>NW_011888875.1:1556496-1568258 GCF_000151845.1 Pteropus vampyrus
TATTTACCGTGTCATACGGCACTTTACAAAGTAAGTGAAGATAAATTACGTCGGGTAAAGGCACCGCATGAGCCCGACCTGGGAGGAGGGGTCATCTCAGCCCCGGCCTGACAGGCCACGTGAAAACACAAGGCAGGGGTGGGGGAAGGGCTGGGGCGAGAGGGAAGAGGGACGGTGGGCGAAAGTCTCTTGGAAACAAGGTTTGAACTCCGGGGCTATTTCTACTTTGGTGGTGTGACTGGGAATCTGTTCTAAGAGTCCGACCAAGGTCAAGTGAAGAAGACCCAAGGGTGATGTCAGCGGACTAATGGGAAGGAAAGCTTGGGGGGAACCATGGCCGTGGTTGGGAGGAGAAGGAGGGGGTGACAGAGGCTGGTGACTTCAGTTCACGGGGAGACGTTTTAAGAGAAATGACAGTGTGCCATCCCCGGCAAGAAATTGGGAAGCGACTGAGACGCTCGAGAATGGGTGGAACTGGTCTGTCCACGGCCACGGTGAAGGAAAGTGAGAAATTCTGGGTTTTTCTTTTTTTGGTATTTTTAGTATGTGTTTGCTCTTTTCATTTGCTGGCTGGACACAGAATTACGAATGTCACAAAGAAAATGGAAGAACCACTGTTGAAGACGGTGCTCTTGAGGACAGCACGTTCGTCTGTGAGGACCAACGGCGAGGGGCGCTGGGGAGAGGCGACGAGGGAGATTTACACGTAAGGAAAGTGGCTGTCGACTCCTGGGACCATGGTTATGTTTCACATGCCCCCAAAAGACATAATTAAAATCACCTAGGACTGGCGTGTGCGCTCAGAACGGAAAGCATCACGAAGGAAAAACGTGACCACACCGGCGGGGGTGGGGGGCTGGGGGAAGAAAGTGCTCACCTAAGTGACTTTGAAAAACAGTATTTTGACTGTGACCCCGTAAAACCAAAGATGAAAAGAACCGTTGAGTTTGCATCTCACAGGGGTAGTGGTTGGTGATGAGACGAGATGAAGTGGAGTCTTTTAAAGCCAAGTCATTTTAGGTAAAGAAAATATTCAATTTCCAAAGACGAAAAAAATGGGCTTTAATACCAGGGCTGAACGAATAAGTTATTTGGATAATGAGATGCAGGTGTCTCACTGTCAGGGAAAAAGCTTACAAGTCGGGAGGGCTGAGGGCAAAGGACGCACCCCATACTGTCTGGCAGGAGTCAGGTTTCAGTATGATACCGCGCGTTTCTCTATGCACATGCCGACGTACAGAGAGGGGTAGATGGGATTTGAATACAGATGTGTGTGCGGACAGGCATGTCTGCTGAGAAGACCTAGAAGTCACGCCACCACGTAGCACGGAGCACGCCTAGCACCCAGGCCTTAGTTTTTGATACTATTCTCCAATAAAAGGAACCAAGGCTTCTTGGAGACATGGTTGGTTGATCTAGGACTGCAGCAAAGAAAACGCAAGACGGCCAGGGGCATCTTTCGCCAGAAAGCAAGGCAGCACTCCAGAGACAACGAGCCTATGTCCAGAGCATGCAGAGGCCAACCTAAAGGAGCGCCTGATGACCACGGCTGGAACAACGTGGGCAACAAAATAATGGCAATACAGGGTTAGGACCCACAGCAATAAAATATCCGTGACTCTATGCTGATATACGTAACTGAGTAAGCAAATAAATGAGGCGGAGGGGACCACTCTTCTCTACAGGATTCTAGTTAAATAAATTTAAAAGAAATGAGGAAAACAGAAGATCACCACGGGAATAACTGTCACAAACACCACAGCAATGAGGGCTGCATGCTAACACCAGGCGGTCGAGGCAGGATGAGCAGCAGAGTGAGCTGCATTTCCAGGTATGTCTCACAAGGCATTTTCTAAGAGAAAAACGGTAACTTTACAGCGCGGGAATACCGCAGACAACTACTATAACCCAGGATTAAGGTCACCAGCAATGGGACACATCAGGATCCTCCCGAGGTCCCTGGATATGATGGACTGAGAAGGGTACAGAGCCACCTCTGTGACATTCTTGCCCCAAATGCGTAAATTCTATTTAATCGGGAGAAAGCATCAGATAAAGCCCAAATGAGGGGACATCTCACAAAATAAAGAAATACCTCAAAACTGTCAAGGTCACGAAAAACAAGAAAAAGTACTGGAACCATGACAGACTGGAGAAAATGAAATACGACGAGGGTCCTGGACTGGATCTTGAGCCAGAAAAAACACAGGAGAGCGAAATTTGAAATAAGGTGTGGTTTGGTTAAAAGCGCTGCCTCAGGGCTGGTTTCCTGGTTTGGATCTCTGAACGCAGGGTCATGTGACACTGGGCGAGGTAGGTAAAGGTGCACAAGAATTCTCGGTACTATTTTTGCAACTTTTCCCTAAGTCTAAGATTATTTCAAAATGAGAAGTTTTTGAAAATGAAAATACTGAGTGTTATGTTAACTAAATGAAATTAGCTAAAGAAACTGAGTGTGTGAAAAAAGCTCCCAGAGAAAAATAGGCAAAGTCAGAGAACTTTTATGGGAAAAGAGATGTAAATTAGGCAAATTAAAAATGACCAGTAAATAAAAGGATCTATGATTTATTGAAAAAAAAAAAAATCCTGAAGAGATATAAAATCATTATTTTTCTGCACACTTATGGGGCAAAATTATAACAGCCAATCTCATTCTCGTGACAATAGGCATTTTTATTTAGATTGGTTGAAAAGGAATTCTTTTGGACAAAATTAATGCTACCTCAACCATTTTTATGTAACCTTCTTTTGTGATAATTATGTCTCAAATATTTAAAACTAAAGCTTCAATGTGCAAGTGCCTGTTATTTACCTGTCCAAATATGAGCCAAGGTCATTTTTGCCAAAGGAGGTCTCGAAGAAAAAAAATCCAGTAAAAAGGGTCCCTATACAAATAATACTTCTAAAGCTAGGGCTAAAAATACACTTAAAAGAAAGCTTTCTGTAAAACTAAAATTCAGATGAGCCAAAGGATCCAAAGTCTTTCTAGTAAAATCAGAGCACCTTTTGAAGAAGAAGGAAACACTAGTAATCGGCAAGTTAATGAAGGCTGAAAAGGACCCCGAAATCTTAAGAGTGAGAGAGAGGATACATGCATAAAATAGTATCAGCTACATTTTAAGATGGAAACTCAAATGACCTAACTATTAGGAACATTAGTTACAACTTCCTCTAAAAATCAGCAGTATTTAGCTGAGACTTAAAACATCGTCAGCAACCCTGATGAGTTTTTGGTGGTCTATTCTTCAAGCTCATCCTAAAAGCCCAGTTACTGACAGCAGGCGTTCTGCAGCTGGGGACGGGGGCACTGGGGAGCCACGTGGCCTGTCTCCTTCCTGATGGCCCCTCCTTCCTGATGGCCTGTCTGCAGTGCGGCCTCGGCACAGCTGCCCCAGCAGGGGCGAGCTCCTCAGGTCCCATGCACAAAGATTCTCCTGTTCGGAGGGCGTTCCGTGCGGTTTCTTGCCCCGCAGATAGCACCCCCCGCCCCGGAGGGAAGGGGCTGGATGACTAAATCCTGCTTCTGAAGGCGCCATTCAGCACATCATTTCCTGCTGCTTTCTAGCACAGCGGCCAATCCACAAAAGCACCTTTATGGGGCATCCAACCACTTCATCCGGGTGCCAAAAATCCCACAGGCTCCTTTTCATTGCTTTACTTACTATCTTTTCACAAGCGATGTGAGTTTTTCTCTTTAACAAAACAAACATTCAAATATGCCTTTTTTACATCGCACTTTAACTCGCTATGTGGCCTTCTCTGTTTGCACCAGCACGGGGGGCTATCTGCAGAATGGCAATATGAGATGGTAGCCTCGCAAATGCGTTTCCTACAAAAATAACAAAAACAGTAGTGTTCAAAGAATCAGAGTGATGTTGCCAACCCCTGACAGCCAATGAATGCTCGTGATGTCCCAACTCCGTTAAACTTCGGAGTGGTGTAGGCCACAGCATCACTCAGGGAGGGGTCAGGATGGAGACTCGACAGGAAGCAGAGTTCCCCAGCTCCTCCAAGGACGAGCTGGGAGCCCATGCAGCTGATTTTGATTTTTTAGGGGGATGCGGGGGGATGGGGTAGGCGGGGGAAGAGGGAGGATTTGAGTTGTGGAGCAGGAAACTTCTACTCCTGAATGCAAACTGATTTTAAAAAACTGCTTTTACTTTTGTGATTGGTTCTTCCATTCGCTGACTCATAGCAAGTCACTCGAGTTCTGTGCTGACTTGGGGAGGAGGGGCAGGAGGGAAGTGGCCCACGAGAGGGATAGAGAACAGATTTCCGTTAGGACGACTTCTCTGGGTGGTGGGAGGCAACTGGAATTACAGCATCGTTCAAATCAGAAAGCTGAAAACAGATCCTTCCCGGAGCAGGGACTGCAGGGGCCGTGGCCTCTGAGGAATGTACGGGGCTCTAGGAATGAATGCAAACGGCTCGTGTGTCCTGGACTTCGGAGGCCGGCTTCTGGAAGCAGCTCTTCCACAAATGACGGGGCTTAAGCGCCCGAGTTTTCTTTCTAGAGGCTACAACTTCCTCCCTGGACTGGAGACGTTCCTTCCAGCTCGCATGGAGAGCAGGATGCATAGTGGTTATGAACTGGAGCCCTGAAGTCTGACCGCTGTTTTAAAAATCCCCTTCTCCATCACCTACCAGGCGTGGTCAAGTTCCGTTCTCTGAGCCTCCGTTTCTCATCATGAAATGGGGGTGACGACAGTGTATATGGTCATGGGGCATCCTGAGGAGTAAAATGCAGAGAAAAGCAGCAGCGGGCCTGGCACGCTACCGCCAGGCATTTTCTGAGGCCCCGGCGCTCCCCTTTTATGGGCTAGCTGTGTCCTCCCAAATTTGTGTGGTGAAGTCCTAAAGCTCAGAACCTCAGATTCCAACTGTATTGGGAGACGGGGTCTTTAGGGAGGTGGTTAAGTCGAAATGAAACTGCTCGGGTGGGTCCTAATCTAATGTGACTGGTGTCCCTGCAGGAACAGGAAAATCGGACACAGAGACGGCAGCAGGGCACACGCAGGGGAGAGGCCACGCGACAACACAGCTAGAAGGTGGCTGTCTGCAAGCCAAGGAGAAACCAACGCTGCCGACACCTTGATCGTGGACTTGCAGCTTCCAGAACTACGAAAAAGTCAACTCCTGTTGCTCAAGCCATGTGGTCTGCGGGGTTCTGTCACGCAGTCTGCTCTGCAACCCAGAACTGAAATGCTCTAATTAGCTTTGAGACAAATGGGAAACTAACTTATGGGTCTCTAAGAAGAGAACTTTAACATTCTTTCCTTCTAGAAAATGCAAAAACTCTGGTAAAGGCGCGGGGGAGGAAAGGGCGCCGGGGAGCCCACAGGGCCACCCTGTGACTTAGGATAACACCGGATTCCAGCGCGGCCTCGCCAGGCGGCCAAGGCAGTGAGCCTGCTTACTGTCCCCTGAGTGTCTGGACGATAAACACCCGGGCCCCTGTCCTGCGCTCAGCTAGAAAAGTCTGGGAAAACGATGACCCCCTTGTGGAATGGCCGAGCTGTGCAAAGGATTCTGACGACTGCCGGCCAGCCCGCCCTAGGACAGGCCTGACAGCCCGGGCAGGGAAACATCTCAGAAGATTCCAGGGCGGCCGCTCTCACTCGCATGGGACCCCAGAAAGGGGAGCCAGGACCCCTCTCCTACACAAAGCTGGCTGTGGGGTGAAAGTTCAAAGGTCAGCCTCCTTAGCCCTCTGACTGACCACTAGCCCTCCACCCCACTCTCCTTTCCCCTCCAAAATCTTTCCTCAGTGTCAGTAAAAAAGGAAATAAGACTGGGGAGGGTTTTAGAAATATTTTTCAAAATTCACTGTGAAATGTTAGTGATAAGAAAATGAATCCTTCGAGAGGTTCGACAGAGCTCGCAAGCCCATTACAGAAGCCACAGACGGAGCTGTGCACGAGGCCTTCTCTCGGCGAAGCTGTGGTTTGGACCCACAAGCAGCTCTGTGTGGATGGAAGGCAAACACGGCCCACAAAGTGCTATTTTTACACACAGACTGAAGGAAGTTACTGGGTCTCTGTCAATCATCACCACTTATATCTAGTGGTGAACTCCTAATTTGTACCTCTTTGACTGAATCTATAATAAAAATGCAGAAATTGGTGAAATATTATCCAGATTAGTATTTCATTGACTGCTCCCACACAGAGTTCTGTAGGAAAATGTCCATCAAAATCTCACCTCAAAGGAGTCGCATAGAGACTTGTGATTTAATTTATGTAAATGATTTAAGAATAACCTTATTCAAAGGGGGCATTTCCACTCCTCCTCCCTAAGTGGGTAAAATGAATTCAGATAATTCAAGGGGTTTAGTATAACTCAAATGTCATTAAAAATATATAAGTTAAAACTAAACATATATAAAAGCAAATGTTATTATGATATAGCATGTTTACTATAACTTTTTCTTCTTCTTCTTCTTCTTCTTCTTCTTCTTCTTCTTCTTCTTCTTCTTCTTCTTATTTATGCCTACAGCACCTGCTCTTCCTAGGTGGTCTCCCATCCAAGGACTAACCAGGCCCTACCTTGCTTAGCTTCCGAGATCAGACATCGGGCTTGTTCAGGGTGGCATGGCCGTAGACCATGGACCGTGGCTCCACTGGGGCGTGAACCCAGGGCCTTTTGTGTGTAAAGCAGATGTGCTGACTGCTACACCATGGAACCATGTTCACTATGATTTTTTTCTGATGTAGTTAATTTATGATTCAGATAATTCTTCTTTAAAAGTTTGTTTTCCATGAATGCATTTACTCTTCATTCCATCACCCCCAATTCTGGAATTCCATCCTGTAGAATAGACCTGCACGTGAATGAAATATTTATGCAAGGGGATCCACTGCAGGCCGTTTATACTAAGTTAATAACCTACGTGATGTGCACACATGAAGTACTGCCCATCCGTAAAAAGGTGTTTACATATTAGTATGGAGTCCTTTCTAAAATAAAAGGCATAGCAAAGTAGAAAAAAGCCAAGGAAAAAATACACTACCTTTTACGTAAGAAAAGGGAAGGAGGAATGAATACACGTTTGTACTTACCTAACAAAGTACCGGAAGTGGAAGTTAGAAACAAATGAAAATAGTTACCTGTACATGCAATAGGACTGTGGGAACAAGACTTCTCACTTTACACCTCTTCGGGGTTTAATGCTGAACTATGTGAAGTGTCTAAGAGTGAGTTTTAAAATTTGCTTTTTTTTTTTTTCTTTTAGAAAAAGAGTTCTGAACGTGGGGTCACTGAGCTATATGCAGTTTTGTACCTGTGCATGTTTTCGTGGGAAGGGGACCCATAGCTTTCATCAGCTTTGATCAGGGATACACGATTCAGGGCCTGCCCTTCAGCGTCAGCCAGAGTCTGTGAAGGTCTTTTCCCTGTCACTGCATTTTCAGCTCAGCCATCGGGATCTACAGTCACGTCTACCGACGTTCTGACTTCTGAGGGGTGAGTTAGCTCTAGGAACACAACATAATTGCAAATCATCCCATGCTTCTCCGGAAGGAAGGAGAAAGGAACACAGCGGAAGAGCCCGAGCACACCGTGCCTTGTCTGGCACACACTTCATTGTATCAGGTGTCGTCAGAGGCACAACCCGCTAAGCCACGAAGCAAGTGCAAACTCTGAACATACAACTGTTTCCCTCCATACATCGAATTTATTTATTTTCAAAATACTTAATAAAAAACCAGTACGCGGTACTTTTAAACAATCTCTCACCAGACGCATCATCTCTCTGTAACTTTTCAGTTTCTGCGGATGCTAATTAGTGAATAAACTTAAAGGGGAAGAGCCCTGCCTTGCCTAGTGAACAGCAAAGCCTGAGATCTCCGAATGTCAGAAAGGGCACAGTTCGAACAGTCCAGTCCACAGAGAGGCGGGGGGTGGACACCTCATGCTGTACCTGCGGCCGCTCCGCCCAGCCCGTGAGTCACCGAGAGACAGCAAGACTTGCTTCCCCTGATTATACATCTTTCTACACACTGTGCCTTGGCCATTTTGAGCCAAGCGTGGGAAGGTGGATTCTTCATTCTTTGTTTATAACTTTGCTGTATATATAATTTTGTGATCATCTAATAGGGATAGTGTTGATACCTGCTCATGGCTCTTTTCGTTTCAGCAAACACTTTAATGTGAAGTTGGAGCATGAAAACACCTCCAACGTGCAGCACTCGGCAGCGTGACGGCTGCCCCACAATCACACGCGGCACAGAGGGCATTCCTTCATCACAGGCCATCATCCCCCCCGGCCACCGCCTCTGCTCCTGGGGCTCCAGATTTCTCTGTGCTGCTTCCCACAGGGATTTACATCAGCACCTGTTCGAACAGAGAAAACCTGCTCCTTTCCAAGCTAATTTTTTTTTTAAAAAGTATACAGATCTTCCATTATATCTATCTTTCAAGAACATGTAGGCAGACCTAGGTTTAAAATGTCTATGCACACATATGCCTGGGTGTGTTTTCTGACTAAAAGAAGGCAACCTGGCACTAAGCAGATGTCTAAATATGCCAGAATCACGATATATTCAACTAAATTTGTTTAATGTCACTGAAGTCTTTTTAATGCCTGGAATTTTTTGAAAACTTATTAGATCACTTAAAAATCACAAGCAGTTAGAGGTAGGAGACGATTCAGCTTTGCGGGCAGTTTCATGATTTGGGAAAGATGCCATCTGTGTTGAACAAATTTAAAACAGTTGTGCCCAGTACACCTGGGGAAGTACAAGAGGTCTCGGGCCAGGGAGCTGTGCTTGCTTTCGGTCACCGAGGTTTCTGGAGAAGGAACAGAAGCACCATGTCTGCAGAGATGCTGCTTTTCTGGGTGGTGGTGTTGGGGGGCAGGGGCCGGAAAGCACAGGACGAGGCCCTCTGTCAGCGGGACAGTCCTGAGCTGCTGCTGTCCGGGAACTGGGGAGGGGGTTCGGATGAGGGTGAGGAACCTCAGTAAATGCTTGTACGCTGCAGAGGGAAACAGCTTTGAGGCAAACCCTGAGCTGGGGGCGAGCCGAACCCTGATGACGAGAGCAGGCTGGGAGTGCAGGGGACGGGGCCCGGGACCGGGGTTCCCGAGAGAGGACACACCTGGTCGCCTTCTGAGTCCTCCCCTTCCTGCTACTACCTGCAAACCTCTGGTAAAGTTCTGTCACCTGGTCTCACCGGTGTGACATGGGGGCCCAGGGACAGGGAGCTGAGGGGAGAGATGTGGCCAGCTCCAGAGCCAGGGAGAAAGCAGCGGAGGGGCAGCCACCAGCAGAGGCAGAGCCGTGACCCCACAGGGCCAGCCGCTCAGACGCGGAGCGTGAGGAAAGGGGCGGGGGGTGGGGGGATCGGCCCTGGATGGATGACGATGGGCTCAGACACACTGCGGACTGGGGCACAAGGGAAACGCGTCCTGGTTTACAGTCTGCCCGTGGTGCTGCCAGTGGCTACCCGAGAATCAGATGGGCTGGAAATCGGCACACTATACGCGAGATGGGGGGAGATCAGAGTTTCTTCATCTCGGACGCAGATCACATTCACAGGGACACAGATGAAAAAAAAAATCCCCATGTCCAGGCCCCCACCCCAGAGATTCTGACGTAATGGTGGACAGTAAAAGCCACAAACACACATGTGACTGGATGAGCACAAGAGTCTGCCAAATCCTTGTTCTACTTTCATGTGCTTGGCACCTGCCGAATTTGCGACTAAGTCGCTGTGCCAAAGGGAGCGAGGCGGCCAGAGCAAAGCCGGAACGAAACGCCGGGCCCGAACGCCTCAGATGCGGACTCGACGGCGATTTTCCGACACTGGCCTCCCCTGAAAAAGGCAGAGCGCTTCTCAACAGAACAATCTTCACACTGGACTCTAGTTTCAGACACAGAAATATCTCCCTGAAAACAAAGTGTGCAATTACAGTTCTCGTTCATTTTAAATAAGTTACGTAGCACGATAAAAGTGACCCAAGTGCTCACGAATGCCACATGTTCTCACTGCCCGACAGACTCCAGCTCTAGCCATGCTTTGAAACCAGCAGGGGACCTGGGCAGTGTCCCCAGTGGGTACTGGGTACTTCTTGGATGATTTGAGTATTTATACTTATAGTCAAATCCCAATTCTTAAAATATCTTATTATTCACAATCGGACATTTGACTTTACTAGGAATGTTTTTTACATTTGAAATTTATGGAAATTTAAGTTGTTTTGACTGGAGGGTTACAAAAAATATCGGAGGCAATAAGGTTGAGAAAATTCTGGAACTAGAGATTAGTAAACGTGCTCCTTCCTCCTGCCTGCAGGGTTAGAGCAGCAAGAATCAAAGACATTTAAGAAAGCATCTTTAGAGATTAACAGCAAGTGACTAGCGTTAAATACATCTGACAATTCCCTACCGTTCATGAGTTTTGAAATCTGTGAAAGGCAAGACTGGCTTGCCTGTCTGGTATTGTCCCGAGGAGATCCGTAAGGGTGACAGAAATCAAGTTTTACAAGAGAAGGGGCCATACTCCTCATGGCAGTATCCTTCGAGCCCAGTGCGGCCCTCAAAACACAAAGGGGCTCAAAATAAGACGCTGGGCAAGCAGCAGCACGTGAATAACACGCACCAAAGCGCCCGGCACACACCAATCTACGGACAGTCAAAATGGCACGCACTCCACTTCACACAGGAGCAGGAAGGAGGACTAAGCAGAAGCAAATCAAGACCTGCTTTCCCGGTGGCCTCTTCCTCCCCGAGGCTCCCCATCTTTTTTTGGACTTTATTCCTAGATCCTCGTCCCTTGTTCTCCAGACCGTTTGATGACAGCCTCTTCTCCTAGACGAAGACTCTGGTCACTGCTGCCTAAGCTGTCCTGGACTTGACCATGGACGGGAGGCTCTGGCAGAGGTCTGTCATAGTTCTTTCCTCAGGGACGATTTCCCTACCCCAATCTACTGCCCAAGTCCTAACACTATGGGGGAATGGATCATCTTCGGTTTCCTTGCATTATAGGAAAAATAAAAACGCGGGAAAGAATGGCTGAGGTTTGAGCCCCTGGCTGTTGGTTCGCAACAGGTTGTGCTCCATGAAGAAACACCTTCTTGGTAACGATGGAGCGTCAGCGGGTCTGTGGGGGGCCGGGAAGAACTTTTCTAGAATGTCACAGAATATCAGAGAAAAAGGGCTCAGGGAACAAAATGGTACCTAAACTTAGAAATAAGCAAAAAATCCAACCTCCGTGAGAAGTTTTCAGGACAAAGTCAAGGGTGATAAATACATGGTTCTTTCCTCTTGGCTAGCCTGCAACTGTGAACACCAGGAAGTAGGGAACACACCACAGGAAAGGCACATATAAAAAGAAATCTTCCAGAACAAGTGTTATTTGTAGGATGCTAAGTTCACCAGGGCTCCTCTGTATAATAGATTAGCTTGAGAAAAAAGTTGAGCTTTATTTTCAGCTCAAACTCGAGGACTTAAACATATTACGCAACTCTGGAACTGCTCTGGCAGTGGGCACGTGGGCACCTCGCACAGACCTCTACCTGCCCTCACGTGTCACATTAGGGGAAATCTCAGGCTGCTCTACATTCTCACTGACACCTTCGCCAGAAGTCAAAGTGGACACCTTGGCTTCTGGTCAAAATCTGAATATTCGTTCTCTTTGGATCCTTGGAGAAATAATAGCTAAATTCTTCTAGTTTCTTACTGAAGTGACAATAAGATGCTACTTAGGCCCCGAGGGATCCAGAACATGGGTTTGGGGCTGTAATTAAGGAGAAGAGGTAATCA
>NW_011888875.1:1568308-1569508 GCF_000151845.1 Pteropus vampyrus
CACAGACCTCTACCTGCCCTCACGTGTCACATTAGGGGAAATCTCAGGCTGCTCTACATTCTCACTGACACCTTCGCCAGAAGTCAAAGTGGACACCTTGGCTTCTGGTCAAAATCTGAATATTCTTTCTCTTTGGATCCTTGGAGAAATAATAGCTAAATTCTTCTAGTTTCTTACTGAAGTGACAATAAGATGCTACTTAGGCCCCGAGGGATCCAGAACATGTTTGGGGCTGTAATTAAGGAGAAGAGGTAATCAGTAGCTGTGTCCTGTGCAGCTTTGTTTAGCTCGACGCCATAACTAACCCCTCCACGGCCAGAGGACAGACTTCGGGATGTGTCATGATGAACGCAAAGAGGGTGCCGATGATAAATGCAGGGAGTATATCCTCAAATGAACAGCAAAGAACTTGAATATGGCAGGCTTGAGTGATCCTCCCTCAGGAAGGGAAAACAAACCGCACTGTCCTCCAGTCTGGACAAATCGACCATTTGCCTGTCTTGTAAGAAAATTAAGACTGTGCCATAATATGGTTCAAAGCGCATAAACTATCCATTCTGCACTATTTTAGAAGCTATAGACCAATGTTTCTTGGAAGGGCTTAGAGTCTCAAGGTAGCTTTTCACTTACGATGAAAGATTAAACCAACACTTGTCAAAAAGAAAGGCAGTACGAGCTGATATGTAATTTAAAATTTTCTAGGAGCCACAATTAAAAAAAAAAGCAACAGGTGAAATTAATTTAACAGTACACTATGTTTAACCCACTCTATGAAATACATCATCGCTTCGACATGCAATGACGCTAAAGTAATCACGCACTCTTTTTCACACCAGGGCTGGAAATCCAGCGTGTAGATCACACCCGCAGACCACCTCAATTCAGAACATCGCCAGCGGTTCCGTGCTGAACACCCAGGAGAAACAGACTCGCGCTTTTGCTGGAAGCCCAGATCTGATTCATCCAGACACACACAGCAAAGCAGTTTTGCTATAGATAGCTCTATCTAAAGGAGTCACGGAAGAATGCCAAATGCCGTCTTCTCCGACTGGTTTAAAGGTGCTTCTTGCCAAAGCCCCCTCTCCTGGCAGTCGTGGCTGCAGAGCTGTAACGTGGAGCCCGGCCCGACTCAGCCAGGCCAGCCTCTCTCGGGGCAGGGAGCCTGGGGACTTGGGGAGTCCTGAGAAACTGCGAAGCCAT
>NW_011888875.1:1570478-1574494 GCF_000151845.1 Pteropus vampyrus
GTTCTAACATATATGGTTACGATTTCCTGAGTGTTTCGCGTCAGAATCTCATAAGATTTTTCATATGGCCATCCATATCTTTTGTGCCCGAGACATCGTGATTCTCAGGAAGTGCTCTACACTCATTGTTCAGCTTAGCGCAAACGAGTAACTGTGTCTGAAGCCACTGTTGGATTCTGGAGAAATGCAACGACAAAGTGAGGTAGAGTCCGGCTCCCACCTCGGAGTCCGAGCGTCCACGCTGTCAGCGTACGGGCTCTTTGTCACCACCTGGTCGAGAGGGAGCAGCCACACGGCAGGGAGACCGAAAGACAACGGGGTTCAAGGTCCCAAAACACGGGCAGAGCGTGCCTTCTCCCCTCAAAACCCTTCAGGATTCCCTCCCCATTCCTGAGGATACTCCGCAGTGGATACTGCTGACCCTCTGCCATTGGACCCCAAACCCTGTCCAGGTCCCCTTCCCCTCCGTGCCTCCCCATGTCCCTCCATGCGCTCTGTGGACACTGGCTTATCTTCCACATGCCCTGTATTTTCTGGTCTGAAATAAAATTCCTAACCCTTCTCTAAGCTCACTCCCATTTTTTGTCTATCAAAACTCTACTAATTCTTAGGCTACTTGAAGCCCATCCACCAACTCCGTAAAGACACAGCAGTACCATGATCTCACACGTACAGCAGGTGCACGGACTGCCCATGACCGTGTGTCTTCTACGGCTGTATGCTCCTTGGGCACAGCGCGTATTTGCTGATCAACGTCCCTCCTACTTGTGACCAGCTCCCCATCACTGGACTGTCCCCTCTGGCTCTTCCATTCAAGCAGCACCAGGGGCTCCTGTCTGTTGTTCCCTGTTCCCCCTCCACCAGATGGGCTCCGGGACTGTATCCCCTATGCTGGTTACCCCCCAGCAGGCGCTCCCACCAAAGCAGTGAGTCTAAGACATGACCTTTCCCCCGCCCCGTATCTGTTGATCTCCAGTGTTGCCTTCTGGACAATGGTGTCACGACTACTGCCCAAGCTAAGAAATCTCACGCTTGTTCACACTTCAAACGTCATCAAAGAGACTCGAGGACGTTCGTCTTTCCAGCTGCTGCCTTCCTCCCTCCACATGCTCACACCAATCACCTCGTCTGGATTTCTGCAGTGGCCTCTGAGTGGCCTCCCTGACCTGCGCCTGGCTCTCCTTCGAAGCCACCTCTGTACCGATGCCAGCTCCCTTTTTAAAATGTGGAGGCTCCCATTCAAATATGCCATCCTCCTACTCGAGAACCCCAGACACGGATTCCTTAGCACGGTACTCAAGGTTCCCGCAGCTGCGTCCCAGCCCACTTTGCCGGCCCGGTCAGCTGCTTCTCATGTGCGTCCCAGCCCAGTGGCTGCATCCTCCTTCTGAGATGGGCCCAATGAGCACTGTATCCACGCTGCCCTTTCTGCTTAGAGACCCCCGCCCCGGTCTGTCTAGTCGACATCCCCATCAAACCCCTCTGAGGAGTCGTGCCTGCACCTACCATCCTTAGCACTTCTGTGTATAAACAAACTGCGTGTCAATTCTGAGGAGCTGTGCCTTGGGCCACATGTGTGCATCTGCCCTCAGCACCGAGAGCGGGTCTGCACCACTCCTCTGCGGACGGTCCCTGCCCGGACCGTGAGGGAGAGACCGGGCCCGTCCCAGCCACTGCTGGGCCCCCAGTGCCAGCGACGGCAGCTCAGTGCTCGTACCGGGAAGCGCTGGACGGCTTCTCCTCGCACGGCCCTCTGCACCCCGCGGGCGGCCAGGCGTGTGCCGAAGTGGAAGAGGCAAAGCGGGAAGTGCGACATGGGCGTTTCTCTGTGACGTGGGAAGCTAACTGTGCCTGTGTTCAATGTGCAACATGCCCGGTCTTCTGTCACCCTGAAGGACGTCAGCACAGAGAAGGCACGGGACAGCAGGGTGGATGGCTGGGAGACGTCCTTGTCTGAGAGGCCACCCGCCCACTCGCAGAGGGCTGCTCAGGCTCACCTGTCCACGCAGCGTCCTCGGGCCACCTGTCCACGCGGACGACCGTGCCTGCCTGCCCCGCCCTCTGAGCTGATCTGTGCTAGTTATCACCAGCCCCCACCCCGGTTTAATAGCCTGTCTTTTAAGTGAAAGTTTAGATATTCATAATAAGAAACACATGTGCGTTGGACAGCCGCAGAAACCAAAACAAAACACACTCTTCTGTAATAAAGCGTGGATGTCGACAAAACAAATCGTCTTCGCTAGGCCACAAAGGGAACTTTCCACAAATGCTTAATCCTCTTCTGAATTTTACAAATTCGTCTATGGGAAAACCATGCTAAACCTTATACATTTCCCTGTGAACAACCAGATGCTAATGTCAAAAGGTGAAAGGTGGAGGCTCCGCCTGGATAAGCGTTTTCCCCGTGAGCCCGCGTTACGGAAGCGGTCAGCCCCCATAACGGGACACGCACGCAGGGACCGAGTCTGGCGTGGGACAAGGCTGCCGAGGCCCTGTAGGGCCTGCACTCCCTGTGGAACCCTCCCCCACGGCGGTGGCTCATCCCCTGAGCTTGCTCGTGCGTGTGTGCCCACAGCGTGTCACCCCTGCCCAGAGCCCCCGCCATGGGCCCATCATGCTGCCGTGACACTTGTCCACCTCTGGCCCTGGGGTCTGCGACTTTAAGATACACCACCTCGTCACCAGCCCTCTGCTGGTTGTATTCGCGAGTTTTATTGGTTTTTCAGGCTGCTCAAAGCCACATGGTGTGCTGTGTGGGTGGGGGAGGCGTGGGAAGGGAGAAGGGGGCTGCCCGAGAAGGAAGATTAAGCGAGACCTTATTTCTGGCACTGGTTGTTTCGCCCCTTAGAGTCATCAAAAATACTGGAAACATCTGTGTACTTGACAGCATGAGAAATAAAAATCGAGCCTGTTCTGACAAGAACTGCGTGCTGAGTTAAAATTCTTTTTCAAAGGCTTCAGAGAACTTACGAACAAAGTCTAGCACCAGAAGACTATTTTCAAGCAGTGCTAAAATGATCATTAAAAACAATCTACACATATTCTCGGCTTTGACCCTAAGAATCGATTCGCTTTTACCCGCAGGAATCGCCTGCACAGAGCTTTAAGGGGAGGATTAAATGGTGCTTTTCTAGTCCAGAGAAGAGACATCTGTGGATTTCTCAACGCTCACATCTGAATATTTTAAACTTATTACAAAACCTCTTAAAATCAGGTGTGCAAATTACCACAAAAAAAAAAACTTTTCTTTACATAAAAATCTTAAAATAACTATTTTGAGGAAGCAATGCAAATCATTACTGCGTTTCAGAGGCATTAAACTCTTAATTAGAAAAAATTCAGATACTATATATCAAGTGTGGCCGAGGTCTCATTTGCTTTCAATGACACCTCTACCCTCAGTGACCTAATTTCATTACTTTTGTTGAAAGAATTATCATTCATCTAGTTTAAAATTCACTTTTCCTTTCCAACCACATCTTGTGAAAGTTTTCACAGTATCTTCTTTACTTCTGTACATTTTATGGACTCCTCTCATGGGCTCCTGACCACATGCATTCAGTTTAGGATTGCAATTTATGAAAATCTCAGTTTCCATGACTCATGTTAACTCTTGTGACATCCATACCAGAAGACAGATTTAGAAAAAATCATTTTGCTTTTCATTTCTAAAAAATGTGGTGACTGAAAACATGGCCTTGACTGGAGCCCGGGCCACGGACACCACCAAGGAAATGGCTCCTCTGGGCCACCCCGAGTCCCCCCTCAAAGGGCCAAGGACAATGCCAGGGACAGACGCACAGACTATTCGCAGAATCAGACCCGCGTCTCTGCTGGAATCCTCTCCAGGATGACTGAAAACGAGCAGGTCGCTGTGTTTCACCCCAAGGAATGAAATTCTCCTCTCTGGTCGCAGACACGTGAACCTTGAGCGATCACCATGCAAAAAGAGTTTGACTCCGTTTCCGGGAGAAACCGAGTGAGATCACTGCTCGGCCGGAACCCAGCTGACAGCA
>NW_011888875.1:1575384-1591192 GCF_000151845.1 Pteropus vampyrus
ACTGTGAGACACATGAGGTGGAATGGAAAATCAGATGGAAGGAAGCTAAATTTAAAAGACACAACCAGAAAAGGCGAATTTTGAATGTAGAAAGTCAAGCAAACCAGACAGAGGGCAGCTATTACCTATCAGGCCTCAAAGGTTCACAGACGCTGACACGGCCTCGTCTCCCCTCACTCTGACTGTACGAGAATGAGAAGCCGGGGTGTGCTGAGCAGACACCGCCCACTGTCCAGTAGGACAAGGACTCAGAGTTGGGACAGAGACTGGTGAAAATCTCCTGCAGTACTTTGTCACTGGGCCCTGAAATGAAAAACTCCTTGGGACAGTTTAACCCCAAGAAACCCATTTACCGCATTTCTTGAGAGAGCAAGATAATCTTCTATCCAGGAAAGTTCATTTGAAATGCGCCTCTGTGCAAAGGGACAGCACCTGAAGAATTAAGGTGACGGCCAGTTAACCAACGGACTCGGACCCTCATCACAAGGAAGAACTGGAACGCGCCGCGGGCCTCAAGTCTGAACCCAAACTGCCCCCATCCTCAACAGCGGCTCTGATCAGTGGGGTAAAATTTACGTTAAATTTTTCAATGGCACTTTTCAGTGCGCCATTATTCTTACAAACACTTCTGTTGAATTTCTACCCAAACTTTAAGTTTAGAAAAAAAAAAAAAATCTTCCTTTTCTGAGAACTGAGGTCTTCTACTTTAGCACGGGGGATTTTGTTTTTCTGATTAACTACAGTTATCAAAGACTACACTCATTTTGTGGTTTTACGAGTGCACCGAAAGAAACTTGTTAAAAATTACAAAAAGCCACAGTCACTTAGAAAATTAGAAAACAAAGATTAGTGACAAGAGGAAACACACACCAGGTGCGATCCATCGCCCAGCGGGGGTGGGGCGTTCATGCCGGTGCCGAAGCACCTGTCCGCCCCGGGCTGGCACACAGGGATGCTCCACGAGGACTTGTGAATGAAGTCTCTGCCGCGCGAATGCATGAAGTCACACTCCACGCGTGTGGCCACGATGCAGCCCATGTGGGAGGACTGAAGATGAGCAGCTCAAGAACGTTTTAGGCAAGAGTCTCCCTCTTTTCCAGGAACAGCGCATTCAGTACGCACGTGGCCACCGGTCTTTTGTTGCTGAGCCACCGAAATGCAGTAAGTCTGCGTGACTCGGTTTCGTGCCCACATGAGGTCGTGGGAGAACCAGAGCCCCCGGCGAGGCCACAGCCGAGCGCCTCCTCTGAGCGAGGTGCGCTCTCGCTTCGGCACCTTCAGCCAGAGGTCAGGGGGCCGAGGGCAGAACCGGGGCTCCCCTCCGCTCCCACGCCGTGCCAGGTATGTGAGTGATGAGGCTGAATGAGAGCGCGTGGAGTTCCTCAGGAGGCTGAAGGCAAGTTTCC
Organism: Pteropus vampyrus; assembly: GCF_000151845.1. Taxonomy (NCBI): domain Eukaryota; kingdom Metazoa; phylum Chordata; class Mammalia; order Chiroptera; family Pteropodidae; genus Pteropus; species Pteropus vampyrus. The sequence continues at coordinate 1,576,791 of NW_011888875.1, forward strand.
TCTCTCAAAAACGTGAATTCAGCCGCAATTTAAAATGTACTGGCATTAACTCCTTCATACGCTACCTCGACGTTGCAATTTACAGAAATCCAACCAAGTTCCCATGGTGTAGACGGTCACTTCACAGAGAAACTTAATCGACTGACATTTTAAACTACATGAGAGCCCATGTCCCCAACATAGTGCTATAGCTTAAGAGTAACTGAAACTTTTTTTTTTTTTTAAAAGATATGGATTCATATATTATAAACTCAGGGCATATCATGCTAAGTCTCCACTGAATTTGCTACTCACTAAAAATCAGAACTGCATCGCCCCCGGGCTGCTGGCCTGGGCCGGCTTTTCCACACACACCTCCTCTTGCCTTGGTGATTTTTTTCATGTTGACCTTAAGACACTCTGTTCTATAGTAGCCTCTATTTGATTCCATATTTTCTATTTTCCTCATAATATAAATGTTGGTTATAAAAAACAAATCATAGACCAATAATAAGGCAGAGAGAAAGAAAAAGGTTAAAAATGCTTCATTCTACTAAAAAGATTTAGCTCCATATTCAGCTGTAGAGTGAAATAATAAGGCCTAGATACCAGATAGGTAATTAAATCCACATTCCGTTTCTGGCTTTCGCGCTCTAGTGCTGGGTGGCCCTGTGAGGGTCATCCAGCCTCCGTCATTTCCTCGCGGGCCCAAAGGCCAGCTCAGCAATCTCCTCCCTACCTCCCGAGACAAGCCCAGGACAGATGAGATAAGGGTCTGGCAAGCGCTTGATTTCTTTGGAATCCATATCACATTCTCGTAAGATCATTCTGACCAGTGTAAGTACCATGAGTATAGGCAAGAATCGGTGCTGAACTCACTTTTGGCACAAAGAGGTGGCGTCTTTTAAAGACGGAGATGTGCTCGTGGGGACATGTGGTTTGCGTCTGTGACCGGCCTTCTCCGCTCTGCTGACAGCACTCCCTGGAAAGAGGGTGGCTCCGGGAGCCCCTCCTTAACAGCCTCTTTCTAAAAACTCTGCGCCTCATCTGAGAATTATGACAGCTCCGGGCAGAGAGCTTTTCCTTAAGAATTCTGCAGGAGGCTGAGTTGAAAACATCGCCCCACCCAGTTTCTGAAATGGAACCAAATTCCAAGATAACAACTAACTCATAACAGAAATCATAAATTAAGTCACACAGGCAGAACACGGTTAAGTAATTTCCTTCGCTAGATCTACCTGCCCTTGTCATCGGAGACTGTTTAAACCTGAAATGCTATGTATAGTGGAAGGACCTTGAGACAAATGAAAAGTCTGTGTAATTGGAGGGAGAAGGGGGTTTTCTGGCCGAGCCTGGTTCAGAGAAACAGTGCGTCTTACAAATTGACTCAGCAAAGGGTGCAGTTTCCTAATTTTCAAAAGTATTCTCCTGAGTCACCTACTGACCTTGGAATGTTCTACCACAAAAGCACGAAAAGGGAGATGGCTGTAAGAAGAGCCTCACACGGTCTTTATTCTCATCCCAAATGCAGATCCCAAGAGCTGAGGAAGGCGGGTCCATGATCTTAGGAAGACATTTCATCTTCCTCAGGCACGTACTTTTGAGCCTGTTATGGACCGATGGCCTCAGAGAGTGGTATTAAAGGAAATAAATGCCATGGCCACCTAAAAGAAAATTGAGTTCTGGAGTGTCATTACTTCAAAGTGGGTGCGCATCACAAGCTGGGAAGCTAAGGGCTGCTGACTGACAGGCTGTTGTCACAGCTTCACTCGGGAGCACCAGTAGGTGTTTTCTGTGAAGCTTGGTGGTGGCAGTGGCTGCCTTCACAGAAGGGGCCCTTCTGGGATTTCTGAGCTATGAAATGAGCTTCAGAAATAATGCATTCGATGAGGTAAACAGAGGTTGGTGAATTACTTCCACTGATAAAACATTTGTCCGGCAGTTCTTTAAAAACTCTAATAGCTCAGGAGACTCCCAGAGTAAAATGAATAATTTCTGCAAGTTAAAATGATTAATTTTCTGTTAGTGATTTATTCTTCCTCTTTCGTTAGGTACAAATAGAATTTCCTGTCTTAATGGCAACAGCCCTTATAAGTTGTGCAGGCTCAATTCCAAGTTCACCTAAGTCCACTTATGCTGTGACGGATCCTAAGAACAACTAGTTACAGGACTCCGAATCCAGGATAAAGCCTTATTTCTGTGGCCGTCCTGTGGGTTCTAGCCGGCCACACATCAGGGGCCCGGGGCTGCACCGGAGTGCTGGCACACGAGTCCCCTCCACGTCCCCTCCGTGGGAGAAGGGGCGGCTCCACCTCGGGCGGGAGCTGCTGAGCCTGGGGCCCCTGCCTAGACAGACACGGGGGCCTTTCCGGACGCCTGCTGCCACGCATTTATATGTGAACTGCCTGAAGAAAGTCGTCCTTTCTTCTGGAATCGATCTCCAGAAAAATCTTCACACCTCTTCCAAAAGATAGAACTTTTTACATTTATTTATCTTTGGCACTGTCATTCAGATAACTTACGATTTTTAAAAAAATAAACTTTAAACTCATTCCTAGGTAAACCTACACCAGCTCCACGACAGCAAATCTGGTAAGAATGTGAACTTGGGCTTGATGGGTCTACGGCTGATGTGGGGTTTCTCAACCAAGACAAGTCCTCCAAGTGGCCTGTGGGCAGGCCATTCCCTTCAACATGAACTACTGGTATTTCCGGCTTTTCCTTCAGCTGAAATTCTTATGTAAACTGACTATGTAAATTACTCGATCACCTCAATTATTATTTGAAAAAAGTAATCAGAATTACTGCAACGAAATGTTTCCAAGTTCAAACTTTATTTTCTTAACTGACGGGCTGTGGGTGGGGCGGCCAGGAGAGATGCTATTAGGCACTCAAACTACGGGCAAGAAACAGGTGCCGAAAGCTAACATGCTGAGCTCTGAACAAAACAAAATGAGACACTTTTATTCTTCGGTTCTGTTATTATAAAGCATTCAAAGTTCTAGGACTTATTAACTGAACTCAAAAAGTGGAATGAGAAACAACTAATTATTCGAACTAGAAGAATTCTGAAAATAAAATCATTGCAGGAGAGCAGTATTTTAAAACCTACCTACCTGTGTCCTGGAAACTACAATAAATACCACGAATTCTTCTGCAAAACTGAGTTAAGAAACACAGAAGTCTGGGACCGTAAGATCTGCTAACCCCTAGCGTGGCACACCCCTCTCTGTCACCAATTATTTCCAAGTGAGGGTGACGTCTGGGCACGTCCTTCTTACCAGTGAGTGGGCTGTGGGACCGCCACACCAAGACCTGCCACATCTCACAACCAGGACAAAGCACAGCTCGTGTCTGACAGTGAGAATCCCGGGATTCTGAGCTGATGGCAAGCGGAACGAAACCCTATTTGCTGTCAAATTCTTCCTAAAAGAATTTGGTCTCGCATTCCAGTAACGAACCAGGACAGGTGCTCCTCTCAGCAGGAACAGAAGACCTGGTCGATGTGACTGTCCCTCAATGGCTTTTGCAGAGGACTTTGGTCACCTGCATACCATGGAAGCCCAGGATTCCTGCTTCTCCTGTCAATGTATTCTGTAGGTTTTTGGATTCCATAGAGAGAGAATCATGGGATACTCCAGGCCATCTTTACAGAAGGTGAGCCTACACAGACTGGATACAAGTCAGATCTATCTTCCTAGCCAGCACTGGTGAGGCCCACACCAGGGTGCACTTCCTGTGCTCTAGAAGGCACCTCGGGCCAGGCTGGGCCCCTGTTTCCATCAGAGCAGAACAGGGCTCTGTGCAAGATTCCAGTGAAAAACAACAGGTTCTTCTGCTTAAAATAAAAAAACTTAAACACAGTGCCACAGACACCGTGACAGAAAACCAGGACACAGCGCTGGGAAGGGCCAGTGATTTTTTCTGAATCCTCAGGGTTAAAGTCTTCTAACCCAGACACCCCAAAGTCCTCGTCCCTGGCACCTGGTCCTGGCATGACTCTCAGTACATAGCAGCTGTTTGAAAATGTTAATGACGACTGTCATTTATAGATAAAAAGAGGCTACTTCATACCAGACCACAGACAAGCTACACGCACATCCCCAGCGAGGGGTGGTGACGACTTACCTTATCACTGTCCAGTGTGTTCTGTGATGTCCGGGAGGCGATTGAAATTGTGTCCGGCTGGCTGCTGCCATCGCCTTGGCTATCCAGGTCTTCTCCATCCCTGGGGACGCAAAGAGACTTTCAATGCCTGACACTGCTGGCTTTGTTTTCCAAGACCGGTAAAGATCGTCCATCAGTGTTGCAGAAATAACAGACGCGTTTAAAGAGGTGGAAGTCAGGGTCGTGCTTGCTGCTGCGGCCGTGGCGCTGATGGTGACTGATCACGCTTTACTGAGTATAGGCTCTTTGCCGGGTGCTGGGCGCAGGGGCTAACACAGATCACTCCATTTAATTCACACAATAATAAAATACAGTTGACATGACTTTTTCCACTTCAGAAGCGAGAAACAAAAAAGTCCAGATGCTATCACTCACTCGTCCAAGGCCAGGGAAGGTGATAGGGGCTTGCACGTAGCCCTTCATTCACTCTCGAGCTGAGGCAGATTCTTAACAAAGCAATCTCATTACTAAGAACGCTGTTACATGTAAACTGTATTTTATAAAAACGTGTTCCTCAAACTATGTGAGAAACAGGAGTTTTGAAAAGCGGGAAGCTGACATGCCTTTTCCCTACTACACAGCACACTTTCAAAAGGTCGCGGGCACTCACCTCCTCCCCTTCTGCCTGGTGGTGGGGGCCGTTTTGGGGAGGTGAATGGGCTCCTTCAGGGCGCCTTTCAGGTGGATGGTCCTCTCCTGTATCACTTCTCTGATGTGCTTGATCCAGTCCTGCTTGTTTTCTATGCTGGAAGCCTGACGAGGTGTGAGAATCCATCAGGACACCGGAGGGCCCTTTCCAGATCCTGCACTAACCACACTCAGCTCTCTCACATTCCTGGAGTTTCCCCTTCTAAAAATAACTTTTCATCAGAAAAGCAACCACATCCTGTGTTTAATCTGCCACCAAATAAATGACTCTAGTTTTGAATATTTTTTTTCATAGAAACTATTTTTATTTTATAGCATTTATGTTATTCTAGATTTCTGAATATTCTAAGAAGCAATCCCCAGTTCCAAGAACTTTTAAGCAGCTCTGGAAAAATATAAAAACACAGCCACCCCTAAACCAAAGCTTCTTTGAGGCTATTTAGGCCAAGAGTCATGGTCAGTGGCTAGTGAAGTGTCAACGGAACCTGAGCCGATGCCCACAGTCACGCTGCCTTGTCCACGGGTCCCACTGAACAAGAGCTGCAGCTGCGACATCTTCCCCCTGCACCCTCTCTCCCGCCAGCACTCTGTGGAGCTGGGTGTCCCTTCTCCTCCTGTGACCAACGAGGAACTGGGGCCTGGACACATTAGAAATGTGCCCAGGGTCACATGCCAGCGGATGAAGCTGGAATTTCTGGACTGCATGACAGAACCTATTCCACAAGCTCTGCATTTATCAACCTCTGGTTATACCGCCAGAATAAAGCAGTGCAACCTACAGCCAAAGACATGGGGTGGATTTACCTCAGCTCCATGACAACTGTGGAGAAAGGTTCTCTGACAATGACACACAGGCAGATACTCAACAAGCATTTGTTGAATGAACACATATGGCATCACTTTTTCCAGATTTTTTTCTTTCACTGTGCCTCAAAGGAGGTTTTATTTATTTATTTTTTAACATGTTCTGAGCCTTAGTAACAGTTTTTAATTTCCTTATGGTCAACATCAATCTCCTATGATATAAGCAAAATTCCCTGTAAATGATTAAAACAATCGTCAGTGGGATTGCAGATGAGCTCACGAAGGGAGGGAGCCCATCATGTTCTCATGGCGGACCTTGTTTTTGAAACTAGAAAGCCAAAGCCCATGTTGGGAAAGGGAATGAAAATTGAGATCTCTCTAAATAAAATGTTTTATCTGGAAGCTGTGTCTTTAAAGTTATTGAGGGGCAGTAATGGGGAAATAAAGGATAAATAAAGGATAAAAGGGGCCTCTTACTCCCGTCCCAGGACCTGACGCCAGGAGAGCAGTAAAACTGACTTCTTCTGGGTTAGGAGGCAGGTGATTAGGGAACAAGGGAGTTGATGCATGAAATAATTGTCTCAGGATGGAAAACTCTGAACTCTGTAGATCTACTGGAATTTAAATGCCCGGGACGAATGTCCTGGGGGTTAAACAAAGAGAAGCATCTGAGGAAGAACATTTGGCAGAGTTTGGAGACCACTGAGAAAAACTGTTAATATGGTCCAGAAATAAAGAAAATTCTCATGACATAAAGCGTATCGATCATCACATTTATGGAGACTAATTCTCCCAGCAGTCTCATGCTGTTTAAGGAAGGATTTAAATCCTTCCTTGCAGACCACAAAAGCTAAAAAAGGCTACAACTGTTTTACAACTACTAGGCCATCACCTTCACTGCCATGGCCATTACCATCACTGCTGTCACCATCATGACCATCGCCACCACATCTCCACAGTCGCCACCACTCAAAAAGCTCCACCATGATCTCAACCATCACAACCACCTCTACCACCACTACCAGCTCCACCACAAAGCGCTCTCTGAAATGAATGAGGGCCTCACTTCCTTTATAGTCTCTCCTTGGAAGTCAGGAAAATGTTACTCGAAATTCCCTAGAACACGTTCACCTGGTGAATTAAAATAAAGCCCACAGCAAGTCTTATTCTTCAATCGCATCATGAGTATTTTATTATGTCCCACATGAAAGTAATTGTCTGGCAAAGTACCTGGCACTATTTCTTAGGTGTCCCCTTTGGCATCTGTCAGTGCAGCTGATCTGGATAAACACTTAATGTAAGTCGGAGGTTTTAAGGTCTTGAGTGTACTTTAAAATTTTATGCCTTAGAAAAGTTGTTATCTAATATGTAGCTATTGGTGCAATTTACATTTTACAGGGCTTTATGCCAGTACTGATGAGGACACGCTGGGTTGGTAATCAGATACTGCCAAACAATCCATTATTTCCAATTGACTAGAGACCTTAGAAACACAATGGCTTCGTGGTCAACGGTCACTAAAGCACTAAAGTACAGACTCTACAAGAGTGACATGCCGCTGAATAACTCACAGTCGCTGCAAGTCCCATAGAGAGGTTAAAAGGAATGTAAGAGACAAAATCACTGACATGCAAGTTCACACACCAGAGTCCCATTAAGCTTTTGGCTCGGCTCCCAATATTCTACAAATCTTTGTCTAGATCTTCCCCCAAACATCCTGAAGTCGATTATGGTCTTTCCAGACAGCCCCAAAAGACAGTTTCATCTGTATTTTCTCAAACACAGAAGAAGGGAAGTACCTAAGACACCCTCAGGGCACTCTGCCATTCCTGGGAGAGGGTGGTATAATCAAAACAGAGTTCAAATCACATATTCAAAGATACTTTCCTCCCTCAAAGACTAGGTGCCTCAAAGCACCCTGTTTTTGAACATGTTAAATCATAACTCTGTACCTGATAATCACCTCCCGCTTCTTCCTCTGGCCCCAAACCAGAAAGCCAAGAGCCCAAGACCTCACGGAGACTTGGCTTGTTCAGCCCGGAAGCTGTCAAAGCCCCTCCCGAATCTATCAGATGCCCATTTTCCTTTGGAAAGCAAAGGTCAAGTGTGCAACGGGGTCTGTGGGTCCACACCTCTCTCCTCCTAGATCCTAACTTCCCGCATCTCTTATGGAATCAATTAATTCTTTTTAAGACTGAAAGAATGGAAGAAGTTTGAAGACCCTGCTCCATTTGATCTTTTAGTAGGCAAGCTAGAGTTTAGCTCAAGTTATTTCATCGCTAGAATACCAAACTGAATTTATTCTGCCATTCTTCATTAGTGATCACTAATCCCAAAAGGAGCACATAAAATGATAGGAAAACCAGTATGTTTCAACGACACTGCCATGATAAACTTGTTACCCAGCATGTCCCCGAGCTTTACGCGGACGCACCTTAAGGACGATCTTATTATCTGAAGTTGGCGTCCTCCCCACCCACAGCGCGAATTTGCAAGGATCTCCTTCAACGTGTTCTGTGACACCCAACTCTGAGGTCTGGAAAAAAAGACAATTATACAATTAGGTGACACTAAAATTCAGAGATCAAGACCATTTTTAGTGACTATGGTTCTAACAACACAGGTCTGTTCACGTTAACAGGTAATCCTTAGCCCTCATTTTAGTTAAAATGAGGAAATTTTGTTCTTAGGCTACACACGATCGGTTTCGTCTCTTTCATTTCCTCTGATGCAGGTCAACAAGCAAATCCACAGGAAGGAAAGCAAAATTATCTGAATACCCTATGACCTGGAAATCAAGAGCTGACTATTTTCAGCCTGATAAATACAAATCAGTCTGTTCCAGTTGCAAAACAGCTGCCACCTTGCGTTTTCAGCACTAATCAAGTAGCCCCCTTCACAGAGGCAAATGGTGTTTTAACCGCTTAGTTATTTTCCAGTTTGTTTATCGATAGCATTAACTTTTAGTATTTCGCCAACAGTTTTAAGAACTAAGAAACAAAATTTCGCCGTAATATATGCAATTGTAAACATGCAGAACGCGGAAGAGTGTAGACGAAGGTCAACCTCGTCAGTCTCCCCTTCCCCCTAACACGTTCTCCTCTCTCCTGCAAAGGAAGAAATTCATAATCTGTATCTCCAGAGGTGGCCTCTGAGGGAAACTTAACTTTTAAAAGACAAATTAAGTGAAGATATATCAGCTTCTAAAACAGACTGGTTTGGTCTCTAAGGATGCATTAAAGCCAGCTAGTGAAATTACTAGCCAGCAATGCTGCATTTTTTCTTTCCAGTTAGAATATGATCTAAAATGATGTAAGGTGGGCTGTGATCCAAAGGACAATCTCCAACAGGATATAAACTAGGGAAAACTGTAAGAAAACCATTAGTTTGAACTTGCGAATTCCAGATTATTATTAAGAAGATTTCTATGCTTAGTAGTACTTTATTACTTTGGGAATTTGATTAACATATGGATATCATAAAAAATATAATGTATAAAATGTAAATTGTCCAAATTCCAAACATCCGTCAATATTTCTAAGCAGCAATCTGCCATATTTTGTGTAAAGAAACCAGATTCTATTGCATTTACTATTCTTTCTCTGATTTTTCCTTAGTTTTGCACAATCTTCCCCTGCCTGGCCCTGCCCGACAATTCTGTGTTGATAGTCCTCTGAGATATCACCCACTAAGGGAAGATGGGACTACAGAGGCCCCAGGAGACGACACCTGCCTAAGACTTTCCTGACAGTTGATAAGGCGGTTTTATAGAGACTGGTTGGGCGTGCCACTAGTGAAAAAAAGAAAGATACCAGGTAAGTTTCTCTTGCCAGAAAGCACACTGACAAGTTAAATAAGAATTCGAAAGCATCGCATAGTGGTAAGCACAGAAGGGTAGCCATGTCTGGATAGGTGGGGTTGTGGATCTTTAAAACTCTTTTTGCTTATGTGAATTTTCTCTAGTAATCATATTTTGCTATTGTAAGAAAACATAAATTTACTTTTCATAAATTTATTTTTAATTAAAAAAACCAAATCTCATCAGTAAGCACCTATGGTAAGGCCTCTCAAATCTATCCCAATGTTAGTAAATGGAAAATTAATTATGATATGAGAACTCACTTAATCACAGTCTGATATGATCAATTCATATATTTATAAAGCTAGTTAAGGCACATGGGAGATAAATGATTTTAATGCACCTACAAAGTGTCTTCCTATCTCGCAGTTAAGAGTCTGGCATTTGGAGAGAGCAAGTGCTCTAAGCCTAAGGCAATGCAATCTCATGAGCGCCCTCTAGTGCACCCAAGGCGGTCAGAGAACTTGACACAAATCCCATTTTCAGGGAGGTGGGGAGGCTGAACTGATGGCAACATACATTCATTTTTCTCTGCCTACAAAAAACTGCAATTGTGTTACCTTTACACTTACAGTTCCGAACACCTATACTTACAAACAATTTGCTTTTATAAAGGTACTTGCTTCTCCCACTGGAATCTTTCACTTCTTTACTAAAGACTAAGGACATTTCAAAAAGGAAGAGATGCCGTTCTCGACCCTTTCGAATTAAGGTTTTTGGGTCCCACACTTGGAAGGATTCCTGCAGGATGAGTTCTCCCTGAGACTCAATGTTTTCATCAAACCCTGCAATATAAAAAAAGAAGGCACGATCAATTTAAAAGGAAAGGGAAAGTGATGCACGAGACACGGCACTGTGCAGGCTGAAGCAGTTATAACACGCCCAGGAAACCTCGGCTCGGCTTCCCACTGGGGCGGGCCCTGGCTGCGCCCGCCGGCGCTGCGCACCTCCACGGAGGTGTCCACAGTTCCTCCTGAATCGCGACTTCGCGCATCTTTTCCCTTATTCAAAACAATTCAGCGATTCCTTGTGGCTGTGCTCTTTGGGTTCCGCCTTGTTGGGGTGGCATCCTGACCCTCTGCCATCTGGTTGAACCCCCTCCTTCCCTTCACCCACAGCACTCCATCTACAAACCTTCTCTGTCCACGCCGTTCCCTGCCTCCCCAGGCCCTGCCCCTTCCAGCCTGTGTCTTCATCCTCTGCTTCCTCAGCCTACAGCACGCTTCCCAGACTTTGCCACCTCTCTTCAAGGGCCTGGCTGCCCAGCCCAGGTGAGTTCTCCCACCTCTGAATGCAAACTTCTTCAAGCAAATCACTCATCTCTGGCCCCTGGCTGGCTCTCACTGCTGCTCATCTCTTCACAAAGACGGCCCGTTGTGTGCACTTTAAGCTACAAGGGCACAAAGTGGAATCCCGGGCCGGGGCTGCTAGTTACCTCCCAACTCCCACTGTATCCTCTTCCCTAAGGTCAGAGGCTCTCCTCCCTTGGTGGCCACCCCAGTAAGCACTGCACTTCCCAGCCCCCTCCGCAGTTAGAGGCAGCCATGCACCCACATGCCCACACGCCCACACAGGGAGCCACGGGTACACCTTCTGGTCCCACCCCTCTTCCCACGTCCTGCTAGAGGGAATGTGGACACGGTCTCTACACATCCTGAACCAAGGTGACCAGACAACATCCAGGGAGTGGAGAGTGACCAGCGGGACAAGCGCATATGTAGGGCTGCTGCCAGCTCCGGATTTCGCACCAAAGAAAGAAAAAGCCCTTGTGCTTGGCTTCTGATTTTTGGGTCTCTGTTACGAACAGCAGCATCTCGGCCCTAACTAGTGCACTGCTCCGTGCTTCTGAGGGCAATGACGCAGGCTGGCACAAGCACTCGGGGCACGGCTACTTCTTGTAAATATTTCTGTGTAAACTGATAATAAGAGTTAAGCTCTGTAACACAGAAATGACTTTCTTAAACAGAGCAGTCATAGAAACTGTAACTGCGGCAATAATTTTTAGGCATATTTTACTGATTCTCTCTTTAATACGTTACACACCACATTCAACTCCATTAGCAGGTATGTGGTACCTGCTGTGTTCAAGGCTCTAGCGAGTGATGCAAAGGACACAGAGATGGGGAAGCGACAAGCCCCTGTAAGGATTTTAGAAACTTGGGCGACTGATCTATCCTTCCTTCTACCCATCCACTTAACACGGAGGCCAGGTAACCCAAGCCATGTGACACGGAGCGCTCCTGGTGCTCAGAGTATGGAGAGGCCGTTCTCCAGTTACAGGACAAAAACAGGTGTTTAAAGAGGTACAAGTATTTCATGGGATCTAAAGGAAGCCAATAAATCCAATTTTTGAAAAAAGATGTTCACATCCAGATTCTTAACTCCTTAACTAAACACTGATGCGTGAAGCCAGGATTTTCACGTGTGGGCAATCCATCCAAAACGGTGCGGCAGAAGGCGCAGTGAATGCTGGGGGCGTGGAGGGGGCGTGGGTGCCGTTACCTTCCAGCATGCTGAGGTGCATGGCGTCGTTCGCTCGCTTCGGCACGCTGAGCATCACCTCCAGGCCGTCTTTAATCTCCCCCTTCCCCTCCTCACAGCACGTGAGCAGCTCCTGCAGAAGACCGAGACCATGAACTAACCAGAGTCTGTGGAAACGAGTCTATGAAAATCCACGATTTGCAGGGTAAAAACAGGCTGTGGTCAGCTGCGCATAGGTTATCAGAGAAAACAAAGTACTGCTTCTCTATCCAGCTCCAACGAGGACAGCTCCTCACATGAGAGTAGACCAGATGTAGTCATGGTTTAAGATGGAATTAGGGTCATGTTAACTACCAAACCCCCAAAATGATAAACAAAAATATTTAAGGAGTAGAGCAGAGTGCAGTCAGCTATCGGTAGTGTCTGAAGGTCATGCCGGGGTCCAGCTATGACCGCTAAGCTCCCCATAGGACGCCGGCGTGATGGTGAACTCTTTGGTGCCATCAACACGATGCCACCTAACCTGGCACCGCCGTGCGTGCAGCGGGAACAGCCACGCTATGGGAACATCTGGTCACGTGCTTCTCGTCTAAGCGCCGATACATGAATGACAGCCGGGCCAACACACTCAGATTCCGCTGGGCTCCAAGTTCCCTCCTTACCAGTGTAGTCATGATTATTTTAAATCAGCAACAGTGAAAACAGCCTTTGTGTCCCCGCATTCAACGAAAGAGGGACAGGACATTGCAGTCGGCTTTGGCCTCACACTGGATGCTTGAGAGCGATGGAGCTGCCTGACAAGCACCTTCACGCATGAACGTATAGCGTTTATTATTCTGAACAGCTTAGCAAAAAGTGCTTTCGAAATGCAATGTATGGGGACTAACTGCACTGGCAGAAAATCTTCCTCACTGTTCTCTAGAAGAACCCTCGGCAGCATCAAGGGAGATTTGTAAACCAAAGCGCTGGACTAGATGTGAAGTCATGGAGAAAGAGAATTTTAGTGGAACCACATGCTAAAAACAAAATCCGCAGGTCTTAAGAACACCAAAAGATGCACTGCCTTTGCAGAATTAGAAAGCGAAGAGCAAATGCAAATATAAACTTAGCCTACTGACTTCTATTTCCTGTTTACAGCAGCCACATCTTTCTGCAGTGACAGCCATATGGCTGCTTAATGGGATTCTGACACGGAAGTGCAGAGAACGGGTCCAGCGAAAAGCTCTGTAATGGTCATTATCTCTTTTGCAAAAGAATGTAGACACTTCTTACTGTCTCTAGATTTTTCTTATCAACAAAAAGAGTAAGAAGAGTTTCAGACATTCATAACTCCACCTTCTGAATTTCTTTTATATCTAGAAAAATTATATCATCACCTCCAATTGCTATGCTAGGACCCAACTGGTCCTACCTGGACATAAAATACTGTTACCGGGATGAATGGATGTTCTGCGCATCTAACGCTTACTAACGCTCACCAGCCAAGAACTGGCAGGGTCAAGTAAGTATCATCAGATGGAGGTTGTAAACTACCTGTCTTGTAGTCAAGAAAATGTGTATCAATTATGTATAATGCAGTCTATGACAACTCTTGCCACAAATTCTACATTTTCTTTACTATTCTTTCGTTAAGACTAATCGTTACTAGATTTTAACAAGTGTGATTTTAATTATGATCACTCATAAGCAAGACAAAGAAGAGGTCAGTCTGACTCAAATACTTATGACGTGTGTGAACAATCCTCTCCGTAAGGGTGTGTGCGAATCAGCTGCACTGGAGGTGGCAGGCAGCAAGCGTCCTCGGGGCGAGTTCTTCTGAGATTCGGCCCCACTGAGTGCAGATGCAGAGCCAAGCGCGGACAGCAGGGAGCCGCGGACGACAGGGAGCCAGTGACGACCTGGGCCCTCACCTCGGAGGCCAGTTCCCACCCTGCAGCCCGGCACTGGCTCAGTCAGCCAGCCACACTGGGGACAATGGTCTAAGACAGTCAGGACTGTCGGCTTCTCTTCCCGGTCTCACTCTGTGTGAGGGACTAGGATCGGTCGACAATGTTTCGGTTTATAATCGATGAATACATTCTTATTTGCCTGCTGAGAAATCGGTTGGGGTGATGAATGGCCATGAATTAAAAAATAAAAATAGTGTGCTGGGTGTTATTTTAAGAATTCAGTGTACTTTACATAAAAGTAAATGTCAAAATACTAATGTACAATCCAAACTTTGCAGGCTGAAGATGCTTCATACATACTTTCAAAAGGAGCTGATACTTCGTTATTCGCTGAACTGGTTTGATAAGGTAGGAAGAGATGGAATTGGCTAATCCATGCCGCTGCTGTATCTCCTGAATTAAAAAAAAAAAAAAAATTGTACATATTTATAAATAAAAACATCGCTGGGTAAGTTAGCATGAACTAAAAATTTACATTTATTTACCTCCATAATGATATGCACGCATCACTATTT
>NW_011888875.1:1593112-1602200 GCF_000151845.1 Pteropus vampyrus
AGGCAGCCCTGGTTCCAATTTCTATCACCACAGATTGGTTTGGCACATTCTAGAAGTTCACATAAAAAGAATCGTACAGAATGTCTTTTTTTAAATATCTAGCCTCTTTCAGGCCACGTTTTGGAGATTAATCTATGTTGTCCATGTATCGAGAGTTAATCCCCTCAAACTACTAAGCAGTATTCCAGGCCGTGAATATGCCAAATTGATTTGAAAGATGTTACGTCTCTTTTTCTTTTTAAATTATTTTTTATGCTGTAGGCACCTAGGAAGACCTGGTCTTCCTAGGTGGTCTCCCATCCAAGTACTAAGCAGGCCCGACCCTGCTTAGCTTCTGAGATCAGACAAGATTAGACTTGTTCAGGGTGGCATGGCCACAGACCATGAACCGTGGCTCCACTGGGGCGTGAACCCAGGATCTTCTGAGTGTAAAGCAGACGTGCTAACTGCTACACTATGGAATCACGTCCAAGATACTATGTCTTTTTAATACACCTTGGTTTAATAACATTTTCAGAAACACGTCTCCAATATTTCTAAATACCAATCCCACTATTTTTGTTGCCTTCCTTATTACAATCTCTTAGCACAGAGTCATACTAGTCAAAAATGGTGACAAGATCACAGTATTCTTATGAATTATCTGAAAAAAGGCTTAATCCTGCTGAAATAATAAAGTCCCCTTTTTCTAGAAAGCTATTAGGATATCAACAAAAACTTCTTTGCTTATAAAATTTTACTTTGGATGGGAGAAGGCACAATTGGGGGTAAAAGAAGGATCTAGCTTACTGGTCAGTGGCATATCTAATGCTATTATTTCTACTTTGCATTTGTAATTCCGTTGTTTACATGTAATAAAGTCCTTGCTGATTCTGTTCCTCTCTGTGAAGGCGGGTGGGTGCCTTGTCTGTGTTATTCGCCACTCTGTGCCGGGCACCTATGACCGAGCGCTGATACATAAATGAGCCCTACCTAGGACAATGGGCAATGATGCTACATAACACAAATAACAGGCATGGAATTTGCTTATCTCTTAATTGGATGAGCATGACTTCCGGTATTATTAAAGATGTTTTAAGGCAAAGGGTTTTTTAAATGGCTCTGATTCGAAACATCAGAAGTGCCACACGCTCTCAATACGTAGGCCTTAAAGAATTCTAACTCTGCAGGTGGCCACACGGTGCTGGGCTTCTTCTCATGGCAAAGACCTAGGTTCGCGGGAAATAGTGAAAAAGGCAGCACTGGGCCAGGAGCGGACTTTCCATCTCCAAAGACAGTGAGGAATAATTACTGGGCGTGAGAATGGCAACTAAGACAGGGCCATCTACAGACAGGGTCCATCCCAAAGACAGAAACTAAAACTTATTCTAATTTCCCAGGCTTTCAGAGAGGGGAAGGTCATCTGCCTTGCACAAGTATAAAGACAGAAACGGCTGATATTCTCCTGGGCTTCTGCACCAAACTCTATCTAACATTCCAAGTACCTTCTCTTTTAACCAAAATGTATTTGGCACACATTTGATGACATTCTAGAAACCCAAAAAGCATTCTGTATATTATATCATGAGGCTCTGTTCCTTTTTATATTAAAAAAACTTCCTACATTAGCTTTCAAAAAAAGCCAACCTGCACCTACACTCACACGAACGAGGACACACGTAATGACCCTCTCAATGGGCCCAGAGGTCACAGTGCGTCTTGCAGAATTTTGCTAGTTAGGCCACTTCTGGAAAATAACAACATCGTGAAATTAAAATGGAAAAAAATAAACGACTAAAAAAGATTCGAAGTTATTTTTGTTTTCGAGGGGAAAAGAAGCTTAAATTAATAGTTTATATCTTCTATGTGTAATATTACACGTAAAAATTTGTGATTATATGAAAATAATCACATACGTGATTATATGAAAATAATCACATACGTGATTATATGAAAATAATCACATACGTAAGTAATGACATACGAACGTATGCCTATTAAAACCTGAATTTGTTACAGATACACAGTTTATTGTACTTGAGCTTTTAAAAGCAGAAGAAAATATAAAAATGTCCCACCATAAATGTAACAGATAAAAATGAAAATGAAATATTGTCCCATCGAGTAGGCAGGAATTATGAGTAATGCTGAATTTGATGTATACCAAGTACGACTTAGGAAATTTCACGGCTTCTTTAGTAATCTATTACTTACATCAAAGTAGGATCCTGCATGCTCTAATATCAGCTGAGTAGAATCAGGCTTATTTTTGCAATAAGTGACATACATCTGAAACTTGTCTGCCTATAAACAAACAAAAAAATTAGAATATCTTTTTCCAATGGTGGTAAGTCAAACTACAATACTTTTATGTAGCTGTGTGTAATTTAGGCTCCAAATTAAAGAAACCACATTTCATAGAAAGAGCTATTAAAATCAGAAACACATCCTGCTAATACCGCACACCTCCAGAAGCCTCCCGGACTGGGCAGACGGGGATGGGCATGACCTCTCTGTTCCCCAACGATGGTCTGTGCAAGCCCGGGCAGCAGGCTTAGATGGCATGACCACCAGGTCACTCATCTGTCCCCCTCCTGGCTAGATGACCGTCCTCCGGCCGCCAGGGCAGGGCCGGGCACTCGTGAATCTCCAGGGCCACATGGGGGTCTGGGAAAATGAATGGTGTATTTCCAACCAATGCTACTGCCAATAAAAAGCTCACTGTGCCATCAGTAACAAGTTGGAGAATATAATTCTTGGAGGCAAAGTCTGTTTCCATGTATGCAGATACCATAGGAGATGCTGACATTAAAGAAATAAACAGCATCCCTTCTAACTTCCTTCAAAGCCACCAAATAATTGTGAGAGAACCAGAAGCTGAGGTTTCGTTACCCAAGTGACAAAGCAATGTCCAACGTCCTCTGGCAGCTGCTCATATTTTTCCAGCTCTTTGAGGAATATGCTGCAGAGAAGAAAAACGTTATCATATTATTATGGTGCCGTAAAACATTTTACTAGTGAGATATGTCAGAACGTGGAACGGAGCATACCACGAATCCAGGCAACCCCCTTAATCAGGGTAAGTTATGACTCCAAATGGCTAAGCAGTTCAGCCTTCACAAACTTCCTAACTGAAATTTTAACCCTGCAGCTTACTTCGGGGAAAGTGTTCTGTTTGGTAGCTAACGATGTAATGTACGGATGGAAATGGGAAGTGTCCACTTAGATTTCAATGTCTTTTGTTGGGGTGAGGGCAGGGCAGTGAGGAAGACCCCCTAGGTCTGTCCCCGCATCGTGTTTCCACAGTCTACTGGGCTGGACGGACTTGTACCTTCCGCTGCTTTTAAAAACATCTCTGGGTGGTGAACACACCGTGTAATATACAGGTGACGTGTTATAGCCAAGGGACAGTCGAAACCGATATAATTTTATCAACCAATGTCGCTCCAGTAAATATAATAACATTTTTAAAAAAATCTTAAAAAATAAAACCGTGGGCCTCTTGTCCCAATGGAAAGTGCGTCTTATTTTGGTCAGGCTACACATCTGTTCGAGCCTCATTTCCTTCTTCCCTTCTATCAGGAAAGACCGAACGCTGGCTCGCAGCCCGTGGAAACCTCTTTTTTCTTTTAACCCGAAGTACTTTATGGAGCAGCCGATGACACAGCTTGAGAGAAGTTACGGTTCTTACTGAAACAGTTTTCATAGTTTTCCTAATCTTATTTTCTACCCAATGAGCCTGTATTAAAACAGACGCTAGAATGTCAACCTTATCGAAGAAAGTCTGATAGGCTTCATTCAAATTTCAAAAAAAAAAAAAAAATCACTGCCATCTGGGCTCAATTTAATCAGAAACGTGTATTTCTTGCTACGAAACTCTGACACAGTGCCTCGATTTCACGGGTACCCAGTGCCAGGCCCGCAAAGGTGAAGCACTCACTTGTTATGGAACTCATAGATCTCCAGCATGTTTCCGAAGATCACGAGTTCCTTGTTCACGATGCCGGGTGGGATCTCCTCCACGCCGCTGGTCATTTCCCACAGGTAGGTCTGCCAGGAGGAAACAGAGGGGTCAGACGAAAACCGGCAGCAAAGTTTCAAGAAACGGGTATTTCTGAATCTGTAAATATGTGCCAGGAGTTAATGTATATCTGAAAATATACCTTAAGGACGAAGCTTTTTATAAAACTACATGAAAAAAATTTAAAAAAAAAAAAAAGCTCATCAGTTGCTATAATACTGGAGAACAGTTTTCTTACTTTTTGGCTCTGAACTTATTCTCAGCTCCTGATCTGGGAGTTAACCTACTCCACAAGGCACAACGAATGTTCATAAAACTACTGAGTATTACGCGCTGATCATAATTAGTAGGCACATTTCTCTGAAGCTGCTGTCAAATTCTAAGCAAAGAGAATGTCAGCCAGGCTGTCATGTGATAAATGGAATGAGAGGATTAACGCTGCATCATCCCTGTCATGAGCAAAAAACAAGCCTAGAACTTCACAGAAGCGTGGCAGCATGAAGCTGGCTGCTTAACACACTTTAAATCTCAAAAACAACAACAAAAAGTGTGATTATTTTAAGAACTACTGATAGGTGAGAATAAATACAAGATTAGACTCAATCTAAATAAACAAGCAAAAAAACTTACTTACATCCATACACTCCCGGAGGTCCCTTACGTAAGCCTTTTCGGTTTGAATTAGCTCAGCCATTATGAACCTGAAACAGAGGACAGCAGACAGTTTAGCTCACAGTCAGGATACGTGCTTTTTTAACTACCTGCTTTTATGGTTTATGAAGTAATAAGGTGGTTTGAAAAACATCCGTCAGTAATGTGTTTTGGAGAATTAAATCAAGAGGAGACAGAACGATAGTCACCAATTCAAAAGAAAAAACAGTTTGGAAAAAGTTCTGTTGAGGTGCCTAAGATCAGGGTTCCAAAGCCAGCGGAGTGGCCGTGCGGGGCTGGGTGACGCTTTGCTGCGGGGCCATCCTGTCCTGGGCCTTGGAGGGTGTTTAGCAGATCCCTGGTCTCCACCCACTAGATGCCAGCAGCACTCTCCCCTCCCTGCTATGTAACAACCAAAAATGTCCCCACACTGCCAATGTCACCCAGGGAACTGGACTGCCCCCGACTGGGAGTCGACTGGGAGTCGCTGCTTTAGAGCGATCTTCTGTCTTTATTAGTATCTTGTATAGTTTACTAATTGGCAACTTTTAAACACCTCCGCTTATGTTATTAATTTCTTCTCAGGATTGCTATTCATGATCTGTGGATGAGAAAAGATACTGTAACAATTTGTCAACCCACTTGATGGGGGCATAGCGAATAAAAAATAAGATACTGTCTCTGAATCAGGTGATAAGGGGACAGTGGACACAGAGGCCTTTGAACTGCAAAAAGTAAGCACATTCAGAGCAATAAGAGGCAGTAATAGTGTCTGGCTTCCAAGCACACAGAGAAGCCTGTTTGTCCAAGTGACATTTTCTTTACTTTTTCGGTGAATCTGGCAGGTTCTGAAAGACTGGCTTACTCTTTCCTGCGGGCGGATTTCCGTTTTTCTTCGTTAAGCTCATGAGCAGCATCACGCAGTTTCACCTCTGACCCAGGGATACTGGCGGGGATGATGTCGAGCTGAAGACTTTTACTCTGTGGGATAAGAAAGTCAATGAACTTCAGTGAACTTAGTCAATAAACAGGACACGGGGAAGAACGCTGTGACTGACTCGGTTTGCACAAGGCGATTTACCGATTTGTTGGAATCTGAAGAAATCCCCAGGGCTTTCTCCAGAGAGGTCCTGTACTTCTCCATCCGCAGAGAGAAATCTCTGTACCTCTTATCCACGGCAGTGACACATTTTTTTATCTCTGCCGCATGGGCATGCCCTTTTTCACAAAAGCCATCAGCCAGCTGTATCAATAGTTTCACTCTCTCTTTGGTTTGCTACAAAAAAAAAAACAAAAAAAAAACAGGAAAGTATTGTGAAGCAAATGAAGCCAACTGCCAGAAACCAGAAACGGTGGCGACTTGCCTACAACTCGGCTCTGAACAGGAGAAAGAACCGCTGGTGACAGAAACTAAAGCTCCAGTGCACCGAGCTCCTCTCCCTGACCCTAGACGAGCCCTTCTTCCTCAGCCCTTCTGCAATGAGTGGCATTTTTAGGATCTTGAATAATAATAATAAAAAAAACGCCTAGACTTTCTCTCAACATCTTCATCTGGCAGATGCTCGGTAAAAATCTGCAGAAGTGTTCAGGACGTCCTCTCTACAGTTCCAAGACCCTCTGCCTCTGACCTTATCCGGGTCGGTGACAAAGACACATCCCTGCTTCATGCGCGTTTATTCTCCTGGCCCAGTTAGACGGAAAGCTTTCGAGGCAGCATCTGAGATCCTGGTTTTCCTGAAGCACGTGTGGCAGAAGTTCTCCCCGTGGCAGACACTCGACCAAACCCCCGCCCAGTGTCCTCCGCATCGCGTGCTCAGGCCGTTTTTAACTCCCAGGAGGGAAAGTCACTAGTCAGGAAATTTTCTCCCAAGGGTATTTTAAATTTTGTTTCCTGCTTTAGAACTCTCTCTTTTAAAAAAAAATATTATTTTATATGTACATAGCAAAGGTCTTAAGTTAAGCATAACTTTCTTATTTTCATACAGTTCAGGATAACCATGAAACATCGGTTCCGTACACATGGCGGTAACTTCACTCAACTCTGGTTTTTCATCAGCTCTTCGGCCACATCCGCTTCACTTATTTTCACTACGAGGCTTCCTTCCACAGTGACACTGGCCTTGCACAGGACCAGTTACTCTTCTGCTGTGGAATCTGCTTTTCTCAGATAAGCAGATAACTAGAAAATCTTTATGACTAACATTCAGGAAATTGGCTTTAAAAATCCCCAAACGGAAGGTCAGAGTTCAAAACCTGAATCAATTATCTTAGTTTGTACAATAAAAGTTCTGAGCCAGAAATCACCAGGTAACCTGTAAAGTCAGCTGTAAAGATCCTCAGACTCGGACACCAACCCCGGGCAGCTGGGAGAGGCCGGTCCCCTGCGGCGCGAGCCCTCCAGGCAGGCTCCTGTCTTCTGTCCCTCCTCCCTGCAATCCTCACCCCCCAGATGCCTCCGCAGACGCTTCAGGTCTTTGCCCTCTCGGCTCCCTTAAAATTGTAACTTGCCGCCCGCCCCAGCGCCCTTCCCCTCCGCCCCGTCTCCGACAGCATGCACCGCGTTCTAACCGGGGTGTGATTACTGTCTGTCCCTCTCCTGTGAGAAGGGTCCAGAGCAGGACACGGATATTTGTTTTTCATACTAATATCTCATGCACCTCCATGTGTCTGGCACGTCAGGAACACTCACCAAATGTTTATTGAGAAAATAAATTAACATTAGGTTCTTTACGCAAGCGTGTTTATGTCTGTAAATTTAATTGGCATGGTACTTTTAACAGGTATGAATACATATTCTTCAAAAAAAAAAAAATGAAAACACAACCCAAGGAACATAAATACATCTGTGAAAAAAAATCAATATTATAAGTTCTGTAAGAGCTACTCATTGTACAAAGTCAGCAAAATTTAAAATACAAGATTTTAGGGCCTTCGTTTTATGTGAAAATGAACTCAAGTAAACTAAAAGGAAAATATTTGCTAAATCTTCTGACTTGTCACTAGCATGACACCTTTCTGACGATGTTAAAACAAGCCTAATTACAAACCAAGGAAATAAGAAGGCCAAGTTTCAGATCTGGAAGCTTAAATTCCAAAAGGAATTAACTTAGAAACATTACTAAATCTTCCTATCGAAGAGAATTAACATGACTAATGTAGGATTTTTAAATTAGGCTGTCTAGATCAGGTTAAACTTCTGTGTGCCAAGATATGAATCTGCTGGAAAGCACGGAAAAGGGGTGCTGTACCCCACTGAAGCGCTTCTCTTCACTGTCACGAATGCCATCAGGGGAGGGTCCTGCAAACTATGCCTATCTCTTAGGGGTTACGAAAACTATTTGTGTTTTAAGTGCTGGGGATATAGAAGTAAAGATTAAAAAGACCACGCAGTTTGCCTAGATTAAAACAGAAAACAAAAAACAGCAAGAAACTACAGGAAGGTTTCTGTGTATGTCTAACGCACATCACAAAACAGACCAGCTGCCACCATGTCACACCAAGAGACGATTCCGATTATATGAAACCAAATGCACCAAAGCAGGCTTCCTACAGGCTAGGCCTGGTACAGACAAATCTTCCCTCCACGTGTAAACTTCGTTTAAACAAAACATGCTCATCGGATAGTCAAGGGCTTCTCAATGGGGTCCGCCCTGGCCTCTCCATCCGAGATGGCATCCCTCCCTCCCGCAGCGATCTTTGTTTTCGTCATTTAACGTGTACGTGTGTACGTAGTTCCCCGTTTATCATGTTACTGCCCGTTTCTCTAACCAGAACATGCGACCCGAGTCCAGCACCCAGCACAGTTCCTTTACGTAGGAGGGAGCTCAGTAATCATCGAATGAATGGTGGGATCAAAAAAATTAAATGCAATGAGTGTGCTAATCCTGATTATATTTTGATTTTAATTAGTATTTTTAAAATGCATTGAGTTGCAAATGAATTGAGTTGAGCCTTAGTGATGAGAGGCTTTATTTCCATTAACACCGAAAATGTTACAGTGCTAATTACTGTAACAGTTGGAGTAGAAGGCTGTCCTCTCTGACTGAAAGATTCTGTACGTAACAACAAAAAAATGTCTTCTTGGAAGACGGTACGAGAGGGTGACAGAGGATGCAAGAAAGTGGCCAGTTTCAACAGGAGAAATGAAATGACATCTCCAAGCACCAAAGCAGAGGCTTTCCGATGAAAAGGAAGGCAACCGGAAACCAGAGGAAAATAGTTGCTAAGGAAAAAAAGTGACAGGTGTTCTTTCAAAATCTACCAGTTCCTCTTCGCAAAACTGAATCAACACACCCAACGACGGAAACGGCTCTGTATATTTGGGAAACAGGTCAGATGTTGCCTATGATTTTAGATACTTTTTGAAAAATAAAATACAAGGCCCAAAAAATGCCTGTTCTGCTCATTCTTCCAATGACACCACTCCAGGTTTGAGAA
>NW_011888875.1:1606680-1607735 GCF_000151845.1 Pteropus vampyrus
AAAAAAATCAGTATTAGATATTTTGTTCGAGACCATTAAAACCTTCTCGTAGAAGGAATTTAGTGTTCATTAGCGGGTGTGTGTCAAAATGGTGAATGAAATATTAGAAGACAAAGGTTTTTTGTTTTTTTAAAGATAAAAACAAAAACATAAATCTTTAGAAGGATGGACATGAAGTAGAGCAGCACAGAGCAAGGAAGGCCAAAAATCTCTGATTAGGTAAAAATCGAGAATGTCATAACCGAACAATAACCACCATAAAAATACTGCACCAGGAGAAAGGTAGGAAAAACTTGAGAAAATGTAGACAGAGACCTAATTTACTTCACAGTCAACAGAAAAAAGATGAACGATCCATAAAAACATGAAGCTTGTGATTTTTAAAATATGGCCACTAAATATACAGAAACACATTCAACCTCATTCAAACACGGTGACTGTCTTTCCGCATCTGCCTGGCACGGACCATGCTGGCAGAGCTGGAGGGGCAGGGGGACAGGTGCTCATGATCCTGTGATGCTGGAGGAGGAATATGGAGCACGATGGTTGCAGAGGACGATGTGGCAGGTGTGTGCGCCTCTGGACCAGAATTTACCTTTCAGGTGTACGGTGCTTACGCAAGCACTCAAAATGATCTGCACTCGGGCACATGGACACTGAGGCACTTTGGGAAAAAGTGGCAGCAACGTACGAGCCCGCAAATTGGGGGACATCAGTTACAAAATCACTATACTGGACATTAAAAAAACAGAGCATATCTTTTAACTCTGATATAGAAAGATGATCAAGATATATATTAAAGCAAAGGAAGTAAACTGCAGAGAAATACAGTCCATTTAAGTTAAAAAAAAAATAGGGGGAGAGGGGGCAGGATAGGTGAGTCAAGAGTATGTTTAGATTTCTATGTTTAGATTTCTCTACATGTTTAGATTTATATGCACAGACAGGATACACAAAGATATCTCGACAGTGGTTACCACTGGCAAAGGAACTGGGTAATTTATATACATTTGCACGCTTTAAAAACTTTTTACAGTTAAGTCTGTTTTACTATA
>NW_011888875.1:1607785-1608814 GCF_000151845.1 Pteropus vampyrus
GTTATACACGAATGCGTCTGAGGGGAGACGCTGGCAGAGGACCTGGCTTCGCCCTTCCAGCTGTAGGACATGACCGCGCCTGGAGAGCCGGGGGCCGCCAAGGTTCAGACTGC
This sequence comes from Pteropus vampyrus, assembly GCF_000151845.1. Classification (NCBI taxonomy): domain Eukaryota; kingdom Metazoa; phylum Chordata; class Mammalia; order Chiroptera; family Pteropodidae; genus Pteropus; species Pteropus vampyrus. Next base: position 1,607,899 of record NW_011888875.1, read on the forward strand.
AACAGTGACGCACTTCTCACTCGTCTATTCTCTCATGGTTTCCGATGGAAGCCAATTTTTTTCTTCTAATTTCATCTATCTGAAGTGAAACTGGACTCATATTTAAAACACACGCATCTAAAAAAGCAATGCTTTGGAAAAGCAGCATAAATAAGGAGAAGCTTTTATATTTGCCCTTCATAATCTCTAAGATGTTCGTCCACTATGATTTGCTGGTCTCGGAACAGAAACATGTCCTACTGGACACTTCACAGCATTTACAGTGTTTCAGAAGAAGAAATGAAAGAAAATCATGACCGATTAGCTGGCATGCGGCTTACTGGCTGGGGCTTCACTGTCACCCCTGAGCGTGGGACCCTGCCCCGGCATCAGTGCTAATACTGACTCCGAAGCAGGGCTGGGAGCCGTTTCCGTCAGTTTGTTCCAAGGTCCCTCCCTGATTTCTCCATTCACGCAGCCAATGGTCCCCGCCTACGGAGGGGGGAATGAGCAGGCGTAGGCTTTGCCACGGCAGGCAGGGCGGGGGAGGGAGGTGAAGACAGACCACAAGGGACACTGAGGAGTGGGGACACCTACTCAGAGGGGAGGTCCGTGGGCCAGGTGCCTGGGCTGGGACCTGCTCTCCGGGAGGGAGGGCTCTGCAGGCGGGCGAGGGGCGGGCGCCAGGGCCGGAGCTGGGCGAGCTGGGAGCAGCACAGGATGGGGGTGAGGCTGCGTGGGGTGGGGGGTTCTGGGGGGCTACAGACGGACCTGGGACTTTTGTCTGAAAGCTGGTGGGGCTGCTGTGTGGAGAGGGGCCTGGACTGAGGGGAGTGGCACCCGTTAGCAAACTGGTTCAGAGGCTCGGACGGGACGCGGCTGGCTCTCTGTGATGGCTCTGGGTGAGTGAGGGGAAGGCAGGTCTGACACACGTGGA
>NW_011888875.1:1611867-1623369 GCF_000151845.1 Pteropus vampyrus
AAGAGTATGTTTAGATTTCTATGTTTAGATTTCTCTACATGTTTAGATTTATATGCACAGACAGGATACACAAAGATATCTCGACAGTGGTTACCACTGGCAAAGGAACTGGGTAATTTATATACATTTGCACGCTTTAAAAACTTTTTACAGTTAAGTCTGTTTTACTATAGAAGCTTATTAAATAAACAGACAAAAAACTTTAGAAAAAGATTCCCAAGACTGAAATTGCAAGTCAAATAAATAGTACGTTGACTATAACTTCGCTGTATTGGAAAACCTTAAAAACATTAAGTTTTCCATAAATATTTACTGAGTGCGGGAGGCCGGGTGCTCTGTGAGAAACGAGAATCTGCGAGCAGCATTCACCCGTCAACTCAGGGGTCCTGCTACGTTATCCGTACTCTACTGAAAAAGTGAACTAGCTTCATGAAACAAATGAAGACTCTGAAATTTGAAGACCGTCAAAAATTCAGCTTCCACTTGAACGAGAATGTCGCACGTGGAAATTAAAATAAACCACTGCGTCTTTTCTAGTCTCTGATTCCCACAGTCTCTGCCCAGGGCGGGGCTGATTTGGGGCAAGAAAGTGGCGGGGCAGAATGGCACCTGGGCTGCCTCAAGCTCCTGAGGGACCCTCTGACCACGTGGGCTGACTCTCCCTGGTCCATACCCTCTAGGGTCATCCTGTCCCTTCTGGCACCATCGTCCACGCATAAATCAACTGCACTGCCCCACCCAGAAACCTTTCATCCTCAAGTCTACGGTGACACAAACAGAATGTTTCTTTAATTCTCCACAGCATCCAGCAGTTGATAAACACTAGCAAAGGCATGAACGTGAGTGAGTGAGTGCATGGAACGTACCCTTCCCTCACACAGGCACACTCCTATCAGACCTAGAAAGGACCAGAACACCTTCGCTCACAGCAGAGTCTGGCCAACAACCATAGGCAACACTGAGAGATGGGAGATAGGAAATGATTTTTATATGAAATGAGCCAAGTAAACTGATTACCAAAGCCAATAACTTGCTGGCAATGAAGGCCTGTTTGTTTCTGCTGAAAAATGACTGCTCTTGTTAGTTGCTCATTTTTCCCAAGAGAAAAGGCCACTGATTAATAAGTGTAAATCTCATGTTGAGCTTAAAGGATTGTGTCAGTGTGAGAGAAAATTATTCTGTGACAACTAACAGATAAATCAGATCGACAGGGAGTGGAATACAGAAAGTTTTTTGCGAGTCATGCTGTTTTAAAGAAGTGTGAGATGAATCATTTGTTAACTGATTATTGCAATTTTTTCCTATAAAAGATTCTGAGTGAAGCTGTGTGACCTCGGCTTCCTCCTATTTTTTGTACTGACTCCCAAGGCTCGTGGTGAGGATGAAAGCTGACAGATGGTGTCTTAATATCAAGACTGTGTTAAACACCTCTCTTCATTTTCTCAGGATCCATTTCCATGTCATTTTAATTAAATCTGCAAAAACTAAGATTAAATTTAAGCTTTAAATTATATAACACCTGAATGCATTTTCATTGTAAAATAGTCAATCAGAATTCTACAGAGTAAAAATTATAAGTCTTCTTCACTTCCATCCACACCAATGCTATTTATTGTTTAGTGTGTTTTCCCAGATCTCTTTCTATGCATTTACATGTTTCTATGCATTAAAAACATGGTTTGATAGGTTTTTATGCTCAGATGATATCAAACTATTAAATATGTTAATTTCATTTTGCAATTTGCTTTCATTAACAATGCTTTAAGTATATAAAATTGACAATAACTTTATGGCAATAATATTGGTATGTGATTTTGTAATTTAAACTTATAAAAATACTTTGCCTGTAGATAACTCTAGTTTTCATTTTTCCCCCGATTTATATTTTCATTTCCTTTAACAAAACAGTCAATGCCAACACATAACATCCTGAATGCTTTTTCTCCCTGATCATATTCTTCAACTTTATTCAATAAATTATCAATCTGTACACTTAATATTTTATGATTAAACTCGGATAATTAACAGGAAATGGACGTTTAAAACGAAGCCCTGGAGCAATGCTTGAGACCATCCTGCCAGGCTCCCTCCATGACGCATCGGAAAGCCGGCTCCCGGCCACACTCACTCTTCACTTGCTGTTCAGGGGCTTTGGTGTGCGTCACCATTCCGGGCACGTTCACACTGTTCCTGTGCAGGTACTTCAGGAAGACGTCGGCATTCCTTCGAGCGAGCGTGCAAGCCTAAGGGGAAACGGAGAGCATGTGCTCATCGGACTTGTGCAAACGTATTCTGAGTACAAAGGGTGACAACATCGCGTGGCTCTAACGTGTCTTTACCTAAAACGTTCGCCTGGCCGACTTGTGGTTTGAAGAATATATAGGTTAAATCCTATTTCGATTTTAAAAATTGTGTCTTGGAGTCCTTGCTCCGACGAAGCCAGCTGCTAGGCTGTGGGCTGCTCTGTGGAGAGGCCCACGAGGCAGGGGATGAGGGTGGATGTTGGCCTGCAGCCAGAGGGGAAGTGAGGTCCCTCCCCAGGCCAGCGTGAGGTGACCACATCCATGGCCAACACCTTGATCACAGCCTTGTGAGGAGCCCAGAGAACCTGGCTGGGCTGTGCCTGGATTTCTGTCAAGGGCAGACAGGAAGTATTCTCAGCCTCCCGAGTCATACAGTCCTGTGCCTCTGTTGCCACCACTCAATCTAACTCCTGTGTAGGAAGCAGCCATGTGACATGTAGATGAGTGACAGGGGATGGATTTAGCTCTTACATCTTAGTTTGCCACTCTTTGGTATGAGCCCTCCAGTTTTGGGGTGGTTTGTTACATGATGTTATTTTAGTAATAGATAACTGATATTGCATGTCTATAAATCAAACAAGTAATTTCATCAATGTATTAAAAAAACAAGGATTTTAAATAAGAGGAAAGGAATATAATGTAAAATCAAAGCAGTTAGGAAAAAAAAGCCCTGAATTATATTTGAATTAGAAATAGCTTGTACTTCTCCTGTCCCAGATCTGGAATCAATCTTTCCTTCAAGAAGCTCTGCCTTCTTGTGGTAAATGGTACTGAGAGGCCATAATCTGGGGACGAGAGATGCTTGTAATATTATTGGGTTGGTCATTGTTTCAAGAGCTTTTCAGCAGATGGAGCTAGAATACTTTTTTTTTTTTAATTAAGAAAAAAATATATTAGGAGTCCCTACTGATAAGTCTGAAATGAGGTGTCACAGCTAACAGTGAAGAAGCTGGTGACGACTGCCGGGGTCCCATCAAAGACATCTGCCCAACCTGACTTGAAGGTGCTCCCGCTAATGGGATGAGTTGACTATAAAAAGATAAATAGCTATGACTGATGGAAACACTCCAACTACATTAAAATCTATGAGGACAGTAAAAAAAACAAAAAAAAAACCAAACTAATTGTATGTAGAGGTTGCTAGGGCAACAGCTCATTGTTCTGAAAACTATAATCAAAGGGAAAGAATTGGGCATTTACCCCATTGTTTCTGGACAAACTCTATGTTACAGTAACCCAGTGGCCGAGGAGGGACTGATTCTAGCTCATCTAGGCCGAGGGAATGATAGGACATTGCCATTCTGCAACTCCTATGAACAGTATCACCCGTGGTTACTAAAGCTGCGGCTGGTGGGGAAGTGCCTAACAGATGAACCAGCCTCACCACGTCTGAGGCACTGATAAAGCCTCGCATTGCAGAAACAAAAAGAGAAGAGGACCTTATATGCCTCCACGGGACGTACACAGTGCCACCCCTCACGTCTGCTAAGCACACGCACACTCACACGCCTGCATCTGATCAAGGCTCTCAACCTAACTAACAGAACTTCAGAAAATCCAGGATGGTTCTAAACAACTCCACAGGATGCAATTACCAAAATCCAGAGTGAGGGAAACAAAATAGTATGAATAACTTATCTCTTCAATTAATAAATGGTAATGAAAGGGAGGGTAGTATTGAGATTTAAGAGACTTATACAAATCAAATCAACGTGTGGACCTCGTTTGGATCCTGATTAAAACCACGTGTAAAAATACATTTGCAGGACAATCAGAGAAATGGGAACACTTTGATTTTACGTGAAGTAAGAGTTACTGTTAATCTTTAAGATTTGATAATGCTATTGTGGTTATATTTTAGAAAAGCATAATTTAATGTTTAGATACATACTAATGCATTCACAAATAAAATGATGCAGCATCTAGAATTTAAAACAGTCCATTTAAGGCAGGCCCATGCCCATACGCTGATAATTACTGAAGCTGGGTGAGATGTGCATAGGGGTTCATTCTCCAGTCTCTCTATAATTGTACGCATCTAAAACTTTCATAATAAAATTTTCAAAGATAGCCCATACGCAAACACCACAGAATGCTAGTGAATGAAGGAATCGGAACTGGCCTATGACTATTTTTGCTTTATAATTTTATCTAAATATTTTTAAAAATTACATTAGCAAAATAGCATTCAATTTTGTTTTATACTAAATGGATTCCAGATAAAGAGAGACAAATTATAATGATTCCGACTCAAAACATCTTAACAGTGGTCAGTATTTCATAAACTTAAATAGTGGTGACAAGCAGGGGTGGGGCTTCCAGATCCTGTTTGAAAGAGTGACAATGCCTCTGGGGAAGCTACGACTGTTTTCCCACAAATTCGTTTAAATAGAAAATCACTTTGGAAGCTCAAAATAAGTATACCAGATAAGAATTTTTGAAGAGTTACAATCTATTCTCAGGCTAAACAATAATGTTCCCTGTCAGGAAAGATCATCACCTTCAGAAATGAAAAAGAAATTATTAAATATAACAGGAAATGGTGTCAGAGCGGTCAGAATGCTGAAACGAGGAGAAAAACTATGCTTAATGAAGAGACAAGAAAAGTAAACACTGCGCCTACTTTTAACAGGTCTGAGTGGCAACAAGCAGAGCTTTAGAAAGTCTGTTCCAAAGTGAAGGAATGCGACATGGAAACATTCGATGCCATGTTTCTAAACACTGTGACCACTTTTTAAGATTCAATTGTTTCAAAGCACATCGGTGACACATATGAATGTAAATTTAAAAATGAATAAATATATACATACATATATATGTATGTATATAAAAACAAAGCAGGCTTGAAAAATTATTCATTTACAGCTTCTCAGAGTTAAAAGTTCCAACCTGATCTGAAGAGAATTCAACTTCTCTTGCAGGAAACATTTCCTAAGTATTAGTAACTGCTCCGGCAAACCACAAGAAGCGTTTCTGCTTTGTGTCTACACTAGACTCACACATCTTCTGAAATACAGTCTTTATTCCTAAAAAGGCTGAATTTCCAAAGGAAAGTTATTTTAAGCTATAGGCGTTTTTATTTTAACAAATCAATCAGTGTGTGTGTGTGTGTATGTGTGTGTGTGTCTGTGTGTGTGTGTCTGTGTGTGTGTGTCTGTGTGTGTGGGTGTGTGTGTGTGTGTCTGTGTGTGTGTGTGTGGTTTTCTGACTTCCATTCCTTCTTATTCACACAGGTTTCTGTTCTTTCTCTGTGAAAACTGGAATGCAAAAGATTTTAAGATTTTCTCTGATCGACTAACTCACTGCTGGTGCGATGTCACCTCATTCACCTGCCACGCGAGCAGAGAGCTGTGAGGCGCGAGGGGCCCTCCCTTGGAGAGTGAAGACTGCAGCCTGTGCCTGGCCTGTGGGGTGTCTGCAGCTTTCTGGCTGATGGCCCCGCACGCTGGCCACCTCCAGGCGAACCCGCCTGGATCTGTGCACGCTGTTCAGTGAGGTGCACCCTGGGGAGCCGGCTCATACCTTCAGGAACGCTTCCTTTTGTTCGAGGTGCTTGCTGATCATCGGGGTGACGTGATCCGTCTCGGAATTGGGGCCTAGTTTGTCGGCCCCCCCACACCAGTCCTCTTCTCGCTTGTACTCCTGCTCCAGGCTCTCGAGGACGCTGCAGACCTGTGGACAGAAGAGAGCCCCAGGCTCAGTGGGCCTGCTGGCATCTGATGGCACGGACTGGCATCTTTGGGGAGCGTTTTCCGTCAGGCGCTGGGCATGAAAGTGCTGGTCAGAGGACCAGAGCCACCGGGAGGAGCCAGGGGCTCCATCTCTCATGAGGACCAATGCAGGCCTTTCGGAGTAAGAACAAAGTAAGAGCTGAGTTCCCTGTCTCTCTCATATGTTTACGTGAGAGGAAAAGGGGAGCCTTCTCAGCTACTTGCGACCTATTACACTTTGATATCTGAGGTATGCAAAAATAACCTCCCTTCCAGAACGTTTCTTCTCTCTGCTTGGCTGGGAACTGGCTGGTTCCATAAGGACTGACGAGTTTTAATGACTGAGCCGTCCAACAAAACTAAGCCCCAAATACAATGTCAGGCGGGAGCTCGAGGGACGGGACCTCGTGCTCTACCTGCTCCGAAGTTTTGTAGAAGGCCACGGACGCGTTCACGAGCTTGAGGCGGTCCTCCATCTTGAGCATGAGCTGCTGCCAGTGGGAGGCCACCTTCTCGGCACAGTCCCTGATCATGTCCATGTCGTAGTGATTGGCCTGCAGCATGGCTTCCGCCTTCTGCTGCACCTGCAGTGCACTCTGGTGTGTTTTCTGAGGGAAGACGGAGAAAAGGGAGGGCGGACTTGACAGGGGTGTCAGGCTCTTACTGCAGAGGGACTGGGAAGGCGACAGCTGGCTTTTGTAGAAACAACGTCAGTTAAGACTCATTAGGACACTACTAGAAATGTAGCAGACGGTATGGTCAAAAAAAATGTTGTTTATGTATATACAGTATAAAGAAAAGAAAAAAGAAACTGCCATTTAAAAAAAAAATGTTCTGCCTAGCAACAACCATGTTTATATTTAAATGACCTAAGGAAGGATGAAATGCATTAAAATTTTCCAGAATGGGCCTCAATTGCGGGGTTCTCAGCTTCAGAAACAGCGGGAAAAACCTTTAACGGCCAACGTTCCAAAAAAAGCTGTTGAAACGTTCTATGTTTAATATTCCTGCTGATCTTATAAGAGCAGATACAGGCAAATGAGCAAGTAGAAGAAATGGTGGCCAAAGTGAATGCTTTTTATTTTCATTTTCAACTTGAACTTTGGACTAGAGTGGAAAGCTTTCAAGAACTATCGATTAAAAAAAAAAAAAAAAACTAGTGAAAAGCAAAAGATGAACCACGTTTCTTCTAGAGGGCCATGCCACACAATGAAGCTATCAAAATAGCATGACAAATGCTCCCATGTCTTCGCTAGAAGATTCCGTGAGAGGATGAGCTCGGATTCTCAGTGAAGAAAGGCTGCGGGGCTGGGTGGGGGCGTGGCGGGGGGCGGGGGCTAAGAGGTCTCTGTGGACACAGATATTTTTCTCTAACAATAGCAACGTTTTGCATTTAATCTGAAAAAGAGCGAATGGTCCCATAAAACCCTGTACCCAGCACAGTCCCATCACCAATTACACTGACGATTCAATCAACAGAAATCACACAGCACAGTGGACAGTGTACAATTTCCAAAAGATGCCTGTTAATGAGCACTGGCTCTGAGTAGCTGAAAGTAAACTAATCTAGGGAACAAATTAATGGTAATTTCTGTGGCTTCCTTTTCTGGCTGACAATATCTAAGGGGAGCAGGGGACACGTTTTCTGTAAGCAAACGCTCCTTCACCTTGAGATCACCTGTTGCAATTATTAAATGCCCCCCAAAGAAACCCTAAAAATAATCTATCTGCTCAAAGGGTGAATAGGAGGGGCCCTGGAATGGGTCTGAGCCGTTTTGCCAAAGTCCTCACACGGCACTGACCCTCAAGGCACAAAACGCTCTGGTCAGTAACGCTGATTTCAACTGGGTCCGAGGAGTTTTGTAGACAGCATTGCTATTGACCACCGTGAGGTCGCGATCTGCACCTGGCCTGGGGGAACCCTTGGAGCACTGTTTTGCCGAGGCTGGTTACAGAGCAGGAGTGTACGTAACCCCTGAGGCTAGCACAAGACGAAAAACCTCAGCCAAGACGCCAACTGGGCTCCCTGGTGCCCGGAGCTCCTGACCTGGGCAGGTGCGTCTCCGGCCAGGCCTCTCACAGCGGGAGGACGGCAGGAGCTGCCCCTGGCCTCTGGGACCCCTGCTGTGAGGCCGTGCTCACTGGCACGCACCCTCACCTCACCGCATTCGCCAGGCTGTTGCCTTCTCTAATGATAAACTGTAGATTTGCAAGTACTGCCATCTGGGGTGCTATTGAACCTCATTTTGGTTTCCAGGGCCAGGGCTACCACAGGACGGGATGCGACAAGCTTGTCTTGAGGCTGGAAAGACCCAACTCAGAGGTGGGCCAGGCATTCCTACCTCGATGGCATGCTGGAACTGCTCATGCTCCCTCTGCAGCTGCTCTGCCTCCTGCAGCGAGCTGGCCGTGATGAGGCCGGCATTCAGCATCGACTCCCCATTGCGGATCCAGCCCAGCACCTGAAACATTACACAGGCAACTCCAAGCACAAGCCTCATGACCAGCAGTGACGCGACCGGAGGTGGCAAGGGGGTTGAGCTGCTCCCATTAGCTACGAGGTGTGTAGCTTCCTCATGACCCTGCTGCCCACGGTCTGATAACCTTCCATGGCGTCTGGTCCTAAGTGCTGAACTTTTAAATTAATTGTTATTTTTAGTTGCAAATGGGAGCTGAAAATGTGGAGGGTCCAGAGAACTGTTATTATGAGTCCACAGGTCAAAACAGATTGAGGACCATGCAATAGAAAATCCCACTGCCACAAAACTTTCTCTGATAATGAAAAAGTACTTTTCATTCCTTTTAGTCCTAAGGAACATGCAAAGCCAGCAAACTGCTTGATACAGGAAGTAGTTTATTTGAGTCACATGTTTTCCAATTTAACGTGTTAAGTGGCATAATAACCAAAGGCTGAATGAAGCTGCGCTATCACGCTCAAGGTCAAACCACAAGACCCTCCACTTCACACACCAACAAGAGAAGTCGGTTTTGACTGTGGAAGCCTCAGAGGCTGTGGGTAGTTATTTGTGGCACGGAGCACTCATTATCTACCCGATACCTCTTCTCATCTCCTTTACTCAGAAAATTCCAACTTCTGGGGAGAACTTAAAATAAAAGCACTCCTCGGCCCCTATTACAGTGCGGTGACAGATACGACATTATTCTAGCCACTGAGATCAAAGCAGTAGCCTCTGGGGGACTTTGTGAAAATATTTTTTTTCTGATACAGCTGTTACCTCCGTCTTGTTATGCTTCCCCCTTCCTGATGCCTGCAGTGTGGAGGTGATAATTGGGGTTCCTACAGCCATCTGGCAGCCATGGGAAAAAGGCCACCTGTCACCGAGGTCTCAGCCTAACATATCACAGGGCCACTGGATGAACACCAGCAATCCTACCACTTTGCGACTCATTCTGGGGGAAATAATTTTTAAGCCACTATTCTTGGACTCTGTTACTTGTATTAGGCAAATGTAATTCCTCATGGATACATTAGTCTATTCCTTTACTTCTTATATGAATTGTTTTGTTTTTGGCAAAAAGGAACACTGTGTTAACTGATCTTTACAAAGTTGGTCACGTACTTCGCCTCGTCACATGGGAGAATAACAGGTGTTCTTTTAAAGACTTCTGAGTTAATAGCACATCTGCTTTCATGTGAGTGCTGTCCACTTACGCACCGCACCGCACTGCACATCACTTACAGTCCAGAGGCTGCAAGTTAAGTCCCCTCCGGTCAAACTAACATGCGCTTCTCTGTGCATCTACTAGGATCCCATAGAGCCGGACTGTCCCTGCACTGAGCAGCATCATCGGTGGTCTCCCTGCTCATGAGATAAACGTCACATACGCTGAGTATACGTATGCGTGGGATCCCGTCGGCGCTGAGCCGAAAGCCGTCTCTTCCAAACACCCCGTTTTGTTCTGCCGTATTGCCTGGAAGTGGCAGTACAGGTGCACAAGAAAACCCCAGCCACACATAGCCTGTGATCCAGTCCAGACTGACAGCAGCATCTTTGGCAGAAAAATCAGTTATTCAGCCAGGGAAGCAAAGTGCTCAGAGTTTCGAACGAGAGTCTTGCAGTAACAAAACCAGCTGGATGGACGCTGCCCCTAGGTGCTAACCTGCTGGGCAGCAAAGGCTTTCCAGCAGAGTGAGCATGCAGTGTCCGGGCAGCGGCTCGTTTCAGAGGGGGCCTGTCATCATACCTCTGTTCTGATCAGGGGCAGCCCTCCCCGATGCTTACATGGTGGAATTACCCGATCCCTCATCGATGCATGTCACCTGGCTCTGCATCCAGTGGTGTGTTTACCTGCTTCACCTCGGCCTGCAGGTGGCGAAGTTGGACGCACTGCTCCAGGTGCTTCCGATGCTGCTCTGCTGCTAAGTCCAGTTCCTGCTGCTTTTCATGAAGAAACTCCAACAAGTCCTGGACCCGAGTGGCCATGTCTACATCTCTGTCGCAAAGCAACTCCACGCCTGCGGACAGTGAAGGGAGAGCCTAGAATTCAACTAGCATCTCAACGTGTCCTTAAGGTGTGCATGCCATACACTCTGCTTTTGTGAATCGTCTGCCCAGATGAGGGCCAAGCCATTACTTTGAAGGCCAAGTTCAAGGAGGGCACAGCCAGCAGAGGAGTATTTACACCTGCCTTAGAGTGAGGGAATGTGTCTCAGTGACTGTATCTGATGTGTTAGAACTAAATGCAACGTCCAGCCAACCGAACTAAACCCATTTCCTATCTACTTCTGTTCCTACAAGAACTTGTGAAAATGTGACGTCTTTTATAAATGAGTGAACCCCAGTTTGTTTTTGTTTTTATCTGCTGTATACCTAGTTTACTTTTTAGGAAGCATTTAATAATGATTTGTGTAAATGGGTAATGTAGTGTGTGGGTTTTTGTTAAGTTTCTAATACTACAGAGTTCTCTCAACATTTTTGAGCCTATAGTGACATCTGCTGGTAAAACATAAACTAAGAAAAAACACAGAACCGGAAATATTTTCTTGAGATTTACAGTTCGCTCATGGAGATACGATATATCATTTGCAAAATTAAAGTTCTCGCTACTTGAAATACCATGTAAGAATATTAAGGGTAAGCGTACTGACTATAATGTTAAATCTGATTATATTATGTGAGAGGAAAAAGAAAAATGTTTCCTTTCGAAGAGCAGGTATCTATAACATCTATATCGGAGGGTCTAACTGAACCTTGAAGTCATCACATTGAAATAAACTAGATGAATTCCCACAGGGGCATGAAGAACCCACAAGCAAAAATAAAAACAAAACAAAACAAAACAAAACACACACACACACACACACACACACAGCGGAATGCACTTCTTACCAGAGGCCTGCACTTCATTGACATACTGCAAGAGGTCTTGCCCTTGGTGGATGACATCGAAGGTCAAGTTGTTCATGGTCAAGGCTTTGTCTGCATGGTGCTGTAGGCGCTGTTCCGCTATCGTGAGATCTTCCGTGT
>NW_011888875.1:1624334-1626753 GCF_000151845.1 Pteropus vampyrus
AGCACAACCATAACAAAAGACGGGGTACGTGAAGCAAGGGGGCAGCAAAATCATGTTGAATTTGGAAGATAAGCAATTCACTGTGCTATTTTCACTACTTTTGTGTAGGTTTACAACTTTCATTATACGCCTTTAAAAATTTAAGACTAAAAATTATAAAATCTGAAAAGGAGGAAAAAACTTCTTGTGAAAGAATATACTATACACTTCAATGGATTAACATTTCCCATGGATCCTAATTTACTTTATCCGCATGAGCAGTAAGCAAATTAGTTTGCAAATTTGTGAATGTGAGAGTTTACACAGATGGGAAATAATAAAAAATCTTGAGGCTTCCTCAAACTCCTACTGCACAAATCTTTCCGATGTATCGTTTTATTACAGGAGTCTGTATACAATGTGTAAATCGCAGTACTGTACGAGACTGGAATCACTTATAAATTAATTGAAATAATGCCAAATGAAACATAAACCAAAAAGCCACTCAGGAAAAATATTTGTTAAAAGGAAAACCATTACCATAACTTTAATCTTCACCTCTAAGGAGAGTTTTCTTTTTTACCGTTTGTTTTCTAGCACTGAGAGAGGAGAGATGAAGGTGTGGTGGTGAGAAACAGACTCAGTAATAACGTCTCATGGAAACGACAGGCTCAGATAACACTCAAGGAATGGACAATAAACAAAAACCAATGTGCTAAGACCAGCGGGATGTGAAACTTCTCCCTGAGCATAAAGAAACTCTGGCAATGGCCACGATCAAAGAAGCATCAGGAAAGACCCTGCCCTGCGTTTAGCATTACAGCTTGTTAACTACATGCAGCAGCCAAGAAAAGAAATCTGTGCCCAAAACGAAGCTCAAGAAGGTGGAAGTAATTTCTGAATACTGATGCTCTGGAGAAATAACTTTCAAATAATTCGTTTTTAAAAAGTGTCCCAGAATTTTTTGAAAGTCTAAGTGTTTCTTCCTCATTCCATAGCTAACCTGTCATAGGATGCTACAGTAATGACTTTGTGTTTAGATCAGCAGAGCCACAGAAAACCTCAATCTACTTTTGAGACATGGAAATGCTATTCCAATTGAAATACAAGCAATTTGAGGGATTTTTTAATAATTAATCAAGTAACCGATGAATTTCTACCATATCCTAACTCCATGCTTCCCAAGGGTAGTCATATGAAGCCTTTTCCCAGGAGAGTGAGGAAATCCCAGTCCAAACTGCTGAGATAATCATGTTTCAGGATCATTCAAGAGAAAAAAAGTTCTAAGGACCTGACATGTTAAAAGCTATTAAATAATATTTTTGCTGCCCTGTGATTGAACTACAGGTTTAATTTCCTCAGCTTGAAAAAAGCACTCAGCCCTGGCCTGGCATGCTGGCTTTATTGAGGCCATGTGTGGGGAATTTTGTGGCTTTAGTGTGAGGAAAATCTATGCTTTTGGTTCCTGAGCTACATTTTAAAACCCTGGTTCAATGAAATGAAATATAACTAATTTCTTCCCCCCTTTAAAGTACCATTAATACGAGTGAAGCCAAAATTTTTTTTCAAATATCCAAATTCCTGGAAGAAAAACTTCAAATAATGCTCTGATTCCTTAATTGAAACTATTTAATAAGGAGTTAAAGTTTACTAAACCAATTCCTCTGAAGCAGAGGTCAGAGAGGAAAACTGGCTGCTGGAGCTTCTGCTCACACAAGGCTGCAAGCTGGGCCAGGCGGCGGCCGGGTTCAAGGCGCTGGGCCGAGCGGTGGCCACGTTCAAGGCGCCGGGCCAGGTGGTGGCCAGGTTCAAGGCGCCTAAGGCAGGCCTTTCTCCATGTGGCTCTAACCCCGCCTGCGGGTGGAGATCTGGAGAGCAGGTTTTACCAGGACCCCATGTAGGGCTTAACTCCTTTCTTGTCATTAACCAGTGATAATGAACACAGTCGAGAAGGCCTTGTTTTAATGAAAACATTGATGGAGATTTAGACAAGTGGCAAAAGGCCTGGCACCACACACACCACTCAGGGCTGGTCCACAGCCAGGCCAAGAGAAGTACACAAGGTCAAGGTCACTTCAGGCAGAGGGTGTGTCCCAGTCCCCTCAACACCTGAGGCAACTCATGGCCAGCTACACAAGGCCCTGCCATCTTCTGCCTTTGGGGTCTGGGTCAGAGGGCCATCAGGTGCTGTTCTAAACCAGGATGAGTAATAAATATGGAGAGTGTGTACCCTACCCGTCGGCAGCCACAGGAACCATGGGGGAGGCTCGGAGGTACCAGCTGAATGAAGCTCACAGGCCCCAGGAAACTGGCCTCACCCAGGCTGAGTTTTGGTTCCTTTCATCATGTTTCACAGACAGACTCGGTGTCATCCAATGATACTTACTTCTGCTTACACTTCATCAAGTTCAAGATTAAAAAGATTGACCCTGGCACAGAA
>NW_011888875.1:1627488-1629360 GCF_000151845.1 Pteropus vampyrus
CCTTCCTCTCTCCTCCTCCTCACACAGAGACCGAGGGAGAGGATGCAGGAAGAGAGCCGGGCAGGGGACGGAGAAGGTGCCCCGGGGGGCCTCAGAGGCCACAGGTGGCCCACTAGCAGCCAGAGAAGCGGCCGTGGGGACACTCACATCGATGGCATCCCTCTCGAATATGCGCAGCTGCAGGAAGAGGTCCAGCTTGACCTTGCGCTCCTGGAACAGCTCCTCCATCTGGGCCTGCGCCTCATCCAGCTGCTGCAGCACCGTCTCGATGTGGCCGATGGAGCTGCTGTGGGGGGTCTTGTTGCTGGAGATGGCGGAGTCCCTGCGGGGGAGGGGGAGGGGGCCGGGGTTTCAGCGAGACAGACAGGAATTGGAGGAGAAGGTCTCACATCGCCAGATACCAGATCCGGCGGCTCAGGACTTCAGGGGGAAGAAAGCCGGCAGGAAGCGGACTGCTGGCCTCAGAAAATGGGATCCGCCGCCCCTCCCGCAAGACGGCCCGGCTTCCTCCCCTGAGCGGTGCCCCCAGGCCCGAGGACACACTGGAGAAGTCCGGCCGCACTTCCTCACGGTCGCTGTCAGAGAAATCTAAGTGCTTTAGTAGAGCTTCGTTTTTAGCCACTTTTCCTCCTTGAGTAGAGAGAACAGATGACACCTATTTACTTCAGAGGCAGAGTCACATTGGCTATGAGGGGGTTAAACTTCAGTGTACTCAAACCCCCATCAAGTAAGTTTTTGCCCGACTCTTAGTAAAGCGGAGCATCGAGCATCACGTGAAGCTGCCAGCCACAACACCATAAACTGTCCTCTGAGTGACGAGCAGGGGGATCACATTTACATCATGGTCGCTGTGATCCAATAAGAGGAACCGGCATCCGGGCCCGGCACTGGCCTCTGCCTCCCTGCCACAAGGAGCACCCGAGGAACAGGTGTCATCCCGAGGCCGGACCCCGCCTGCTCGGGCCTGGGCTTGAGAAAGGGGGTCGCCCCACCACGCAGAGAGGCAGACTCAGGGCCAGAAGGTTTAGATTCATCTGGTTGGTAAAGAAATTCCAATAATTACTGGGTCGGTGTTAAGGGGAAATAATCAGTAAAGGCTGAATTCTGGGAAGGTTTGTTAGTCAGTGCTGCCGTGAGAAAAAATTATACGGTGGGAAAAAAAATGTAAGGGAGACGAAGGGAAGGGGAGGGAAGAGCAGCACCGCCCACCGCACTCCTGCCGCCTGCTCATGGCACAGAGGGTTCTGGCCGATCGTTCCCCAAAGCGAGGGGAGGGAAATCACTGGCAGGCCGGCCCGGCGGCTGTGCGGCCGCGGGGGGTTCGGGGGGCGGGCCCACCTCAGCTGCTGGATGAGGTCCTCCCCTTCCTTGATCACGTTGACGGTCACTTGCAGGGTGGTCTGCTGCTGCTGGCCGAAGCGCTTGATGAGATCCTGCACGGCCTCCACGGACTCGGCGTACACGTCATCCAGCAGCTCCTTCTGCAGCTCCTCCAGCCATGTCCACAGCTGCGGGGAGAGACACGCGGTGACGCGGGCCCCTCCGCCTCCCACGGAGGTCCCGGCGCGGAGACTGTGAGTGACCGGGGCGGGGGAGGGGACTGGTGGCAGCCTGCTTCCAGGGTGACGGGAGGGAGAGAAAAACACCCCAAAGAATCTGCCAGCCGGCTGAAAACACGCACAGAAAAACGCAGGATGCGACCACTGTGAACAGGCAGAGGGCCGAAGGGGACTGTCACACAGAGGGATAAAGAAAGGGGAGGGAAGTCGCTCTTTCTGATTCTTCTTCGGCTCGATCTGGGCGCAACGGAAATCAGAAAAGACCCCCTCCAACGACAGACACATCTGCTCCACGCAACGGGCATTCTCTCAC
>NW_011888875.1:1629410-1636358 GCF_000151845.1 Pteropus vampyrus
GGGCGGGCCCACCTCAGCTGCTGGATGAGGTCCTCCCCTTCCTTGATCACGTTGACGGTCACTTGCAGGGTGGTCTGCTGCTGCTGGCCGAAGCGCTTGATGAGATCCTGCACGGCCTCCACGGACTCGGCGTACACGTCATCCAGCAGCTCCTTCTGCAGCTCCTCCAGCCATGTCCACAGCTGCGGGGAGAGACACGCGGTGACGCGGGCCCCTCCGCCTCCCACGGAGGTCCCGGCGCGGAGACTGTGAGTGACCGGGGCGGGGGAGGGGACTGGTGGCAGCCTGCTTCCAGGGTGACGGGAGGGAGAGAAAAACACCCCAAAGAATCTGCCAGCCGGCTGAAAACACGCACAGAAAAACGCAGGATGCGACCACTGTGAACAGGCAGAGGGCCGAAGGGGACTGTCACACAGAGGGATAAAGAAAGGGGAGGGAAGTCGCTCTTTCTGATTCTTCTTCGGCTCGATCTGGGCGCAACGGAAATCAGAAAAGACCCCCTCCAACGACAGACACATCTGCTCCACGCAACGGGCATTCTCTCACTCATCTTCTGGATGGTTTTATTTTTAGCAAGGGCATTATAATCCCTTATTAATGATTAAGCCACTACGAAGGTGTGGGAGCTTTACAGCCCTCAGAAAAGAAGAAAGCATAAAATGTGGTAAAATAAATTTGCCAGCAGACCTGGCAGGGGACCTGGATGTGAGACTGTGCGGTGACCACACGCAGGCCACAGCCAAGCCGGCCGCAGCTCAGTCCACCATGACGCGTGGGCACGCGGGAAACACACGCCTGCACTGCCACCACCACTGAAACGTGCCCATGGGCTTGGGTGGGTAAAGACAACGCGCAACGACAACTCGGCAGCAGGAACACTTCAGGCTGACTGCAGCAGAGCGCTCTGCTGGCTTCTGGGGGTCTCTGCCTCCTCCAGATCTCTGGGGAGCCATCCGGTGAGCCAAAAATGGCAATTAATTAAGCCGAGTGGGCCCTGGTGGCTTGGGAGTGGTTTGTGCGTGGAGAAAATGCTTCCCGCTTCCTCGGGGATGTAAGAATCACCTCCAGTATCTCACACGTGTCCGTTACAGACAGCTGCCCCAGCCATGGGGCCCCAGTGTCAGGAGATGGTCCCTGGCACTGCCCAGCCACACTGGCCTTGGTGGCTAACACAGCAGCACTGCATTTGCCGAAATAAATTGTGCTGTATTTGATCTTTTGTTTCTGAGCCAATGCTTTCTGAAAACTGCTTTACTGAGGTATAACTGGTATATAATGCACTGCATGAATTTAGAATGCACGCTTTGCCAGGTCTGACATATGTATAGACCCACGAAAAGGTCACTATCAGGACAGTGAACAGCTCCATCATCTCCAAAGTTTTCTTGTGCCCTTTGTAATCCCTCCCTCCGTCTCCCTCTGCCCTCCCTCTCCAGGCAACCTACTTTCGGCCACTAGAGATTACCTTGCATGATCTAATACATACATACATATATATATATATATATATATATATATATATATATATATATATATATATATATATATATATATATATATATATGTATATGTATATACATATATATATATATATGTATATATATATATATATATATATATATATATATATATATATATATATATTACATTTGGGTTGTTTCCAGTTTGGGGCCATTAGAAACACAGCTGCTATAAACACGTATGCGCAGTCTCTGCGTGCACCTACGCTTTCCTTTCTTTTAGGTACATGTCTAGGTGTAGAGTGGCTGGGTCGTGTGGCAGGTGTATGATCAACTTTTTAACAAACTGCCAAACCATCTTCCAAAGTGGCTGTTCCATTTCCATGCCCACCAGCAGCGTGCATGAAGTCCAACTCCTCCACGTCCTCACTGACGCTGACGTGGCTGGTCTTTTAATTTTAGCCCTTTTAAATGAGTGGTATCTCATTATGGTTTTAGTGAGCGGTCCCCCAGCGACTAATAGTGGCAAACCTATGCACATCTTTTGTTAAATGCATGTTCAGTTGAAAACATCTGATGGCTCTTGTCTGGTCCATAAATATTTTAAATATGGCAGGTGAGTTCAAAAATAAGGGAAGCGCTGGCAAAGAACTTATTTTTCAGTCGAGTTAGTTGGGGTCCTAAGACTAAATTTACTAAACGTTAAATAAAAACATTTGTTAGCCTGTCTCATGTTATTTAACCAATTCTGTATAAGTCATCAAATTTCATACAGTCCAACAATTTTACTTAAAAGAGTTTTCCAGAGAGGCTGGTTCACCTCTTTGATCTTACAGATGATGGAGAAGACGACCAAGTAACCTGCACGACATGGGCAAACCTACTGCTGGTGCCAACCTATCGGCAAAGCCAGAATCAGAAAGGCCTCCAGATCTAGTCACACTTTGTACTGATACTGCATTTCAACAAGAAAAATGCCATTCACCGATTCACCGGATGTGGACTAATGCTCTGCACCATCTATAAAGGGTCTATAAACAATAAGATATCTTTGTTTTTTTATTTTTTATTTTTATTTTTCTCTAAATTCTCATGAACGTGGTTGCTGCTCTTATAAGCAACAGGAAGGTGACAGCCTTATGGCCATGAGGGATCTCTCGATTTGCTCCAGTATTTCCCACGTCCGTAGGTCGCAGTGGGCCGCAGCAGCAGTATTACGGATTTAAGAGATGCCTTAGGAGAGTGGTGTTTCTGGATCTACCAGATCACTGAGCTTCTCTCAGACTCGGTTTGCTATGTCAGGGACCCTCAGAATACCAATACCGCCTCAGGCTCAGTCAGTAAGACGGCCAGAGACAGAGGGCGCAGGGGACTGCTGGGCGACCAGCAATGTTCTGCACAAATTTAATGACGCTAAGCATAATGAACCCCTCAAATAAACAGAAGAGGCAAGATTTGCTAAAAGAAACCAAGTATGCGCCAGATGAGCAATAATGAATATTTTACCAAAACAAGGTAAATATTTTACCTTGTATAATATTTTAATAATAAACAAGGTATAATATTTTACCCAGTCAAAATATTTAACCGAGAACATCCACAATATACTATCAAAGAGGTAGACTTTTCCAGCTGAAATGGCTTCACCAACTTCATGGTAACCAGCCCTCCACAAGCCTGGGGACGGGTGACCGGCCACTCATCTCAGCAGAGAAAACCCTTTCAGCAGCACTTGGCTACTGTAGCCCCCCCACTCTCTGACACCTGTCCTAAGATGAACATTACGAGAAAGTGACCTTTGCAACTGCGTATTGCTTTTCCCGAAAAAGAAAATAAAAGACACTTCACTCCTTTCTCTCAAAGTCTCAACTGTGTTTTCCACCTTGATACACGTGCTGCACAGAAGCTGCCCCGCCTCGTCACTGTGTGACAGAGCCCAGGAGCGGCACTGTCCCGGGAGCACACCTACCCGCCCGTGACTCAGCCCCTGTAGCTAACTGATGGGTGGAAAATGGAGAACAGTTACGGTATGCATGGAGGCATGCTGAGCATTAAACTGTCGAGTCTTTAGAAATGGTGCTGCCTCAGCATTTTGTGCGTATTCAGTGGAGTTGAATGATTTAAGCAAATATACATGCGAAAAAGACTGCTCTTGCCCCACTGTAATCTAAACATTAGTACTGACAAGAAGACAGACAAAGGAGCCACCTCTACATCAGATACTGACTCTGTATCACAGAAGGTGTCTGACACATTGGACAAGCTGGCCTTTAGGGGTACTAAGGGCTGATGCCAATGTGGCCTCTGGCTTTAGTTATACTGTGCCCTTAATTTTAGGAGTTTGGTTCACATAACACTAGTAGAAATTAGTATCTCTTCTCTTAAATTTACTGAGAAAACAGAAGTGCAAATTTTTAAAAGCCTGCTAGAAAAACACTGCAATATCAGCGAAACACAACACTGAGACAGCTGGTAGAGAATGTGCATGTCCCGGGTAAGACACTCTAGTATACAGGTGTCCTAACTGCACTCCTACCCCTTCGAACAGCTGGGTTAGTCCCAGCCAGGGACCCAACTTGTGGGGCAGGAGGTGGGGTGGGGTGCCTGTCTGGGTGGGCATGTCTGCAAAATTCCTCTTCTCCAGCAAATACTACCATTTAATAATACTACCATTAAATACCATTTAAATTGCAAACCCATTTCAACAAAAATCTTGCTTCTATACTCTGTGAAGAGGACTAGAGTTCGAATTCCCACTCCTGAGACACAATGCATAGCTGTGCTTCTCTATAATGCCACTGCCACTGCATAAGAGTTAATGTTTTATCCATAAATATTAATTAAGGCACTTTTCATAAGAGGTCATATGGAATAACAAGAGAGTGGGTTCTGAAGCCAGACTGCCCGAGTTCAAATCCTGACAACATTTCCTACAGTGTGACCTTGAGCACATTACTTACCTGGACCCAGGTCTCAGCTC
This sequence comes from Pteropus vampyrus, assembly GCF_000151845.1. Taxonomy (NCBI): domain Eukaryota; kingdom Metazoa; phylum Chordata; class Mammalia; order Chiroptera; family Pteropodidae; genus Pteropus; species Pteropus vampyrus. Next base: position 1,633,851 of record NW_011888875.1, read on the forward strand.
ATCCGTCTATGAAACGTGTATGGTAATGATGCTTACCTCACAGGCTTGCCAGGAAGAGCAAATGAGATGATGCACACTGAGCAAATAATATTAGCCACTTCAGTTAGTTTTGTCCTTGTAAGAAAACTTTTTCTAATAATAAGAAACACAAAGTTTCAAAAGTCTCTAGACGATTTTTCAAAATGCATTCAAGTTCCTACCTATTGCTGAAAATATATCACTTAGTCTGGTCAACTTAACACCATCCCACATTTGAATCCTTTTACACCTAAAAATAGGACAGCGTGAGGAAAAGGTGCTGGAATTAGTCTGTTAGATTCTATAGAAATCACTTCCCCTTGGTTCCAGGGGAAGTGCCATGAGTGTTTGTGGCGAAAGCTTTTCCTTTCTTCCTGGTAATTTTTTCAAGAACCAGCTAGCTATATCTTCAACATCCTGGACACTTCGACACATGGTGGGCTGTGCTCGCCTGCCTGGCCAGCTGTGGAAACAGTACTGAGCCGCAGCTGGACAGGTCCTGTGCAGGGGTCAGGCAGATGAAAAGGGAGAAATGCCTGAGGGAAAAGGGGTGAGGCGACATCTAAATCCCTGATGTTAAACACTAAAATGCCCAAAGGTCCTTTGCCCCTTTGAGAATTTTTCTGTCTGGTCCAACAGGAAATACTCTCATTCAATTTGGATAAAAAAAGTCTCCGAGGAAAGATCTTTTCTAATATCATTTGGAGATGAACTGATGTATATCATAATGCAACAGGATCCAGGCAAAATCTATTTTTAAGCTTTGAAAATGGTACATGATTTCTTAAAATAACCTCTGAATAAAGCCATGAGAAAGTCTCTAGGATGCCTGCGAAATTTTTACCGTAAACTTCCTGAGCGTGAAAAAAAAAAAAAAAACAACGAAACCCTGCACTTCTGCACTTACTGATTAATTTACAATAAAAAGATAAAATCTTTGCCTGACAGCAGGAAAGGGGCTGTGTTCCATGGCGGATTCACTCGGAAGGGCGCTGTGGCCGGGAGCATTCCGTGGAACAGAACCGGAACCCGGCCCACAAGCAGGTGCAGGTGCAGGTGCAGGTGTGGACAGGCCTGGTCCACAGATGCAGGAGAGCCGGGTCTGGCCCTGGCACCTGGCTGCGTCTGACCCAGGAGCACCCCCCAGCCCCAGCCCCTTCCCACGATCCCTGTGCAGGATGGAGCCTAGAGGAGGAGCCTAGAGGAGGAACCTCCTGGGAGAAACCCCCGGAGAAGCCTCTTCCTCACTCACTGAAGAGAGACACCCCTCTGAGAGGGCTTCTATGGGAACCCACTGGGGTGGGGGTCCCAGGAGAAGTCTGAGCGTCCAGCTACTTCAGTGGTTGGTAGGACTGGTGCCCAGAGATCCGGGGACTGCTCTGGCTGCAAGCTCTCTCAGATGCAGTCTGAATGCAGCTACAAGCCCGCTCACAGCACACAGAGGCGGGTCCTGACCCTGTGTGACCTTGGGGCTCTCCACTGTTGGTTATCTCATCTGTGAAATGGGATCATGTTACCATGTAAGTCTAGGCCAGTTAGAGAATCGACTACTACAAGCGCTTTGTAAACAGAAAATACTACTATTGGCATCTGCTTTCCTACTTGCTTATGACTAAGATGACCATCTGGGCACCGGGTGAGCTGTGAGGCCGGTGTGAGAAGTACAGGAGCCGCAGCTCCCAGCAGGAGCTGCAAGCCAGGGCAGAAGTAGGTAGTTTCAAGCACAACCCACTGGTGGAATTTCAGAAGTATTCACTGTGCGCATAAATGGCGACCCGGTTTCACATGTGAGCAGCAGAAATCAAGGGGAACTGCCCCCCCATGCAGGGCACATTCTGCCGCCCGAAACGACCAGCCGTACTTCTGCTGCATGTCTATGCCCCCGATCAAGGAGGAGAAAGGCTTTAGCACTATCTCGTTACTCTTGGGTGTGTAATAAAAGATCTCGTTATTTCTGGGGTGGGTAATACAAGATCTCTTGAAGTGATGAAAACAAATACATGAAGGATGAAGGAAGGGCAGGTCAAATTAAAGTCCGTATTACGAGATAACACTGATGCAAACACGCAGGAGAGAGGAGAGCGAGCGCGCAAGCACGTCCGGGCGGCCACGCCACGTGGGCGTCGCGGGACCAGCGGGCGGAAGCACACGAGTTCCTAAGTTCCTGAGCGAGGACAAGGTGAGGCACACAGCTGACACAGAGATCAAGGTCAGTGCCAGAACCGCAACTACCCAGATATTTGCACGAAGTCTGATTTGCTAAAAAGAGATTTTTGAGAAGAGGAATTTTTTTATATTACTTGCCAGCATCCCTGAAGGGTAAGACACACTCCGCAAAGTGTCAAGTTAAGGAAAAGCTCCTCCCACCCCTGGGGGAGGGGGGTACATTTCAGGAGCAACCACTGGCTCCCTGAAATGGCCTGCGGTTGGTCAAAGTGTCCTTCCTCTTCCACTCTTCAGATCTTTGGAGACAGTGCCCACCCTGCGGCC
>NW_011888875.1:1636408-1638587 GCF_000151845.1 Pteropus vampyrus
AGCACGTCCGGGCGGCCACGCCACGTGGGCGTCGCGGGACCAGCGGGCGGAAGCACACGAGTTCCTAAGTTCCTGAGCGAGGACAAGGTGAGGCACACAGCTGACACAGAGATCAAGGTCAGTGCCAGAACCGCAACTACCCAGATATTTGCACGAAGTCTGATTTGCTAAAAAGAGATTTTTGAGAAGAGGAATTTTTTTATATTACTTGCCAGCATCCCTGAAGGGTAAGACACACTCCGCAAAGTGTCAAGTTAAGGAAAAGCTCCTCCCACCCCTGGGGGAGGGGGGTACATTTCAGGAGCAACCACTGGCTCCCTGAAATGGCCTGCGGTTGGTCAAAGTGTCCTTCCTCTTCCACTCTTCAGATCTTTGGAGACAGTGCCCACCCTGCGGCCTGTCCTCCTTTTCCCAAGGTCAGCATTTTACTCCTTGACCTCTGCCAGCACAGCGCCATCTGGAGCTTGCTCTCCTGTCTCCCCTTTCAAAGTGGGGACAGAAGAACTGAAGGCAGCACCACTGTGGTCCCGACAGCAGCGAGCTAGGAGAGGCGACTGCCACCCGCTGCCCCATTCGTGATCCCGTGCTTCTACTCATTACGGCAAACGTGTCACCTTGGGGCTTGGGGCATGACATCATCATGGACACGGTCAATCAACACATGTATGATTCTTTTTTGCTTAACACCTGTATGGCCTTTATTCTGTAACCTGCCTAGGTTAGGGTCTCTGATTCAAAACAGACTCATATATTAAAACCTACAAATGAAATTTCTATAATAGAGTTTACCTTATTCCTGCTGAGATCTTTTGGGGTTCTGTTCTGTTATTGGACATATCTGACCCTGGTCTAGACTTTGGTAAGTCTAGGCTTTCTGCATGGGGACAGAGTTCTCAAATGACACTGGAGATGTCCTGCAGCCCTACTGACATCACCTGCTAACCAACCCCTGTCCTGACGGTCTCAACTGCAAGGGTTTTAATGCGGCCACGACTGCTTCTGCTACAGCACCAAGTCTGTCCTCACTTTGTGGCAATGTGCTCATTTTTAAGATAAACAGCTCTCAGCACAGGAAAGGCAAGTTTTCAAGGGTTCCTGAACTCAGATGAGTGATCTCTCCAGATGTCACAAATGACAGCAAAGTTTTGATCAGGTTAGTGGTGTCAGTTCAAAGAGGTGACAACTGCACAGGCTGCTCCCCTATGGAAGGTGACAGCAGGGATTAAAACCATCTGTCTGCTGGGCCTCCGGTGCAACCGAGATCTGTCCACCGTCCCCGTCACTGCTGGCTTCGGCAAGTCTGGTCTGATTCTGAGTCTGGCCTGGGAGTTACTTCCTTATTCTCATGCTGGGTATGAGTAATGTCGTACCACCATGAACACTTTCTTCCTGGCATCTTCCACTTGGCGATCAGTATGGGGCAGGGGGGCGATAAGGAAGTCTTGATCTTGTGTTACTGACACGTTCAGTTGATTCTTCTTTACAGCCGCTCGGCAGTGGAATTCTAATGTGACTGAACTAACAGACGGCCCCTATTTCTGTCTAGCATGTAAATTAAATGTCAAAGTCCTGGTCTAATGCTCACTAGTTCTGCTGCGCGTCCCTCATCAAACTAGGAACCTAGTAAAGAATGAAACAAAGTTAACAGGCTATAATTTGCTCATTAACTTCCTCCTTTACTGATTGTTTATAAACCATCTTTTCTAGAACTCTGCCTATGATTACTTCGACCTGAGTACCATGTGAAATCTACCTTATTAAAAACGCACAAGTGCATTTTTAGCCTTCTGGCATCTCTTTCCTTTCCCATGGTTGCTTAGAGATCAACAGACCCGATCTGGTGATCTAATATCCAGTTCTTTCACTACTCGGAGATCTAATTTGTCTGGAACAGAGACCTGAACTCATTGAAAAGAAATGCGTCCTTTCTTATAACACCTTCACTCGTTTTGGTCTTTAGCTTCTTCTAACCGGAATGGGAGAACAGTGTCCTAGAGGAGAAAGCAAACTGAGCGAGATAAAGTCCACTTTCCATCTGCATCCTTCAGCGTCACTGGTCCACAGCAGAAAGCCTAACCTTTTCTTGACTTTATGGTTCTGAATTTTGTGCTTTAAAAAGAGGAAAAGAAAACAAACAACAACAAAACCAAAAAAAAAAAAAAACCTTATCAGTCTCTAC
>NW_011888875.1:1639062-1641761 GCF_000151845.1 Pteropus vampyrus
TTGCGTCCCCCGACCTGCTGAAGAGCTCGCCTTTGAGTTAATTAGGGCTGATCTGCGAACGACTAAGTAAAGCAGACAGTTGAGACTCTTGAGTTAGAGGCGACCCTTCAACAATCCGGAGTCAGTGCACAGTTATATATTTTCAATCACTGCTGTAATACTGAGTTACAAATAAAGATAATCCAGTATGTTATCAATTAATTCATCCAATAATCATCTAAGTGACTCTTATGTGTCAGGTATATTAGTGTTCCTGAAAATTTTCTGCACTAATTTCTCTGCTGACATAAAAATTTCCACAATCTGCAAATACTGGGCCAATATTAAGAAATAGAAAATTCATAAATTTAAACAAGTTTTAAGCTGGTCTATAAAAAATTAATAGTTTACATGCATTAAACTAGTCTGACAAAAGGACTTTCTTTTTAGATAACATCTCTTTTCCTACTAGCCAACGGAAATGTCTTACACATATTTACATGGTGAAAAAAATTGTTTCTTTATTTTACAGTTTGGCTGGGTACAGAAGTATTCAGTGATGCAGACAAAGTCACGTGTCAATATGAATGGGGCCCTGAGTAAATATGCTCTGTGACAGCCAGCGACAGAGAGGAAAGAACTCTTGAAAGAGCTATGCACCCAGACGGACGGCTCTCGAGGGAATTACGCTGTGCCAAAAAGCCACTCTCAAAAAGTTACATGCTGTATGAATCCGTTCATGTAATATTTTTTGAAACAAACAAACGAACAAACAAAAACCTCAAAATTACAGAGACAGAGAACAACACGTTAGTGGTTGCCAAGGGTTACAGATGGGGTGGGGGGCGGGGCAAGGATACAGGAATGCAGCACAAGGGAGCTCGGGGGTGACGCAAGGGTTCTGTATCACTCTGTATGCTGACAAAGCGATGGTGCTTGCAGGAATCTACACGTGATAAAACTGTACAGAACTAAGTACACGCACACGCACACGCACACGCACACGCACACACACGCGTGGAAATCGGAATAAGCTCCGTGAACTGTAGCTGTCGCTTCTGTCCTGCTCTGATAGTGCATGATGATGAGGTAAGAGGTGGCCGCTGTGGGAGGCTGGGAGACCTCCCTGCCTGTTTCTTTTTCCTCCAATTTCCTGTGAATTTAATTCAAATAAAATTTACTTCAAATATAATTATTTCAAATAAAAAGCTTTTTTATTTTTTATTTTTAAAAAAGCTAAGGAATACGTTTCAAGGTATCACACATATCTTTGGAGGCATATGTGTGGGGTAGAAATTGGAAGGAAGGAAACAGGCGAATCATTTTAGAGAATGTAGACAGATGAGTCATCAGCGAATCTACTGCTAAGGCAGCCAGAATAAAAGGCTTGAATGTTGAGAACCACATTTTCTAGAACTCCGCACAGAAGGCAGAAGAGGTCTGGAGGAATCGAACGCTCAGGAGGCTGGGATGGCTGACGAGCAGTGTGTTCTCCTGGGAGAACAGGCAGTGGCCGTCTATGCAAAGTCAGGAGCAGTGAACGGGCTCTGCCAGCAACCACAGGACTCCATCGGCAGGCAGGTGGTCTGCGCGCGGAGCACTGTATACCGTGTTTGCTTTTCCTGAACTACGATAACCACCAGACTGGGTCTCCAGCTCCACAAGGGAAAAAAGAGAAAGAAATCTGGGCCCTTTGAGCACCGGGCATGTTTTCAGCATACTCCTGGAGCAGACTAGGTGAGGATGAGGGAAGCAGCAGCTCCCAGAGTCTTGGGCCCCAAGAAGCGATGAGAGCTCCACTTCCTAGTAACTGTCCCCTGGCCAGTACAAGGTCCAGGATGGCTTCTCACTGCTCCCCAGGGAGGGTGAGCATTGGCTGAGCACAAAGAAAGAAGTCTAAGTGTTATGCTTAAGTATTAGGCATAAAGATAAAGCCAGACTGGTATGCATGACAAAAAAAAATCTCCAGGTGGCTGGGAGGCCTTTATTTTTGACTTCTGAATAAAATGAAAGGTTTTTCTTTTCCCAGGCATTACCCCGAAGAAAAACATGTCCCAGTTCAGTGTATAAGTTTGCAGAAGCAGAACCAAAAGGCTTCTTTACTTGACCCAGCAAGAATCACAGCCCAATTCAAATGGGAATGAACCTGCCTGGGAAACCATGGCTTTTGGGAATAGAGTGAACAAAAACCAGCTCAAGGCCACTGAACCAATTCTGTGATGCAAACTCTGGCTGAGGACTCAATGTGACCACCTGGTTGCCTCAAATAACCCACAAATTTCAAAAGTAGTTAATAATTAACTCGGGACCTAATTTTGAGAGTGAAGCTGAATGAATACGAAGGATGAAAATAACCATGCTTTTGCTATATCTGAAAATGGAAATATGTCCCTCTATCATTAAATCTCAGAATGATGTGCTAGAAATAGACATCATTATTCCACAAGCGAACTGAGTATCTGCTAAGTCTGGCAGGAGGCAAACTAGTGGGAACGAAGACAAGTGAGACACAGTTCCAATCTTCAAGGAACATCACATCTGAAAACAGGCGTCTGAAATCAGGACATACACAGAAGCAGAAGTATGCTTTCCCACTGTGGCGCACCTGTGTATCGCCTCGTTCACGATGGCTGTCCTGGGAGACACTCTGGAATGAACAAGTGACAGAATGAAGGAAGGAACTGTGGAAAATGAGTTCAAAAGGAAAGGAGGACAGGTAA
>NW_011888875.1:1642511-1663393 GCF_000151845.1 Pteropus vampyrus
TGTATCACTCTGTATGCTGACAAAGCGATGGTGCTTGCAGGAATCTACACGTGATAAAACTGTACAGAACTAAGTACACGCACACGCACACGCACACGCACACGCACACACACGCGTGGAAATCGGAATAAGCTCCGTGAACTGTAGCTGTCGCTTCTGTCCTGCTCTGATAGTGCATGATGATGAGGTAAGAGGTGGCCGCTGTGGGAGGCTGGGAGACCTCCCTGCCTGTTTCTTTTTCCTCCAATTTCCTGTGAATTTAATTCAAATAAAATTTACTTCAAATATAATTATTTCAAATAAAAAGCTTTTTTATTTTTTATTTTTAAAAAAGCTAAGGAATACGTTTCAAGGTATCACACATATCTTTGGAGGCATATGTGTGGGGTAGAAATTGGAAGGAAGGAAACAGGCGAATCATTTTAGAGAATGTAGACAGATGAGTCATCAGCGAATCTACTGCTAAGGCAGCCAGAATAAAAGGCTTGAATGTTGAGAACCACATTTTCTAGAACTCCGCACAGAAGGCAGAAGAGGTCTGGAGGAATCGAACGCTCAGGAGGCTGGGATGGCTGACGAGCAGTGTGTTCTCCTGGGAGAACAGGCAGTGGCCGTCTATGCAAAGTCAGGAGCAGTGAACGGGCTCTGCCAGCAACCACAGGACTCCATCGGCAGGCAGGTGGTCTGCGCGCGGAGCACTGTATACCGTGTTTGCTTTTCCTGAACTACGATAACCACCAGACTGGGTCTCCAGCTCCACAAGGGAAAAAAGAGAAAGAAATCTGGGCCCTTTGAGCACCGGGCATGTTTTCAGCATACTCCTGGAGCAGACTAGGTGAGGATGAGGGAAGCAGCAGCTCCCAGAGTCTTGGGCCCCAAGAAGCGATGAGAGCTCCACTTCCTAGTAACTGTCCCCTGGCCAGTACAAGGTCCAGGATGGCTTCTCACTGCTCCCCAGGGAGGGTGAGCATTGGCTGAGCACAAAGAAAGAAGTCTAAGTGTTATGCTTAAGTATTAGGCATAAAGATAAAGCCAGACTGGTATGCATGACAAAAAAAAATCTCCAGGTGGCTGGGAGGCCTTTATTTTTGACTTCTGAATAAAATGAAAGGTTTTTCTTTTCCCAGGCATTACCCCGAAGAAAAACATGTCCCAGTTCAGTGTATAAGTTTGCAGAAGCAGAACCAAAAGGCTTCTTTACTTGACCCAGCAAGAATCACAGCCCAATTCAAATGGGAATGAACCTGCCTGGGAAACCATGGCTTTTGGGAATAGAGTGAACAAAAACCAGCTCAAGGCCACTGAACCAATTCTGTGATGCAAACTCTGGCTGAGGACTCAATGTGACCACCTGGTTGCCTCAAATAACCCACAAATTTCAAAAGTAGTTAATAATTAACTCGGGACCTAATTTTGAGAGTGAAGCTGAATGAATACGAAGGATGAAAATAACCATGCTTTTGCTATATCTGAAAATGGAAATATGTCCCTCTATCATTAAATCTCAGAATGATGTGCTAGAAATAGACATCATTATTCCACAAGCGAACTGAGTATCTGCTAAGTCTGGCAGGAGGCAAACTAGTGGGAACGAAGACAAGTGAGACACAGTTCCAATCTTCAAGGAACATCACATCTGAAAACAGGCGTCTGAAATCAGGACATACACAGAAGCAGAAGTATGCTTTCCCACTGTGGCGCACCTGTGTATCGCCTCGTTCACGATGGCTGTCCTGGGAGACACTCTGGAATGAACAAGTGACAGAATGAAGGAAGGAACTGTGGAAAATGAGTTCAAAAGGAAAGGAGGACAGGTAATGAAAGACTAATCATGGAAATACTATAATCAGAATCGATGTGAATAAAATCCTACCAATAACACTGAAAGGAACAGAGAGATTGAGAGGCAGAAAACAAATACAGGAGGATAAAACTTTTTCTAAAAGAAAGTCCAAATTTATGTGAGACCGATCAACAATTCTTTTGAATAAAAAACATTGAAAAATGACAGAGCATCACTCTTCACATCTCTGAGAGGAGGTTCGACATCTCATGAGTTTACTTCAGGGGAAAAAAAGAGAGACAGCGGTCTCAGAATGCTCCCAAATCTAGGTTCAAGGGTCAAAGCGAGACTGACACCTCCATCAACCACCTTCTGTATCCAACCACAAGGTATGAAACATGTGCCATTTACCTGAAGATATTTCCTCTTTTCTCTCTTCCTGGGAACAAATATTCTACATTCTGTCCTCTGGGGGTGAGAGAATAAGGAGCCCAGATATCTTGGCATCCTGAATCCAACTGCTTGGTCTGTGACATGACTTACGGCCACCAACCTTCCAGCTGTGATTCTTAAGAGTACTCGAGCTAACACTGAGTAGGCATCACCTGGAGTTGGCACCTTTTTAAAGTCAGTTCTTAATGAGATCCCTTTTGTCTTACTTGCTCATCAGAGAGTCACAGATTTATTGCAAAAAAGAGGCCAACAGCAATATGCTCCAAATCAAATGAGAAATGCAACCACAGATGGACATCTGGGAGTGAAGAAGCCAGCTTCTGAGCCGGAGGGCCTCTGACGACGAGCTTCTCAACGGCATTACGTATTTGCCTCAATGAAAACCACCAGCTGCTTCTTCTACCGTCTTCTCTGTCATTTTAAAGTGTATAAGGTGCTTGAGAAAAACCGATTCAGATAACAAATCTTTTCGCAACTTTTCATTCATCTGATATGTTTGGTGACGTAATGCAAACACATCTAATTAGCGTGGTTTCCTCCTCTTCCCCCTTCCTTCACTTTAATCTCGTTTTAAACTTATTAAATTTGTTCTAAATGAATCTGGGTTTCATTCAATAACTGGTTTCAAAACACAATGACTGGAGAAACCACTCTTTCCTGGAACCTACCAAGTGTCTCTGTGGGTTTCAGGGCATTCGTGTGGCACAGACAAAGGAGACTGAGGAAAACTCTGGGCTGGTCAGGAAAAAATAAATCTACCGAGAAAAATAACGGGCTAAAAATGAAGCGCAAGCACACTGAGGGAAGAATCCCACACCTGTGTGTGGCCAGCTTCCCTCCGGGCACGTGTATGGCCACCCACTCCCCCAGCTGGTCACCTTAGGGGCACAAGCATTTAAGAGGATCCAAACCAGGGTAAATATGCTAGCTCCTCTGCCACGGTGACGGTCTTTCATGTGAAAGGAAAGAATGAATGCACTGAAAACTCTTGAACTGTATAAGCGAACCACTTAACCTTTAACACAGATTTAAAGCGCCCCCGTCTGCAAACTTCCTACACCCTAGAAGTTCCTATAGCATAAGTCGACGAAAACAAAATGTATTTTCACTTTTAAGTAATTTCCAAGCCTGGTGACAAGATGGCCCCTATGGTTCGCTAACTGAGATGCTTTTAGTATAAGATTTTTCCTTTAAAATGCTTCTGATGTTACAAAAACCAACGAACCCAAACTTAATCTCTGGGCAACGGCTTCTGTAAACCGCTTTTCTTCCCATTTCTTTCCATGTTGGCTTTTTGAAAACCATTATCAACTTGAAAAGGGGATCTAAATAATAAATACTCTTCATGGAAAGATTTTCTGTCCTAAAAGCAAGTTAAATTCTTACAACTCTGCTGAAGAATGTCACTAGGCACGTCACGCAGACGAGCCGCGGCAGACACCGGCTCCTGCTTGCTCTCCCGACACGAGGCTTGCTGTCCTCCGCCCCTTCCTCGCAGTGCGGTCTGTGAACTGGTGCCCGGCTGCCTGTCCTTTGTCCCTCTCCGGCAGCATCCCAGCCGTCCGGGGCCACTGTGTGTGTCCCCTGGGGCTCACTGAGGAACTCTAGTCCCCGCCCTTGTCAGAAACAGCTAACTGCCTGGGGAAGTGAAAGGAAGCAGCTCGTCCGGGCCTCAAGGGTGTCAGTGTGTCACAGACTTTGGGACACTGTGCCGAGGCGGAGGGGCTGGAGGAAAAGTGGGGACCAGATCAAGAGGGTGCTGAGGGTTTCAGGCTGCTGTCCCAGGAACACAAAGAATCACCCATGGTTCAAAAGCAAGGGTTCAACCTGTGTGACTTTGCAAGTCTGGCGGCGGTGCTGTGGGTGGTGGCCAAGAGCTGGCAAAGGCAGGGGGTGCTATTAGTGGTTACGGCTCAGCTGGAGCTGAGTGAGGAAGCTGCAGCCCCCATGACACAGGCAGCTGTAACCAGAAGCTGCTGTGGACAAATGTTTACTTAATGTGACTCCTTGAAAATAACAGTCTTTTTGTAAATACTGTAAAATCTTTTCCAGTTATGACACTGTTAAGAGCAGGAAAAGACACTAGTCCTGTGAGTTTTTCCTTTCTGATGACCGTCCCAAGCCCACAAAGCACCAGCTCCTCTGCAGAAAGGGCTGCCAGCAATGAAGGCAGAGTGTGCCAGCCCAGCGGGGGCTGAAGCACAAGGTTTGGGGGGCCCAGCAGTTTGCCAGACACGTTTCATGCTACTCCCTTCATGGGATCACACAGTTTCAGGGTGGGAGGGGAGCATGGTTTTCCTGGAGCCACACCTTCAAGTGACAAACGGCCCGGCTGAGGACTGACTGCCCAGGATGCCAGATCTGGAAGTGAAGTTCTCGTCCTTAAAGCAGATTTATTGGTCTCTGATCTCTGATGCCATTAAATGAGGCAAGCCAGGCCGAGGCTTCTCCTAGGACTCTCCCACGGTCTTAACTCCTCCCAGGTCCTTCTTCAGACCCTGTCATTCTAAGCTTTCATGCACTTAATTCCGAATTTCCTGCAGGGCCTCTCACTTCCAATTTACTAAGAGCTGTGAAGTAGAGGATCTATTTTCTTAGAAATAAGACAGTAAGTTGACATCCTTCCTCGATTTGCTGTCCTATTGGAAAGTCATTTTTATTAAAAATCCTTGTTTTTCTCAAAAGCTACACCATAGTTTCTTTAATTGTAGTTTTGTATGATTTCTACTAAGAGCAACACATATGCAAGGTGTAAGTAGCACCAACCTATTTCCACAAACCAAGTAACACATTATCTCTCACCATGAGGGCATCTAGGACAGTACCGATATTAATTACCAAGCCCAGGTTGGCTTCGGTCCGTTTAAATTCAGTGCTATGTTAACACTGACTCGTATTAGCGTCTGAGAGCAGCCACACAGCCTGACCACATCAGAGGGTGCCCGTGACCTCAGCCGCCTGACCGGCTCACACACAGGAAGGAAACGCAGCAGCTCTGGCCACACGTACAGGTCGTCCGCTTAGGCCAGACGGGTCTCTGACTTCAGGGATCTCCTTCGTCTCCCGTTTTCCCTGCTCGCCCCCGACCCACACCTCTCCCAGCCGCCCGGCCTCCCGGGTCCCCTGCTGACACACACACGGGCCCCCAGCACCCCCAGGAAAGGCCTGCAGGAAGCACAGCCGTGTCCCTGTCCACCGACCCGCCCAGCGTGAGCTGGCTGCAAGTCATCACCGGCCACCTCCGGTCTGCGTTCGCTCATCACGGCCAGGAGCTCAAAGGCCCTTTGCGGCCACGAGCTGCGTGTCCGTCTCCCGCTCTCTTACCTCTTTCACGTGGGTGTGGAAGGACACCGACATGTCCAGCAGGATCTTCCGCTGCTCGACGCGCCGAACGAAGTCCTGGATCCGGTCCTCCAGCTGATGGGCGGCCTGATAAATCTCCTCCGGGTCGCATTCCCCAGTCTGAGCCAGCTGCTCCGCGGCCTCTAGCAACTTATCCGCGTTGGTGTACGTGTTCTGCACGGGAGGACATCCAGAGAAACGCCAGGTGAGTAAAACGCACGCCAGCCAGGTGGGGGCCACGACCCACTGCGGCCGTCACTCTGTGCTGCTCCTGATCACTCCCGGAACGCGAACCGAAAAAGTGTGACGGAAAAGACGATTTTAGGAGTTCCCTGCGGCTCTGTCTGCAGCCTTTTCCATTACGGTTTTAGGCTGTGAGCCTCACGGCCAGCCCTCCTGCCTCGGGCAGTGAGGGGGATCCGCAGGCAGCTGCAGGCTGTCCCGACTCACCCCCGACTCACCCCCGCCTCATCCCAGGCCCCGAGCTTTTTGCGACCGCACAGCCAGATGACAGCATGGAGCCACAAGTGCCCACTTCACTTTTTCCCCCAGTTTTGTGGCAGAGCGAGGAGTTCCAGTTTTGTGTCTTTCACTATGACAGACCACTTTCTGATCGTTCCAAGTGCACGTGGAAAGGTTAACGTCCAGACAGAAGCTGTCGCCCCTTTTCACATGCTTCCACTTATTGATAATTTTGTGCTTATCTTTTTTTTTACTTAAGAGTACATACTGTTTGAGAAAAAAGAAACAGCAACAAAATAGATACAAAATAGCCAAAGTTTTAAAGAGCTAGACATTAAGGTAAACAGATGTCTAAAATACTCTGAACATTACTCCTGTTTTAATCGCTGATAAATCAGAGGCAAGTGGGTTCCTCAAACAGGTGTGCTAGAGACCCGACACTGCTGGAGGCGAGTGCTGGAGAGAGGCTGGCTGACGGGGGTGCGGAGCGGCTGAGGCAGGCGAGGGACTTCTGAGCCCAAAAGTCTCGTGGTTCCCTCGAGAAACAGGTGGAGTCTTTCCTTCATCCTTCATCCTCCCTCTCCAATGTTTTAGTCATAAAGCCGAGCAGGCTGGGTGTCTCATCGGTGAGGGTGGGTGGTTCCTAGGGTATGGGGAGGGTATCCCAAGCCTGATAGAGGGGGCTACAGAGGGCAGCCCCCCCGCCACTGGGAGACTAGTTACGTTCTGGGCATTAATCTACAAAGCCCGTGCGGGCTCCCCACTTCAGATAAGGGAGTTACAGATATGGACAAGGAGAAAAACCTGAGTTAATCACGTGGCACTGGACTGCAGCTGGACCTATCCATGTGAACACATGTGCACACTCGCCCGCTCCCTCCCTCTGCCCGCTGAGAGGCCCAGGACCAGTGATGGGCCCACAGCAGTGAGCACGGTTAGCACCCCGATTCCGACCTCTACGCTCGCCCGCCCCTAAAAGGAGCCTGAGTTCTGAGGGGAAAGGGCTGGTTCCAGGGCTGAGGCGGGACAAGGGACAAGATGAGCCTGAAACATCTCACTGTGCCCCAGAGAACGGAAATGCTCAAGTCAACATGGACAGGTCAGGACACAGATGTCAACTTGAGGAGGCTCCTGCTGGCCAAGTCAGGGACAATCTGAGAGGAAGCAATGACAGTGACCGTGTAATCCACTGACTACGAAAGGAAACTATGAGCCCATTCTGACAAAGTCAGATGAGGAACAGGAGATCTGCAGACGTTCACAGCATCTCCCCACAAAGCACTACTAATTACAAAGGGCGAAAGCCTGACTTGGCAGTGGGAGTCGGGCAGGCATGTCGCCCGGGCATGAAGGTGAACACCACATGTAACATGATGAACTAAAATCATGAGCCACTGATGGACGGCCTGAGAAGGACACAGCAGCGCTCCCACGATGCCCTGCTGGAGACATGTAACTAGAATCTAGTCACGAGGAACATTCTCTGAAACAACGGGCTTGAAATCTTCCAAAGAGTCAGGCCACAAAAGTCAAGGAAGGCGAAGCCTGCTCCCGGCTCGAGGACTGAGAGACTACCAAATGCCATCGCCTTCTACGCTGACCCTTCAGCTATGAAGGACCTCACGGGGACTGCGGCCTGGAAGGTCGTCCGGCATCAGTGTCCATTCCCTGGTTTTGTGGAATTGTGGCTGTAGAGCAGAATGTCCTTTGAGGTAGGAAATACTCAAGTAAATGAATGGTTCCGGGGAAAGTCATTTGTGCTGTACTTCCAACTTCCCTGCGAGTTTAAAAAGATTTTTAAAACAGGTGCAACACACAGCGTGACAGGTATGAGGTGATCTCCACAGTAACGACACACAGGCACAGAGCAGGTGCGCCCAGGCTTCAGGGTAGGGTAGGGAGGGGGAGCCCCTCCCTGTGCAGACAGGTCCAGGGGTGCAGCGTCCACAGAGTCTAACGGAGACGACAAAGACCAGGGAACGTGCATCTGCTCTTCCACCCCCCAGTCTGAACACCCCCATCTCTGGGTGCCGCGGCCGCCCATACTTACTGGGCATCGGCTACGAGAGCCACCCCCGCACGGGGCTGTCAGGTCCCGGCCTCCGCCCTTTCCTCGGAAGGAACTGGGGCCTGGAGGGCAGTCGCCAGGGGCCCAGCGGACTGGGCTACACGCGAGCCCGTGTTCATGCCCCCCGCCGAGTTGCTTAGCACCTGGGGCTCCGCTGCTTGGCGTTTCGAATGCCCTACCCACACCCCGCTGCGCGCCAGGGTCCACGGCCCTCTCCTCCGCCTGTCGGCCTGGATCCATTTCCGGGGGGCTTTTCTCTTTGCTCTGGTACTATCCAGTCTCATGAGAATGCTCTGTGCTAGTGACAACGGATCTTTGAGAACTGATGATGGGAATGATGGAAGAGATGTCAAAGAATCCCTTAGAATTTACTAATTATGGTCAGACATGGAAAATACATGTGTACATTTTATATATTATTTGGAATCAAATTATTTGAAATAGTTTGAAAAGCTGTCAGTTTCCAATCTGACTGCAGAACTTTTAAGAACACGGTTTTATATATACACATATACATATACACACACACGCAGCTAAATATATACATATCCACTCACATTGAGTGTTATATATATTCAATTTGACATGTTTGAAGCTAAGTTATAATCCCTCCTGTATAGAGCAGAAACACTGAAACAGCCCATTTCAAAAGAGCTCCGTAACAGCAGCAGCATGCTTTATAAATGTCCGCTCTCTGTCACCTCGTGCAGGTCTGTCCCTCCACATCCGCTACAGTGCAGTTTGGCGACCTGCCAACACGACTGTGACAATGAGAAGCCCTCCACGCAGACTGTCAAACCACCCAGGAGATGCCAAGTGACAAGATGGAAAGGCTCTCAAGTCGGAGCCCCAAGTCCAATACCAGTCATGTCACTGACTTCATGACTCTAAGCCTCAGGTCCGAGACAAGCGATCACTCTGCCTTACGGTTGGACGAGGGAGGAGCCGCTCTGTGAATGAGGGGGAGAATCACGTGGTCACGGATGACGATGCCATTAACAACAAGAGCAGTGACAGACACTGTCAGGGCCCACAGGAGCCTGAGAAGCCGGGACAGCTACACGGAGGCTGCTGTCCTGGAAAGGCTAGAAACCAGGAAATCGGAACAGAGTATGGACTTTAGTTAATAGTAATTTATCAATATTGGTTCATGAATTGTAACAAATATACCGCACTAAGACAGTAATAGTAGGTGAAATGGGTACATGGTGTAGAAACTCTCTGTATCATCGTCTCAATTTTTTCTGTAAATCTAAAGCTGGTCTGAAAATAAAGTTTATATAAAAATATATGAGTGTGTATATAAACGTACACGCAGCAGAGTTTTAAAAAGCAGCGCGTACCTATGGGCCAGTCCTGAGTCCTTCCCAGAGAGTATGCCACCCAGGCCTTCCCTCCCGAGACGCCAGCACCCCGGGCCATGCGGCGTGGTCTCTGGGCAGAGTGAGCGCTCCCTGCAGCAGTCAACTCGGCATCAAGGGCTCCTGCGACAGAGGTCCTGCACACATGCTGCCCACAAAGGCTCTGTGGCCACCGAGGCTGCACCGTGGGGTCACTTTCTGGGGACGAGGGGTTTACAGAGGAGACTCATGCTTACCCCATGGGGCCTCCCCCAGGAACCACGCTCTGTGCCTTGAGCAGACGCACGCTCACAGGGAATCGTGCTTGATGCTGCACACACGCATGTTTTAAGAGCCAAATCCTGTTTCTTATTGTCACTACAGCCATGAAGTCACTGACTGTCATGTTTAATAAGGTGACAGTGCCTCCCAAGAGCTAAACATCACATTTCTGAAAGCTTTCTAGCAGGTAAAGACATTTACAACAAGAAACATCCCCCCAAAACAGTGTTTTGTTTTGTTTTGTTTTAAATTATCAGAACACTAAACAGCGTTTGTTGAGCCCTACTTCTCATTTCACACTTGAGGAAAATGAGCCAGCAAGGGTTCGATGGCTTTTCCCTGGGCACGGCACTGGGGCTGGAGGAGCCAGGCCCGCACACGGCCTCTCCGAAACCCACGGAAACTCCTTCCCACCGACAGAACCGACCCGGGATTCCCTCGCCGCGGCGGGACACAGACGGCCCTGCGCTGACACGCACGCGGACCACAAAGCTCACCCGGAGGACCTAACCCTGGGCTTTGCACGCAGCCCTGTAACGTAGACGCTTCCATCCCCACTTCGCAAGTGAGGAAACTGAGGCACAGGGAGGGGACACGATGTGCCGTGTCAATCAGGGGAACTGGGACTGTTCCAAGCAGCCAATGCCGAGGCCACGGTTCCCTTACAGAGGAAGTTCAGTCCCTGAAGTTTAGACTTAAAGGGAGGAGGGCTGTCTGGGAAGAAAGCTGGTTTTAGAGTCTGAAGAGACTGGACTTCTTTCTCCTACCTGCTGTCCCGTCCCTGGGAGCATCTCTCTGGGCCCAGTTCCTGGTCTGTGGGTGGAGTAATAATCACAGAGCTGAGGATTAAAGGAGATAAATTGGGGCCTGACCAGGGTGGGGCCTAAACCATTTCCTCTTTTCTTGAGAAATAAATTAAAATAGCATAATTGCTAGGACTCAGGAAATACTGAGCCTTTCAGAAGCAGATCAAGCCCCCTTCTCCCTCCAACCCCAGACAGGACAGCCTGGCCTCACTCAAGATGGCTATCTACAGTTGAACAGGTGGGTTTTCTTGCTCTTAGGGGGGAAAAAGGAGATAAACACAAGCATTTCCAGGCCTGGTTTGAGGGCATGCCAAAAAATGTGGAAGCTCTGCATGTGGACGCTCTGCATGTCCGCAGTCTGTCAGTATCCACCTCGCAGAGGCTGAGTGAGTCCTGAGTGGCCAGGGAGTTAGGCCATCGGCCTGCTTATCTTCTGAAAATCTAGAAAGAAAGGTAAGGTTTCCTGCTTTCTGAATGCCACACTTCTTCATCTCGGAAGACAAGATAATTACATGGCACGTGTAAAATGGTGCTGACAGCAATGGCTTCGTGGAGAACAACTTCATGACAGGTTATGTCTTTGGAAGGTAATATGAATCCCCCAGGACGAGCAGACAGTGAAGGAGGCAGAGGAAGCTCTCCCAGGCTGGCCAGACGCTCTAATCACGTTAAAGACACCCGATCTCTCAAAACCAGTGTCTTCTTGAACCAGTTTTCTGGGCTTTACTGGTTTTTCTATTCATAGCTTTTAAAATCTAAAAAGGAACATCAATTTGGATGATTTAGAAGATGAAAGAGAAGATAACAGGCAAAGAACGTCTTCTTTTCCGACAGTCATTTGCAAAAACCTTTGTGGAAAGCATCTAAAAAAATTTTTAAAGCTCTCGCATGAAAATGCAACATGGCTGTGTATGCCACTCTATAAACTCATTAGCATAGAATCACCCAATAGGACTGACAGTCGCTGTAAAAATAAAGAAGGAATGGGTCTTCAGATTAGTCACAGGAGGTCCTCGGCTCCTCAAGACTGTGTGCAAACAATGGTCCAAATTCTTCCTGATGCAGCTGTGCCTGAACCCAGAGCCCCTGCGGCCGTGCCCTGAAGAAGCCACACCTGCTGTAGGACTCGCGGCCGCCACGTGAAGATGAGGCTCCTCCTCCCAGGAACGCCAGATCGGTTCCACATAATAAATCTATACTTAGTCCGTTTCAAAGGAATAAGCCTTTCACCACATCCTTTCTGAATCTGCTCTTACTTCATCATGCCACGACTCACTGTTTTGAAGAAGTTGACTATCTCTAAAGATAATTTAGAATTCATTTTATAGAGGATCCTTCAAAACACAACCCCAAGAAATAAACCAACCCAGCTTTAACTGTAAAAAGGACATTTCTTCTCCCTAACCCCCCTGGTTTGCTTTACCTTTGTGAATATGTTTCAGAAAATGGAATGAGCTCTTATTAAGCACTTTTAAAAACATGACTGTTTCTACTTTTAAGGTGCCTTTGAAGGCCATTCTGTCCCCCTTACCCCAAATTACATAAATCTAAAATATGAACTTAGATCTCTGCCATAAATCCTTCTATTACAATTTGTTTTGACAGAAAGCAGCAAAGATATGGAGGGCAGAGAAGGAAAGCTGGTAAAACTAGTCATTCCCCCTGTGCTAACGCGACACTGATGTCATTTTGTTCTCTGGGACGAGCTGCCGATGAAAGCAGCTACAAACACAAGCATGGTGATGCTGGCTCCTGAGGCCACAGTCCAGGCCAAAGTTGCAGCACGGGTCTCAGTAATGCCAGGCCCTCGGCCTCCTCATCAGCTCATGGCCAAGAGCTCTTCTGCTCATAACGCAAACCCCTTGCCTCCCACCCCCTTCAAAGAGCCTCTAAACAAGGAAGAAGAACCAGAGAGAGCAGTTGCCCTGCATCTTCAGGCCTCGTGGCCTCTCTCTACTTACTACATTTACTCTATGGTCAGTTTCTGTGGTAAAGCATGGTCTCTCGGCCTCCACGGCCCAATAGGGCCCTGGAGGCAGAGCCAGTAGCTC
This sequence comes from Pteropus vampyrus, assembly GCF_000151845.1. Taxonomy (NCBI): domain Eukaryota; kingdom Metazoa; phylum Chordata; class Mammalia; order Chiroptera; family Pteropodidae; genus Pteropus; species Pteropus vampyrus. The sequence continues at coordinate 1,655,099 of NW_011888875.1, forward strand.
TGAGAACTGGCCTGATGTGGTTCAGGAGTGTTCTCTGTGATGTATGACGTCTGTATGGACACAGCTGGTGTCCCCAAGGTTCTAGAGCGCCATCAGCCCCACCTGGGGCCTATCATACAATAGGAGGTCACCACATGCCTAAAGGACCAGATATTTTCACTCTAAAGTGAGTGGAGGGGAATTAACGAGTGGCTGGGTCCCAGTTAATGGTCAACTGTGACAGACACTTCATGTCTGCAATGAGCACCAGCAACCGCTGCTGGGTCTCGGCGGGTGGTGAGGAGGCAGTGTTAAGTGGCAGAGTGCTCTTTCAAAACAACTGGCACCTAAAAAACAGAGCAGCATCAAGTGACGTTCTTCAAGACAGCGGAGGGCCTATAAATATTTAGTGCCAGGAAGAAAAGAACTGAGAGAGTGAGAAGCTGGAGATGCAAAGAGGCCAGAACTGAAGGCCCCAGGCACTGGCGGTGGGTGGGGCGAGGAGAGCTCAGGTAGAGAGAGGAAGCTGAGGTGTGACGGTCCGGCCAGGTGTGGCGAGGAGAGCTCAGGGCCTGCACCGACGGGCGGTTTACGAAGGAGGGAGGCCCCCAGAGCGGAAAGGATGGTCATCCGCCTGGAAGGCCTGGTGCACACTCCAACTGTGAAGGCCACACGGCCGCGCTGCCCAGCAGTGCCACCCGTTGTCCCCATTGCCTGCCTCTCGCACCCTCTGTTTCTTTGTCACAGGCTGACTTTTACTAACTCGTGGGTCTCGGCTTTGACAGCAAGAACCAGCCTCTGACAGGTGACCGTGCCTTTTCAGGAGGTCTGGGTCTGGCCTGCCCACCCCAGCGCCTGCAGAATGACTGACACATGACAGGTGATTATGTGAAAACCAGAGGGAGGGAAAGTAGGTGCGGTGCAGGCACTTGCAAAGTGAGCAGAGGTGTTGGGTTTCTTTTCATGCACAGCTCAGATTTGGGCCTAAGCACTTTCGATTTAAGGGAAAGGGAGTCAGGCACCCCTTAGGATCCCAGGAGCCATGAGCAGAGCTGACAGGCAAGGCCTGAAACTCAGCTGGGTGGAGGGAGGAGCAGACAAGCACCTGCCTCTCCCCAAAACAGTGGTAAGCAACAGACCACAGCTCAGGGTGCCACCCTTGTTACCCTGGAAACCTTAACGCAGAGACGTCTCCTACGAAGAAAGTGCCGTTGCTCTTGCTGTCCCCTGAGAACCTGTGCTGACAGCTTTGATGATCGTCTCAGACCTCAGAAAATAAGTTTGCCAGGAAAAGATAGAGCAAGATCAGCCACAGAAGAGATCTCCTTAACTCAGAACAGAAGGAACCACGGGAACTGGAGGGACATGGGTCACTGGGGTGCTGGACACACATGTGGACATTCACTAGACCCTCGTCCTTCAGATGAGACGGCACTCAGGAGGGCGTGAGGACGAGGCTGGGGGGTACCCTATGGGGCGAGAGCCTCCGTCTCGAGGCCTGGTTGCTTGCAGTCCCGCCTCTTAGATTCTTGGGTGTCTCAAGTCTTTGCTCATATGATCCAAACTTCACATCCTTCCTCAAACCACGCTGGCTACAGCAGTCGCTTATCTTCAGGAAAGAATAAAGGGGAGATAAGAGCACATATTCCGCGTATCGAGAATATCTTCTGCTGTAAGAGGAAGGCAAAATATTTTCCAGCGAATGTGAGAAGGGAGACCGCATGTAATGCAGATGAGAAAAACCCGGAGACGTGTCCACCTGCAGCAAGGCTGCCGAACACAGTCTTTTCTTGATTCTTGAGACCAAAAAGCAGAGAGGTTGGGATTCTCACTTTTACTTTATATATGAAGACACGTAAAGAAGGTAACTTTTCAAAGGCATTTTCACTGAACAGGACTTAAGTGCTATTTGTTTTGCTATCCCATAATCCTATCCCAAATTTAGTTCTCTAACTAAACTAGTATGTAATTGAACCCTTGGTCATGTAAAAGCTACGGACACACCAGCCAAGGTTGATGCCTGTTTACTTCTGTTTTATAGATTTTGAGACTACAGTGTTAGATGTATATTTACACTCCTCCTTTCAAATTGAAGGTCCTCTTTATTTCCAACAATGTTTTTGTACTTTTAAATTTATTTGCTTAATATTACTATTTCTATAAGTTGGTTTTTGTTTTGTTTTGTTTTGTTTTGCAAGGGGGGGAGCATATTTGCCTGGCGGGTCTTTTTCTAATACTTTAAAAATTTTAAATTTCCTGGATATTTATGTTTTAGGCATGCCCTTTGAAAAAAATACATAGCATAATTTTTAAAAGAGAGTCAACCAAAAAATTTTCCTTTTAACAAGTATAATTTATTTTGTGTTACCATAATTACTGATATTTAGGGACAAGTTACATCTTGCTTTGTGATATTTATTATGATTTTTCTTATTCTCATTCTTTTGGCTTCCAGCTGATCCATTTACCTGTTTGTTTATCTGGTTTTCTGTGTTTCTTTTCCCTTTACACTTATTTGAAAGTGATGCCTTCTGTCCCTAGACTTTTCCTGGTCATTCAAAAACTGCTAACACGCGCACCGAGTTTGCAAATCTACAATAAACAGTAAATCCTGCCCGCCTCCTCAAAACACCTTCCCCTCTCCCGTGCCAGTGGCCTGGTCCTGTAGTTCCGTCTTGTTTTTAACTACTCTGCGAATTCACTGTCTTTTGTTTAAATGGTCAACCTTTGAGATTTCCAAATGTATTTACCAATATCCCTGTTCGTTGCTGATCCGAGTCCTTCTACTTCACCTCCTCTCTCAGACCCCTAACTGTGCCTATTTTTCAGACAAGAGAGTTAACCTTGGAAACGTTAAGAGATTTCCCCAAAATCACACGGCTAGTGAGCGTTACAGCCAACACGAGTTCCACAAATCCCATGCTCTGAGCACACTCCAGCCTGTGCCTCCTGTTCCTAAACACACACGTTCAAAAGGACTGGGGAAAGGACAGGAAATGCTGGCCCATCGTTACAGAAATGCAGAGACTGTTATTCTCTGATTACGAACTGAAATTTCACGAACGAGTCAACAAACACTGGTACAATAAATATCTAGTATGTTTTTCTGTTTCAAGAATATCACATTTTTCAAAAGGGTCACCTGATTAAATCATCTTTCTGCATCGGCGATGACAAGTTCATTCTGAAATGTGAGCACCATCTCTTCCAAAACACCTTCAAACACATCTGGCCGAGGCCAAGTCATCTCAGAGGCAGTTAAAACAGTCATTCGAAACCAACTAGCTAGGTATTTAAGGAGAAAACAGTGAACATCATTGTCTTACCTGCGCTACTTCTTCAAAATCTTCGTGACGTTTCTGCAAAGCTCTGGCCCGATGCAGAGATTTCCCCACACCTGTGTGTTTGCTCAGGAATGCTTCCCCGTGGTTCTCGATCCAGTCCAGCACCTAAAACGAAAACACGCATATGTTCCATAAAAACAGTGTTCTGCCTTGTTCGAGGTTCAGGGCTGTCCATTAAAGATATTTTCTGTTTTCAAAACTCTCTAAGAAATAAAAAGAAGAAAAAAAAATCAGAAGCAATTGTATACTAATCTAACGCAGCTGAGAACTGCATTTCCTAGCAGCTTTCTCACCACGATTTTAATCAGCTCTTACTTTAAATATGCAAATCTATGTATAAATGTTACATGCAATGATTAAATAAAATCTCACCTCATCTTATGCATGATTGAGTCACAAAACTGACTGAGTTCTGTATAAGAAAGTAGTTATCAAGCCACACGGGACCAATTTAACTTAACATTTTTATAAAAATCAAAGCTTCATAACTCAGGCAATTTGAGTTTAACTACAGAGTTAATGTGTTCCTGTTTCTTTTTTTAGAAGACTTAAAACACAGACGTAAAACCTAAGACAACAAAACACTTAAAGGCCTCTGTCCTGGTACTGAAGATAATTTATTTTATAAACTAAGCTGCTGTGAAAGCTAAACATTCCATGAATTTAATTACTTAAAAGTTCTTGTTGAAATCCACTACACTAAAAAAAAAACAACAAAAAAAAGTGAAAGTAAAGTTGTTCACTCTGATGTTTTTAAGTTCATAGTTGGGACCGTGTAGTTCACTGGCTCCTGGACTTGACAAAACACTAATGATACCTAACAAAATGTTCACACTACATCAAATGCATGCTTTGTCGCTTTCTGAAGGAGGAAAAAAATGAAGTCAGTGACATCTTTAGCTAAAAGCTAAAAGTCTAGCTAAAAGATATTATTTAAATATACTTGTTAATATGCCTCTCAAGTACCGAAGGCCGCCTATACTCTGCATTTAAGTAAATATGGCAACTATGCATAAGGATCAATAGGATCTGGGACTAAATCAACTGGACAGGGGCAGGTCTGGGACAATGGTGTAAAGGGCAAGCTGGAAGTGGACCAGTCACAGCACTCTGCTGACGGCAAAATAAAGGGCCCTAATGTGGGGTTTACTGCTACACAGAGGATTCCACACCCTTTGTCATCTGAGCTATAGAAAAGGTCAACTATGCTGACAGCTACGAAGAAAAGAGGCAGCTGGTGAGGGCCAGAGCCCCCTGTCTAGGGACAAGTGGACTTGTTCTCCATTGCTCCAAACCAGTGACCTTCAGAAGCCAAGGGACTGAGTGGCGGTCCTTTCTGCATAGGGTTTAGCAAAGTTAGCAGTACATGTAAAGAAAATGACTTCGAACCTGAAGAAATCTCTGGTGGTCCTCTGTAAGGACCCTTACGGAACTGGCAGAAGCTGCGAGCAGAAGCGTGTGCACGAGGGAGGGTGGGGTGGACATGGAGCTCAACAGAGACTCGAAATTAGATACAATTTCAAAAAGTAAAAGATTGACATTATTTGGCATAAATGGTTGGAAAAAGCAAAAAGCAGTATTTTGAAAATAATAATAATTTGTTTTGTAGGCCTCAGAAAAGTGTTCCAGGAAGCATGAGTTGGAAGTAAAAGCTATTATGAACCATCTGCTCAGGTCATCATGGGCATTTTTCTTTTATCAGTGATTCCTTTAGACAAAAACTGTAAATACCAGGTGAAAGTATGTTTCCAACAAATATGAAAACAATTCAAAGAATAGTGTACAAATTATAAGCATTTTATTAAAAAGAGCAACAATCATGAAATCTAGCTCATATTCAAAACCAAACTCCGCCACATGCTTTTACTTTATAAGTCAGAGGGCATTTCTGGATTGCCAAGAAATTCTGAATCAATAGACTTGTCAAGGGAGCATTTTAAAGACATGTCTGTGAAATCTTTCAATTTTAAAACAAAAATATTTGCAAAATAGGGGGCTTCCTCAACCTAGTCCAGCCAGCTGTCTCCCAAGCTCGGTTATGGCCGCTGCTGTCAGCACTCTGCATACGACCTCAACCCAAGGAAGAACAAGACTGGCACAGGATTTGCTGCTTTGCTGCCAGACACAGAAAGGTGAAAAAAGCAATTCCCACGGGCTACCTGGTTCAAGGCAGAAAGCAAAGCTGGGAGGCCAACCCCGGCTCCTTCTCGGTTCACAAGGTGTGGCGCAAGACCACGCCTCTGCCCGTCACTGCCCCTCCAATGACACAGGACGTGGCGCAGAGACCACGCCTCTGCCCGTCACTGCCCCTCCAATGACACAGGACGTGGCGCAGAGACCACGCCTCTGCCCGTCACTGCCCTCCAATGACACAGGACGTGGCGCAGAGACCACGCCTCTGCCCGTCACTGCCCTCCAATGACACAGGACGTGGCGCAAGACCACGCCTCTGCCCGTCACTGCCCTCCAATGACACAGAGTTCAGCGCAGAGACCACGCCTCTGTTGTCACTGCCCTCCAATGGACACAGTGACAGCCCAAGGTCAAGGAGTGAGCCACCAACACTTGACACAGGGATATTATCTCTTAGCATTCAAATGTCAGATCTGCAGGAAGTCCTACAGATTGTTTAGCTTAACTCCCTGTTTGTAATTACAAGATTGAATATGATGATGGCAAGTATGATTATGCTCATTTCTTAACTAATAATGATGCTGCTCTCAGCATGGTGCTCTAGGGTGCTGTTGGCAAAACCTAGATAAGACCTCTGACACAGAACAGCCAAGAACACATTAAGCCAGTCTATTTTTATTGGTAATTCAGGACCCAAAGAGAATTCGGAGAAAATATACAAACATCTGTCAACTCCAGCTACTGTTTTAAAGAGACAATAGTGTTTTCTGTCATAATGAGCCCCTTCTAAGTCACATTTTATGCATATAAAAATGAAAATAAGCTCTTCTGAGTCTACATTCAGTAAGAAAAAAAAAAACCCTACAATTACATGAAGCAAATGAAAAATAAAGGTACTGCTAAAATATTCTGCATTTGTTCTTTATATAAAAGAATTTTTCCAGTTGCAAAATATGAATATCCTCCCTGCCCTACATTCTCTACTGAACCAAAATTTACCTAGTTTCACTTATTTTAGTTACTTTTTGTTCAACCTGTTGGCTTTTATTTAAATCACTGGGGATGCTGATGTAGAAATGGACATACTGTTTCCAGTTTCGCTCTTAACCAAGTGCCGCTGAAAGAAACATTTAATCAGAGGCTTCTTGATCACTGAATCAGTGGTATTTTAGTCATTATAACAAAGGATGACTGATCCACCAAGCAATGTCACTTCAAATTTGCTAAGTGTAAACAGGTGACCAAAAAGGAGGCCTTGGTGTAGGAACTGTTAATTTTTATTAACATCTGGTGTTTAGTGTTGCTGTGATGATATCCAATACTATACTATTAATTTATCCACAAAGTTTAAAATCACAAATGAAGGAATATTCTGAGTTTAAATTACTAGACTCCATATACCCATCCTATCTTAGGCTGCCTGACCCTTTTTTCCTGAAAGCTCGAAGTGTATTTTACCCCTGAAGCCAGTGTCGGTCCCGTGAGCCCAGGTTAGCCACCAACGGCACAGAGAACACAAAGCCTGGGCCAGGTGTGAAGGGCTGGGCTCCGAACTGCTACTCTCTCCTTTGCTTTCTCCATTTCCATTTATCCACTCCTGAGATGACTGACTAAACTTCAAAGTGTTTTTTTTTTTTTTCCAAAAAAAAGTCTCCTTCTTAAGTAGCTATTTTCCCTCCACAGTGATGGGTGGGCAGGCAACTGCAGCTTTTAAGAAAGGCCTTTCCTTGCCCCACGCCAAAAGCCCCACTTAAATATTTAAGAAACAGGTCAATTCAATTTTACTCTGATTAGCTCACATGGGAAGCATAACCCTCAGATCAACAACCGTGAAGCAGTTAAAAATCCACAAGACTTCTGGGAGCCTCGGCCAAGTCACGTGACTTTTTCGAGGCTCGGTTTTACTACCCGGAAAATGAGGGGCTTGGCCTGACACGATCGCAGGGGCTCTGCATTCTACGATGTGCACGGCATAACTCTTGCAGTGGACAGAAACAGACATACAATTCATGCACATCTGAGGGAAGAAGGGGGTCCGCCATTCTCCGCTGCCTGACGGTAAGGATGGTTCCCCACCCCGGCCCCCACTTTTCTTTTTCTCTCTCCGCTGGAGCCTAGAACTCTGTTTCTTCATTCACTGTACTTCAAAAGTAAAATTAAGTTTTGTTCTAAAAATATACATAATTATTCTTAGTATGGAAAGATCTTTTTTAAACGGTTTCTAGAAGATTCCAAAGTATACTAAGCCTAATAATGCTCACTGGGAAAAAGGAGCTATCCAAAAACACAAAACCTCCAGAATCCTCCGTCGAGTCCCACTCAGCGAATGTATGATACAGAACCTAAATGCCCTGCACTGCAAGTGCTACTTCTGCTTCACGAACACATGAGCACATGAAGTGTCACCTCATGTCCCTTCCTGGTTTGAAGGGAACAGGCGAAACCTGAAGAAGGGCTCTGCAAGGGGCAAACAGGCTTCTAAAATTTTACATCATCCATCCATTCATCCGTCTACCTCCTCGACATATATAAATCACCGGTTCTCCTGTTTATTACCCCAGTTTTAAATACATAAGCACATGAAATTTAAGGACAACCAAAAAGCTTAGGAAGGAACAGAGAGAAAAGAAGAAAAGCTATTATTCACACAAACAGTTTCACGTTGGCTACTCCCAGGAAACCCCAGCAGGAGTATCGCTCTACCAACACGAATTAATCCTTTTAGTCATTTTCTAAACTTTGACAAATTATGCATCTCGTTCCCCTCAACCTTTCAGGACTGACTCCACCGCTGAGGCTCACTTTTCTCCCACACAAAATAAAAGTGGGAGGAAAGGAC
>NW_011888875.1:1663818-1669254 GCF_000151845.1 Pteropus vampyrus
AGCTCAGAGTGGGAATATTTAGGCAACTTTCAAACATTTATTATTGACCTAAAGACAAAATATGATAAATTTGTTCTAAGAATTGTCTGTCAATCTCCAGTATGGAGCTGTCACAACATTACTGCAGATAATGCATCAAAAATTATGAAATTACTGCAAAGTAGCGGGATTTATAACTCGGCCATTTAAAAACTAAAATGAAACCATCGAGTGAAAAAAAATATTTTATCATTCTCAGTTTGGAAATAAATGTAAAATAAAGTTATCCAAAGAAAATGTTCATAGGTCCAGATAACATTATCTGGGAAACTAAAGTTATTACAGATTAAGTCTATTTAACGAACCATACAAGTATGTGTATATACGCAGGCAGGATATGTGCACGCATGAAATCTTCCCTGCCCAGCTAATCCCCTGGCACTTTCCTCTTGGGGGACCTGGCAATGTGCATGACACTCAGTAAGAAGGGGTCCCAAGCTGCTTGGGTTTGTTCTTGGCTCTGCCCACTCCTGGTCACCCTGGCTCTGGAGGCATGTGTGTCCTCGAGGGCTTGATGGCCTCGGTTTTCTGGTCACTTCTGATTTACCTCAGAACCCTGGGCTCCCGTGTCCGGTGCTACCGGCTCACAGTGCCAGCGCACACACCCTGCACGCTCGTACTGTGTCTGCTCTGGGGGAGAGAGTCATCCATTTCCCAGCCCTTTTAACTTCCACCGGTGAACTTTCAGCTTTTTCCAGGCTGTGGTTACTAAGATGACTCTGACAGCCAAGTGTATCTGGCAGCCAAGTGTCTTCTGGGTTCACTAGGATAAAAGGTAATTAAAGCTGACTCTAAATTCACCATAAGATCCGCAGTTAGCCTGTCTGCTCTCGGCAGGTTCTCAGTCCCAAACACGTGCCCTCCACTCTTTCCTAACTCCGAGCAACTCTCAGAAAAGATACGATCCTCTAACCATTCTTGTGGGAATGGAAACTGAGGAGAATGTTACACAGTGAGCGCTATATAATGGTTCTGGTGAGTGAGATGAGAAAAATCTACCCTCCTGATTTATATCAATAAACAAAGGGCAAATGAAGTTCAGGAACCTTCACTTAAGAGCTAAGTCCAGGGTAGGTGATGCCAACCCAGCGCCTGAGGCAGACATCACGGGGAGACGGATGGCTTTTGCTGGCAGAGGACAGCAACCTAGGACCCAAGGTAAACCTGTGAAATCACTTCTCTGTAGCCCCGAAACCCGTTTCTTTGTCTCTTTGGCATGTCCTCCTGACTTCCCTCTCCTGCAGGAACTAGGCATTTAAGACTCTCACTTTGCATTCAAGTGCCAAAGTCTTTAATGTTTTAAAGATCTATTCACACTTGTGAAATTCCCATGCACCAAAATTATCCCTTCCTTCCTCAGCCGCCCCCAACCCCCCAGTACGGATCAAAGCTCCTCAGGCAGATCCCCTAGGTGGATTACTTGATTCCAGTATGAGGCCAACCCTTCTCCATTCCAGAATAAATGAAGAAACTTTTCACCCAAAAGAAACTTTTAGCAAAATTGGGGAATGCCTTAACTTTCTTCATCTATTCGTTTATTCACTCAAAAAATACTGATCATCTACTATCCCAGACACCTGAGACACACCAGGGAATAAAAAACACAGATGGCTGCCCCGTGGACCTCACATTTCTGCTAAGACCTCTCCATGACTCGCGTGGATGTCCACGACGGGAATGCCATCCACCTCTCTCGCCCCCAGTGTGGCTCCTCGCACTGCATCCGTTACACTGCAACCAGAGCAATCTCTCTAAGCTGAGCAGCATCTGTCATCCACTGCCACCCCCACCCGGCTGCCCACAGCGTCGAGTCAAAATGCTCTGCATGCAGGCCCTGCACAGTCTGAACTCGATGTGCTGCGGCCGGGAAAGCAGAGAGGAAAGATCCACGTTAGTGAGCACCCGCAAAGCACCAAGACGAGCTAGGTGCCATACAGATGTCCCCTCACGTGGCCCTCAGAGCCATTCACAAGTCACTCCAGGCCCTGGCACCAATCCGCCGCACTCAGTCGAGGTTCACTGCGTCCCTGCAATGGTGTCCTAAATCTTACAGAAACAAGGCCCAAGCCTTCGTCGTAGAGGTCCCCTTTCCAGCACTAGCTCATGCTTCCCCACATCTCCGTTCTGCCCACAGGAGGCGGCTTCCTGGACAGGCCCTGCCCTGTGGTGTCTCTGCTCTGCTTGCACTTCCTGTTGCCCACTCCTCCACCTGCTGACCCTGCCCTTCTACTCACCCTTCAGAGACTGGCTCAAACTCTGCCTCTCCCACGAAGATTTCCCTGGTGTTATGTGCACCTCTACTACAAGGCTCCATATTTCCTTGTATACTAGGCCCTTGCTGTTTGAGAAGAATATAGACAAAGCTCTCAGGAATCCCCGAATCTGCACGAGTTGCTGAAGCGCAGAGCTGTCCCCTTAGAGTGCAGGCACAAGGGAGGCAGATCACAGATGAGGGTACCTGGTTCTATTTACTCCCTCATTCTGGGCAGCACCTTGATAGGCATGCCAAACAGATGCTTTAGGAAGATTATACTTGACAATAGCCAAAGACATAAATGATAAATCTGAGTGTGTTATGGTCTAATTTACTAGGCTGCTAAATCATCTACTCTTACTAGATCACAATTCCTTGAGCAAAGGAACTTTGAATGTCACACATTAAGATATCTGGGGGCGGGGGGAAGTGAAGTGTGGATGAAAAGAACCGAGAATGGACTGAATGTTCTTGACCATCTTTTCGGAATGTTAGTTAATGGCACAACATCAACCTGGAGAAAGTTCTTCCAGAGCTAACTCAGTGGAGATGACACACACACACATTGGGGAAGCTGAGGGCTTTTTTAGGAGATCTCCTTGCCTGAGCTTGTTTTGGGGGAGTCAGCCCCGCACAGTGCAGACATCCAAGGCCCATTCACCTCACCCGACATGCGGGGGTAACTAGATCCCACCCATTCAAGAGGCAGGTAACTGAACAGGTGAGCAGGAAAGCGAGTTTAATAGCTTCCTGACATGGATCACTTACAGAATATCATCCCACGTGGCCAAGTATAGCAAAAATAAACGATCCTGTTTTGCTAAACTAAAGCACACTCTAAACTGAAAAACACCGCCTAACAGTAACCCAAGTGTTCGTTAATTCAACCACACATCCGCTGGGGGCTGCTCTACCAGAAGACATAACGTGATGGGACGACGTGTACTCTTTGATCATTACAAAATATGACACAGTCTTGATTTTATTTTTACGTTAACAATGGTTAAGTAGCTAGCATGCGGATTTGGGCAAATTTCCCACTCCCCAAGCCCATCCTTTGATCTGGACAAGTGCCAAGTGCTATGCGAAGCAGCTTCACCTGGCCCCACACCACAGCTCCTGACTCCCACCCGAAACCACCTCCGCATAGAAATCATGACATTGCCTTTGCTTGTTATGGAAAAATTACCCACTAAAGCAAAATTACTAGCGTTTCAAAAACCCATCGCCATGCCGCAGCCCTCCCTGCCCCGCGCCCTCCACAGCAGGTAGACACCGTTAACAGCCACGCACCTTTCGCTGTCCACACGCTTCTGAGGGCTGTTCTCATGGAAACGTCCTCATTCCAAACCTATCGTGTGGTGAGCTGCTTTTCTCTTTTCTCCATGGCATCTACAGATGCCGTATAATCGCCCAAAACAACCAAACCAAAATCACTTGCGGTATCTCTAGTTGGCTTATTATGTTTTTGTATTTACACGTTTATCTTCCGCTGATGTCTTTCTAGAGTACTACTATTTTTTCCCTCATTTATTCTCAGCTAACCTCTCCTACTTCATGCTCAATATGGCAAAAATGTCCACGTGTTGTAATTTCTTGAGTTTCAGAAACACATTCTTGGTTCGCATGGATTCTTTTGAGGTCATGTTCGCTTTGCTTCCTCTTATCAACTTTGCTCCTTGCTTCCCAAGTCCAGCCAAAGAACAATTTCCTGTTTGCATAACAAGTCTAAACCATTTCTGATCACTTAATCAACAAAACCTTTCCCTTAAAGAGCAATCACCTGTTTTCTGTGGAATGCTAACAGGACCCTGTATGCACTGTGCACTGCAAACATCTTCTCCTGCAGACATCCGCCCCACCTACGTTCTTGAGGCAAAAAGCTAGCTTAAAGAACTGGCCTCCTTATTGTCATAATTACCTTTTTACATGCAAAAATTGATGTCTGCTATTTTCCAATTCAAACACATTAAGTATTTGGCACTAAATGAGATGGCTATGCCCCGCAGCCTATTCCCAGAGGCTCCTTTCCTCAATCCTCCCAGACAAAACGGTCCAGTGAACGGAGTTATTCTTATGTGAAAGGGGCCCCAAGGAGCCAGGGGGTGAAATTTAAAGGGGGAGCTCCAGCTGCTGCTTCAGACACAAGTTCAGAATGTGTGTCGTCCAGGGATGGGTGATAGACACTTGATCAACGGACTGAGGTGGGCAGGAAAACCCTTTAATAATTACATTTAAACTACTAACAGTTCACGGTTTGTGAAAGTTTCTGGACACTAAGGAAAAACAGTAATCATGCTTTCAACCTTACGACTTCAGTTCTCATGCTTTCAACCTTACGACTTCAGTAACTCCTGGGCTTGGACCCTGCCCCCCTTTCGCTCCTTGCTTTATATTCTTTCTCTGGCAATTAACTCCTTTGACTAAAACAACATTGCAAAGAAGCATGAATCACGTCAAAATCATCGTCCCTAAAGCATTCTGTACATGCAATCTTCAGAGAATGCAAAAACCAGAAGTAGAATCAAAACGCTGTGCGTGAACATTAAAAACTATGCCACAATTAAAAGTATTCTGAACTCACCAGATCCTGCTGCGTGAGGAATAATGGCCAATAACCAGTGGAGAACCTATGTGTTTATCAGAATGTGGCCTGACTTTCCACAGCCTCAGCCCACTCAGCAGAAAACCCACTCACCTTCCTATGAGGCTAGTCGGGGGGAGGGGGGGTAGAGAGTGAAAGCTGAGTTCCTACATGTCCAAACAACGCACCTGGGCTCCTGGACGCCCAGGGGGAAGAGTGGCTTTGTTCCAGACCCAGCACTGTGGCTTCACATCAGCGGCCTCGCTGCCAGGAGCGTCCCTGCACCCCCAGAACTCCTTACCCCCCGAGGTGATGCCTCAGTCACGCCCTTGCTTTTCCCTCTCTTTTAGAGCAAGGACACAACTATTATCTTATTTATCGCTAAAACTGTATCATATTTTATACGCCCCTAGTTTTAATCCTTAAAACCCTGGTCGCAGGACAAACGTCCTTACTCCATAATAAGGAGACAAACAGTATGGGACCTGGGCTTACTCTTATTCTTGTAACAACAACAAGGGCAAAAGGGATGTCAACTGCTTACGAATGAAGAGCCATT
>NW_011888875.1:1671319-1684947 GCF_000151845.1 Pteropus vampyrus
CCTCTAGCAACCCAGATCTGGCTGCAAGCGAGAGAGTGTGGAATTTTCTAATCTCTTCCTTTAATCCTCTTGCTGCGTTAAGTCGTGCTGGAATGTAACATTTTTTCCCAATAACTGCTTTCAAGATCTTTGTTGAAAGTGCTGACTGTTCCTTATGAAGGCTGGCTATCAGCCTTCATAGATTAAAATTGATCCACCACACCAAGATGGCAAAACTTAAGTGAAAACAAGCCAGGCAGATGTAACCAAACAAAACAGGTAAAAAAAAGGACCACCTGGACCACTGAGACCGGGTCAGGCACATGTGGAAACAAAAAGAGTGGGAATGTAAGTCTTCGAAAGCAGGGAGTTGCCCCAGAAGTTCCTGAAACTTGAGTGGGCAGCCAGTGAGTGACCTGGGGGAGGGACTCACAGTGATGGATTCAGAGAGGCAGGATAATACCTTAAAATAAATGTCCTGCTTTTTGTAATTATCTCAGCAAGGCTCTATTTAACATGTAAACATACAGTTGTTATTGTTTATTTTTTTTTCTTTTTCTTGCCTATTTATAACATACACTGATTTTTCTGGGAAGGCAATTACCATTTACCAATTACCAAAGCAATGTAGTGCTTGGTTTTCCTTAGAACTTTACAGGAGTTGCTTTTGCACAATATCAGCATGATAATACCATGCTCAGTACAAGTCACCAATCCACCACACGTCTGGTCTGCATCTGTAGCTGCCATACTCACGATGGTTTCACATATATGGTCAGCATCTGAATATCTAATTTTTTCTCTCCTAGTGTCCATGTAACTTAGGCATTTACGAATTGAAACACATTTTATCATAATCACCTTTTGTCTCTAATTTCTATGTAGCAAACATGTAATTTATATAGATGTACATATGTAAATTTCACATGATACATTATTATCCATCCGTTTTATTGCAGCAGGCATCATAAACATTTTGTGAAGCAATGGGGGTGCAGCATCTCTTAGGACTGAGAACCAGTACTCCGACTCACGCATTTATTGTGTACAGAGCCTAGAAAGAATTCCTTACAAACATCTCATCTACGTCTTACTCCTTAAAATGTACAGAAGTCAGGAAATGTACACCAGAGCATATGGTTTGGTGAACATGTGTCAGATATAGATTAGAAGGTGTGGCAGAAACCGACAGCTGCCTCCTCATAGTCCACTAGCCCCTCCTTGATAGCCAAACCCCTACGTTCAGGAACAGTAATACCACAGCTGTCAAACTTATTTCTCAGCTTTGCTTAAAATAGAAGTGGCCAATATATAGAAGTAAAAGATGCTGAAGGGGGCTTCCCGGAAAGTAACTGTTTAGGAAGCTGAGCATGCTCACTCCCCCTTGCCTCTTTCCCCTCCCTAATGCCAAGAACTTGGTGGAGATGGCTGGTGCTTCAGCAGTTATTAATGACCTTGAGATAGCCTTGAGGACGGCAGCCCACCTGCTAAAAGAGGCCAACCAAAAAGATGAAAGGATCCAAAAATCCTCTTACTGCCAGAGCTACCACATCAGCCCTGGAATGCCAGCACTGGCAGAAAGCAAACTTTTATCTTAAGTCATTGTTTTGGATGTTAAAACAGCAATACAAGATGACAAATGGGTCCTCAGCCCTCACCAAGTCTCCAAAGGCATTTATGTAGCATCATTCATATTCTACTACTGAGAAGGAATAAATAATCTCAGCAAGAATATTACAGTGATTATGTCATTCCTTGGATGTCTTTGTAACTGTTTAGCAGAGATGGAGAGCAGGTATTATTACTGGGTTAGAACACCATGCTTGCTCATGGGGGAGGGGGGAGAATGGCTGTGAACAAATTCCTTAACATAAGACAACTCATTAAGCAAAGCTTTGCCTTCCTGGAACTCCAAGGCAGGAATTAAGGTGTCTTTGTTGGTGCCACTGGCGGTACTGTCACTTCGTGGTATAGACTGTGGCAGCAGAAGTAGCATAAAGATTCTGGGCAAGAAAACGACTCTCACATCCACTAAGACCAGACAGCATGCAATCCCAAAGGGCATGCTCAGATATCACATTTCTCCAGTGAACTTTTCAGAAATAATCCTATTTTATTTCAGTCTAGCTTTTTTAGATTTGTCAACTTAAAAGGTATTATTCAAGCACGTAAAGGACATATATATGTATTTTAGTAATTTTAGCAAAATATCTTTGTCTTTGTAAGTATGCTAGAATTTTATGAAGACTCCTGTCCCATTGTTTGGGAATAAAGATTTTTTTAAATGGTACAGAATAGCCAGAAGAAAATTATTAAGAGATTGAAAAGCATATGATGCAGCTTTGAATTTCTTAGGACCAGGTGAATGAATTTGCTTAAGTTATATGTTTTGTCTAAAAATGTTTGTAGCTTTTAGGCAGTCAAACTCTGTCCCAGAGAGGAACAATAGCTGCAAAACAGTAAATCAACCTTTATCATCAAAAAGCAGAATTTCCACTGTAATATTTGAACAGATCGAACTGTGTCATTTTTTTATTCTGCTCTTTGTTCTTGAAATAAAATGCTTGGGGACTTGAATGGCAATGGAAGTTACATTTTACAAAGATTAACATTTTATAAACATATGAACTCAGATGCTCGAATACTTAAATGACTTAAGAGAAATGCAAGTCTAACCAAAGGAAAAAAAAAATCAAAGTTTAAAAGTTTACCATAACAAAGGTAGGCTTGTTCCTAATATTTAAGAGAAAAATTAACTGTTTAAAATCTTTAACAATGGTCTGGTTCTTGAATGTTTACTTTTAATGACAACTGCAGGTGAGATCTGTCACTTGGATTCCTGTATGCCACCTTAAAAATGTTCCAACAATCCTCACAGAGACTGGTCTATTCTCATTCTGGTACCTGATCTCTATGTTCTCCACTAACTCGGATAAGCACTAAGAGTCTCTGGCAAGAATATTCTTCAGCTGCACAAAGTAAGAATGTTGCTCTGAGCTAAGAGAATAATAGCTGGAGATTAGTGCTGACGATTGCAAAAACCACCACCCAAAGACCAAATATGACCCATGATATGTCGACTAGGTCCAAATGTAGTGGTGTAGGTCTGAAAGTAGTAGGTTCATCCCAAATTACTAAAATACATATATATGTCCTTTACGTGCTTGAATAATACCTTTTAAGTATAATTCAGATACACAAAATCGAGGCATAGTTAGAAGTGACTACACTCAGCCCACCATAAAGAAACGGCAGCCCTTCTTCAAAACTTCTATGCACTGACCCAAACCAACGTCATCAGTTCTGCAGGGCTGGGCTCGCCGTGGCCTGCGGAGCACCTCCGTGCTAAGCCTGGGCAGCCACCAGTGACCTTTCCAGCTCTTGTGTTATGTTCTCAAATCAAAGTTCCTATAAAGCAGGAAAGTGAAGGAGGGTCAGCATATGAGTACCCAGCTCATTCTGCAGCCGCGACTGCCACTCCTCCTCCAGACAGGTGAACACCTGGTCTCAGAGGAAGGGGGCTACCCCTGTCGTTAAGAGGGCTACACCATCCCCGCCTCCAGAGTTTGGCTGCCCTCTGCAACTGTTCTTTCTCTGGGCAGAGTTCTTAGAAATCAGCCTCTAGAGGTCCATCCTATTTCTTTCAGTTATCAGGTTTCTTACTCAAAACCAGATCGATCTACCTATGCTTGCCTCTCCGACACCTCTACCTGGGATTGTCAGAAAGGAAAAACCAAAACAAGACCGAAACAGGAGCCTGTTGGGGCAGCCCAGTGACTTAAGTGAGATGTGTGCAGAGAACACACATGTTCTGTAGTTTCCACTTGGGCTTGACCTTTTTGGCTCCTATGTATCAAGGCCTTGCAAGGTCTCGAGCTGAGTTTAGCGGGAGGGAGAGAGACTGGGCACCATCTGTCGGGTCTCACGCTATGCCTAACATTGACTCCAGCGTCCTGTGTATCCACAGCAATACTTAATAAAGCTTCGAAACAACTGCTTCATAGAAGTTACTCTGTAGCAAGGCAGACCAGCTTCCACACACATCACGTACGTGGTTTTAGTGTTTACTGTTGAGATGACTCCTTTTGCGGTTTGTTTTTCTCACATGCTAACTGACACTAATCACACCATCACCCATTTATCCAGTGCCTTTAAAAAGGAGCTGGACCAGCTTTGCAGGCAGCGAACCGGTCATTTCGCGAGGGCCTGTGGAAGGGCCCAGGAGGTCAGTAAGCTAAATTGAGAAACTGATGCAGAAGCGAAATCCCCGAGGTCACACTGGATCAGTGCGGCCAAAGCCAACGCGGCGCTTCACCTTTCTCCTCCGAGAACTGCTGCCCACGGCTGCGGCGACCAAGACCTCCAGCAGGTGCGTGGACGCTCACTCACACACAGTCTTACTCGCAATTCAAGTGCCTGGCGTTTAGGTGTTTAGGATGGCGCGGGCATGCTGAGATAATCATTTGTATGAATTTAGTTGGTTGAGAAAGTAGTCGATGAGTCTGCTTCCTTAAAATGTTAAAAATGACCATTCTATATGCTGTTTCTAAAACTAGGGCTTATGTTTACATTGCCTCACTCTCCTGCGATCAACTACGTCAGACAACATGAGCCCCACACCTGGCAAGCTGAAGCAAGAGCATGTTTACGAGGCTCAGGTATACTCCTGTTGCTGAAACACAAACAGGAACAGCAAGTCTAATTAAAACACAGAAAAGCAGATGTTTGTGTCTTGGAAAAAAGTGCTGGAAAGGTTTCTCACTGCAAACTTACGCCATCAGGGACTAGAAACTACAGACACGATTTAAAGACAAAAATTGTGGGGGGAAGGGAGGGAAGAAAAGAAAAAGGAAGAGCAAGCCTTGCTTATAAAATTCCTACTCCTAAATGACCCTGGAGCCATGGCAGGGGCTCAGTGAACTTCTGTAGGATGAGTCTCCAGAGAAGACCCACAGCCCTTTAGGACAGGGTAAGGAGCCGCTCTCAGTGAGGTCTGTAAAACATCGCATCGGTCACTAAGGGAAGCCCATTGAAAATGGGGATTCATTACCTCTGGGGCCGAGCATGAGAAGCTGCACCTTTAACTGGCACACTCAAGTCAGAACGCCACTGATTTAGGAAAGAAGGGGATCAAGTCAAAAACAGGAGCGGTCCTTCCCGTCCCGTCTTTCTTCTCTCTCCCCTCCTGGATGGAGAAAACGGTGCCGGGGTCTGAGGCGAGGAGGGGTGGAGGTGCCCGGCTTTCTATGAATGTTGCGGGAGAGGGGTGCAGAGAGGCCAGACAGAAAGGTCTGGAGACTGAGAAGTCTGAACAAATATACTAAGTACACAAGTCAGTCAATACCGTGAGGATAAAGGGAACCGGCTTCCTTGCTGTTTGAGAAGGAATTTACAAACAGAGTGGGAAAAGCTAGAAAGAAGCCCAAGATATCGGATTAGAAATGGAAATATTGGTACGAATACACGCGGTATTAAAACAGAGACAGACGCAGACAGGCACAGTAGTAGTAGCTGGGGATGGACGGACGCCTATCGACATACATCCCGACGCTGTCTGCTCAGAGGGCTGAGAAGCGTGGACATCTCACAAGCAAACAAGCACTCTTTAGCCCCCATATCTTGGTTCTTAAACACCACACAGCAGCACAAGGAACCAGAACTTCTTGGTGAAAAGGCTCATCTCAGGGATGAGGCAGGGGAAGAACTAGAGAAGCCTGGGAACATCTTGTTATGCTAGAAAGTAATACTCGAATGAGGACATATCGCACACACGCGCGCGCGCACACATACGCACGCACACACGCACACACAGACGCGCGCACACACGGGCACACGCGCGCAGATACGCGCGCACACACGCGCGTGCACACACAAACACGCATGCGCACACACACACACAGGCTCCCACTGGCCAAATGTGGACAACTTAGGGATTGAAATAGAGTTTTGGATTATAACCCATTGAATTTAATAAGATTTCGTAAATTTATACTGAAATAATGAATGAGTGAATGAGTGAATGCATGAATGAAGGGGAAAATAAAGCTCTTCCTTATGGTAGAAAAGGTCACCTAATCAATATAGAAGGAATGACAGAAGTAAGTGCCCATCATCAGACAGCCATCACAGTGGCAGCTGATGTGGGCAGGAACCGTCGGCGGATGCCAAGGCCGTGGAAAGAATTCTGCTGAGGAACAGACATTGTGCGACATCGGCATACCTCCCCACAAAATACTCATCGAAGACAAACTTCACGATGGTGATTTCATGTTGGAGGAATCTTGCCGACACCAATCCCATCACGCGGTCAAGGTTAACACCACCAGCTGCGGGAGGAGTCTGCATCCTGTGCCCCTGCTGTGACATTCGACTCCAGTCAGCCCATGGGGAAAACTGGGTGGGCAGGAAGGCTGAGGGTCACCCTACAGAATGAAAATGTCCCACTGTGAAGGAGGCCGACGAGATGTGCCCGGCACAGTGATGCGGCTGCTGGACAGCGCCCGGGGCCGGGATCAGCAAGGCCAGTGGGTGCATGGGAGGCGATGGGCAGGATGGTCTTGTACTGGTGCTGATGTGAGGACTGGAGGGAGGGAAGGAGGGAGAGGGTGGAGCAAATGTAGTAAAATACGAAAAACCGGGCACTCTGGGTGGACGGAACGTGGGAGCTCTCTGTTCTAACACCGTCCTGTAGCCTGAAACTCTTTAAAAATTTCAATAATTAAAAAGGCAAAAACAATTCACTTTGTTCTACTGAAAGTCTTTGCTGTTCATCCAGTTCAAAGTACTGACTCCTTTGGTTTCCGGCTCAGTTGCAAACATGTTTTAGGCTAAAAACTGTGGTTTAACACCCCGATCTGGGAAGCCGTTTCGACTGCCGTCAAATTAACTTATTAGTGCCAACTGAAAATCAAACGAAACTGCGCCATAGGTAAACATAAGTTTCCTTGTCAAGATGCCCCATTTTTCCAGACTATAGGGATAACAAAAGAAAATTCTGTACTCTGCTACAAGTGTCCAGGGCAAGAGGCAGACTGAACTGGCCGGCTGGGCCGGAGGGTGGCACCGGCCAGCTCAGGCTGTGCAGGCAGAGACTGCAGCAGCTCCCGCCGACCCCTTTGTGTGCGAACTACTGACTCCCACAGCGGTCCGCAATCGAAAAGCAGCTCCCTGGAAAATCTTAGTAAGAGGAGTGAAGGCCTCCTTAGGCCGCCATGGACAACAGGGTCATTCACCATGTGTCACAGGTCAAGATGAGACAACGCACAGCAGGTATACGAGCAGGGGAAAGAGCCGAATGCTTTTCTGAAACTCATGAAATCCTCGTGAATCAGTGTAATAAAAAGTTACAGACCTGTTAAATTTTTATTTTTACTATAAAAAAAGTTACCTCTTATATAGTTCCTAATAAACTAGACAATCGAATTACCAAATAAGCATTGGATGCAAAATTAAGAAGCATAATGAGAGATGACTATTTTTCGATTCCACGGACGACATGAAATAGTGCTCGAAAGAAAAAGGTGGCTAGAGAAAGAAGCAGGTGTCAGCTTCCGTGGCCGCACCGCGGGACGGCATCACAGTGCCTGACGCAACTGCTCAATTCACCTTTGGGCTCTGAGGGGTCAGGAGACCTGGGTCCGAGGACATGGGAGTGACCGCTGTGGGGTGAAGCAGGAAGTGCCAGACTAAAAAGCAAATGGCCAATTTCTTCCCCATAACTTTCACCAGCGGATGTGGTTCAAATCGAGGAAGGCTCGGATTTAAATATTTACTAAACGGTTACTCAGCGCCCAGAACTCGAAGAGGCTGGAAACGTTTCTTACTGCAGCCGCCCAGTAATAATCCTTACAGACGCTGACCAGGAGAACGGAGAAGGCACGCGCCGAAGTCCTACCCACTCCCAGACGGGACTCTAAGACCTGGACGAGAGGGACACGCCTCGACCCTGCTACAGCTGTCAGCATCCCTGTGCCCGGCGCGTGATGCGGCATGGCCCGCCTGGGCTCAGGTCCCCACCGCCCCACCCCACCTCCTGCAGCTCCTGACCTGGCTCGGGCCAGCCCGGCACTGAGCCCTTGTCGCCTCTTGTGTAACGGCGGGTGAATAACGGTACGTGCCCCAGAGTTGTGAGCATCAAACAGTGATTACATAAAGTCCTTATGACAAAGCCTGGCGCAGAAGAAGGTGGCAGAAAATAAAACAGGGACATTTTAAAGAAATAAGTTACCCCCAAATAAGAAAACATGACACAGAGATTCCTGAAGCAGCGCGTACGCTGACATGCTCGAGGAATCGATGTGTGCTCTGCAACGCAGGACACGAGGCTGCCTCTTCCTAGACGGTCTCACTCAGGAAGATCCCGTGGGGTCTGACTAGACGGAACGGCACGCAAATATGCACTTCCCGACGTAGGCAAACAGACTGATTCCATTTATCGGATCAGAGTACAGGCGAATGTCACAGGGCCGTGAAGAGTTGGCTCGCTGCCCGCCATCCTGTGTCACCCGCTTTTACCCGCCACTCGGGTTCAAAAGTAACAATGAAATTGTAATTTAGCTCAAAATCATAAGTTTGTTCTAGGCTAGCTAAAACTTCCATTTTTTTCCCCGAGTTCTGGGCCATGACATTATAGTAACGTGGCTTAGCGACGGAAGCAGCACCGACCACTCACCTCGGAATACGCCAGGGTGACATGCTCGTAGACGCCCTGGTGGTGGTGGATGGCGTCCTCCAGGTCCTGCAGCTCCGAGGGGAGGTCCACCTCGCCACAGGCTTTACACCACGAATCCACGTTGCTCATGTACTTGGAAGGTCACAAAAAAAGAAAAGATCATGTCTATCAATGGCAATTTATAGAAGTGGATGTTTTGTAACGTGGTTTAGAAATCATGGAAATCGAGAGAGATTCTAAGAACACGGCGTGGCTGGAACTCTATCTCAAACAGATTTGAGTTCTCAAACTGGATTCCTGGACTCCACCTGAGTTCAGGTTCTAGCAGAACTGGGGCTGGGCTCTGACGCCTGCAGTTGAAGTGACAGCCTCATGTGACTCTGGACCACGTCTGGCAGTACACCTGGAGCAACTCTGCCTTGCAGCATCTGTTCTGGGCGTCCTGGTAAATTTTCCATTCCACGTTTGAATTCACGTTTCCAACTGCCCTATCCTCTTAGCCACACAGGGCACAGACATCTTATCCACCTGCTCCGCTCAGTCTCGGCAAGACACACACAGCCAGGTGCAGCTTCTAGGGGAGCTGCCTGCAGCCTTCCTGCTTCCCTCTGACATTAAAATGCTAATGGTGAGGTATCTGAAGTCATTTACCTAACACAGGAAGAGCAAGGGGCCCATTTTTCTATGCTTTCAAAAGCAAGTACACACAAGATCAAAAGAACACCAAGTGAAGGCCCCAGAACACCTCGCTGTGGCCCCTGAGCCTAAGGGGAGGCTGAGGGAGGCGGCTGGATCACTCAGGTCTTCCCTACTTTGCAGTAAATGAGAAGTGTCAGCTGCAGGCCACCCCCGGCTGCTGCCTGCCTTTCCAGCCTCACCTCAGTTTTCTCCACTGCTACCCCCACTTCCCCAGGATTCATCAATAGCTGAGGAACCACTGTCAAATTTCCTAGGGACAGCCTATCAGCACCCATCACGGTTAAGGATCAAAGGCATCACAGTGCCTGACGCAACTGCTCAATTAAGCAACATAACACCCAATTAAAGACGCTAATTCCATTAAGTCAAATAGACATGGACACATTTCCCTGGGTTTTACCCCTTTTACTCCAGTTCCTTATTATCTTTCTACTGAGCAAGAAACAAGAGGGTGACTACTGGAAATGGGGTCACCGACCTGACACAAGGGAACGAGGTGATTCTCTTAAAAATGAGGATAACCTCTCAGGTCCTTACGCCATGTTCAGGAATGAAACGGACAAGTCACCCAAGCAACAATCATTTATAAAAATCTCTTCATTATTAACGTGTTGGCTCAGAAAAATATCTGCATGCAAATCTTAGGGCTCGAAACCAATTTGTATGGCATTAGGTGTCATCTGATAGCATTCGGTTTCTGACGGCTTCAAACATGACTAAACCTACATGAGCACGCGGAATAGCCTCACTGCCCCCAGCACAGTGTCTTCCTAACATCATCGGGAGTACAGAGACAGTAATAAAGCGCTCTACGCCCCATCCCCCCACTCACACTCAGGCATATTTCTCCGTATGGCTGGGGAGGCGTGTTCTATGAATGTGTCAGGTTGTATGATGCTCAGTATTCTTCATCTTTACTTCACTCTCTTACATTACTGCATTTAACACCAATTATTAAGATACTGTAGACCTTTTTCCAATACGAATTGACTGAGGTTAACCATCATTAATAAATCATCGGGTCATGTCAGCAATTGATTGCTTCTACACACTGGCCACTACAAAACACCCAAAACAGGGTTATGGCGTATTTTTAAGAGGTTAAAATGCTTCTAATATAGCAAGGTGAAGTTTTAGTTATATAATTTTACAAAAGCAGAAGTGACAGACTAATATATCAATGTATCATAATGAATATTAAAATGTTTGTTTTAATTCCAATTTTTAAAGCAAAGAAAAGAGAAATATTTGAGAAGTTTTACATATGCCTGTAGTAAAAGTAGCTTACTTATAATTTAACACAGCCTGAGAAGGTACTGATCATATTCCCCTGAAAAAGTGGAGCTGGGTTCTAAACACATAGGGAGGGACGGCCTGCCACGAGGGAGTTTTGTGGAAGGATTCTGCACGTCTAAACTTACGGGGTTAACACATCCCAGTGACGGAAACAAACCTGGCCTCGGTCTAGCAGGGACTTCTGCGTAATCTTTGTCGTGCTGCGACCGAAACCCTGGATTCCAGAGAGTGAACTTGAATGCTTCCTGAAAGGCTGAACACCCAGAGGCTCAGCACCCAATGCCGCCAGAGCAGCAATCGCATTCACAGAGCCAAGGAAGAGGGCGTTAGGTCTTCCACAAAGCAAAGGCATACTGGGGTCAAATCCAAGATCAAGTCCACAGGAACAAAAGTTCCTAAGGTACTTTTAGGAACTTTTAATACAATAATGGGCATTATGAACATGGGAGAGGAGACGCTGTTATGTTGCTTAACATCTCCTGACCACTCTGTGACATTCCACCAGACACATGGACACATACTCCCTACTCCCACCTACAACAATGCAGTCTGGGATGGCAGCACCGAGGGAATCTCTTAGCAGAGTCCCGCGTCTCATAAATGACAGCAACAGAAGGTGGCCACTGTACTCCAGTGAGATCAGAACAGCCAGGGTAGTGCCTGGTGCTTTAAATGCTAAGTAGACCAAAATATGTGAGCGCACGGCATCTGGCCAGGCTGAGGGTCAAGACAGGAGAGTGCTTCTCGCTGAATGCAGATCAGGAGCCGGCTTCAGAGCTGGGGCCTCCATGCGCAGAATGGTGACTTTGTATAAGGGTGACTGACTATAAGATGAAAGGAGTCTGGGTCGGCTGGTCTGCAAAACTGAGCCAACTGAGCCACACAGATGAGGGAAAAGTGACTAACAGATAAGCTTTAAAAGGGGAGCTTGAATTTGTTTTCATAAGGATTTATTCCACTAAGCTCTACCTGCTGAGAGTGGGGGCTTCTGATCTGGGGGCAGCTCAGCTCTCTGGCCTGTTTGCCTCCCACTGCCCAGAGCTGGTATCCTCACAGCTGGTAAATCTCACTCCCCTCACCCCTTCCCCCCACCACCTGGTGATGGAGTGGCAGCTGAGCACAGGTGGTTAGCCTGGATGAGGGGACAAAGGGACAGAAACTTCCTAGAATGTGAACTTTGAAAATACTTATCCAGAGGCATTTTCTCCTCTTTGGAAAAATTAAGACTGCTTGGATTTTAGATACACATATAAAATCTATATATGTCTTCAAACTTCAGGGTTCTTTTCTTTCTTATTTCTGATTAACTCATTTTCTGATTTCATTTCTAGAAAACACTACCCTACTTTTTATTCCATCATTTCTACTCCAAGTCTTAACCAACACACTCCTTTCTCCTGTGCCTCTCAGGGACATGGGCTCCCCTTGCTGCCCAGGGAAACTGCAGGACGGACGAGGCATTATGACTGTGAGCCCAGCTCTGCCGATTCCAAAAGGGTAAGCTGGGGAGGGCAGGTTCGATTTCAACCAAAATGATCACTCCAAGAGATCACTCTAAGTACCTTATACCTGTTTCTATGAATACCTTTGATTATATATCTATTTCTTTACTCCAATTCCTTTCTATTCCATGAGGATCTTGTTTTTGTTCTATTACAAGCCAAGAATTCAGCTTACACTTTTAATAAAGTGAAACATTAAAAGGGGAACAATCGGATGGGTATTATTTGCCTCAGCATTTTATTATTCTTCTCTTTATCTAAATTTCAACCCAGACTTTCGATACAATTATCCAGACAATAAGTCATGTTTACAATAAATGTTATTACTTCCATAATTTAGGAGAAGTGAAATTTTGTAAGAATATTAATAATTAGAAATATGGGCAAATCACTCTCCAAATAGAACATAAGGACAAGGCCGCCAACCCTATTTACTTCACCTACCTGATTTAAAGACGAAATGAGATTCCATGTTAAAGAGCTTTGTGAATTTTAAGGAACTACGTGAATGTTGGTTGTTACTTTATTTTTGGCTATTATCAGATTAGAGGCCCTTGAATTCACAGATAAAATAAGGTGATCAGATTTATGGTTCACTCCGAACACTGCCCTGTCATACCGACTTTCTGCAGCCATGTCCCGTACAGCAGCCACTGGCCCAGGCTGCTGCTGAGCCTCTGAAAGGTGAGTGACGGAAGATGCGAATTTTAATGTCACTCTATTTTTAAATTATTTTATTAATACATCTTAATTAACTTGAAGGAACTTCAAAAGCCACAGGTGGTGACTGGCTACCGCACTGAACGGTGTGTGGCTCTAGACGCTTTTTTTTTTAAATAGTAAATAGTGGCGATTTTAAGGTGGAGTAAAATCGAGTTGCTTTAATTCGTTGTGTTATAAAAATGTAGCTCTAGTAACATTTCCTGCGGAAGCCTCTTAATACGGAGACACCGTCCTGCGGGTACAGCTAATGAGAAAGACGGCGCAGGCTGCTGCCGTCGACACCGGCTCCGGGCAAAACTGCAAACGTGGCGGTCGCATCTCCTCGCTCGACCCTGCCCAGCCTTCCCTGGAGACGAGGGCGAGGGAGAGAGTGGCGGGGACAGCTCCAGAAAGTGTGACATCTACCAAACTTCATCCTCACCCAGTTTTAACCGCAAGATTCGTGCCTGGAACCGCAAGCAGACAGCACCCCGGGGTCACCCACGGAGGCGAGCAGAGCGGCGCCCGGCGCACGCAGCCCCCGCTGGGAGCTGCAGCCTCACGGGGAACGCCGCTTCTTTTAGTGAGACCACGAAGCCCGGGGTCGAACCTTTCAGCCCCACGTCCCACAGTCAGATTTAAATTCTCAGTGAGAACTCTGGATGGGGTTCAAAGAAGTGGCCGTGATGGAGACCTAACTTATGACATCCACGTTTCTGCTCTTTTCCCTATTAAGGTTATGGAAACAGCTTCGGCATAATTGGAAAACAATTAAAAAA
>NW_011888875.1:1685102-1691428 GCF_000151845.1 Pteropus vampyrus
GGGGGGACGCTCCATTCCTTTCTACTCGAGGGTAAGGGAACACTTGCTGAAGACGTCCTAGTGTCCCAGGCGCACATTGCTGTTGCCTGGGCAGGCCTCGCTGCCCCAGTCAAGGTCATTCAAAGGTGCCAGGCCGCTCTGTCCCTCAGCTCAGAACTGGCTTCTTCTCTGACCACTGGATCTCCACGGAGACGTCGTGCACTGTTACAGTTTATGCAGGGTACCAAGAAATTCTGTTCAATAACACATTCATCTAGTTTAGCTCCCTTCAAACACCTAACTCACAGCTATTCATTTTATCTGAATAAAAACACTCAAGATGCTTTTGACTTTGCTGCAAGTTTGAAATTTTTGATAATGCAAGGCTGCGGGGGGAATGTGCCAGAGCACCCGCATTTCTAGAGACTCTTCAGGCAGGTAAGAGCAGCAACTAATCTTCTGGGTTTATTTATGATTTCGAATCCTGCCATGCTTATGACAGAGATTTTCCCTATGTGTTGTTATACTTCAGACTATCTGCCATTCACCCAAGCAGTTTGTCCTGTTTCAAATTTAATCATATCAGCTTGATGTACCATGTAGGGGCCACTGCCCATTTCCTCCCCAACCCTAGTTCCAAGAGGGTTGCTGTACCCCATACTATATCACTGCTCTGGATGACACATGTGTCATCTTCCACTCACGATATCCAGTCAACACTACACAATTACAGGGATCAGAGAAGGTCACAGAGTCCTGCAATCGGTCAGTGCTGTTTTATCCTGAAGGGGGTTCCTGTTACTTTAAAAGAACTAGTTTTTTGGGAGAGGAGGAAGACTTATTTATCCTTTATCATAAAACTAGTTGAATGCATGAGGTTAGTATGCAGAAAAACCCTACAACTGAGCCCCGAAAATCCCCACTCACAGCTTTTACACGAGGCAATGAGGGTTTCTCTCTTTCCGTTCTGTTCCGCTGCTTGCCTCACCCTTTCAAGGCTTCTAGTGCTGAGGTCACCACTAATGAGTGTCTTGTGCAACATTCTAGCTGCCTGGGCGAAATCCCAGGCAAGCTGGGGCCGCTGTCTTAGCTTTACTGACTTCGCTCCTCAGCAGAGACTGTTTCTAGATTAAAGAGATACTGTTTCTTAGAAGCCTCAGTGCAAATCTCCATGAATATAGTTTCCCCCCAAAATTATTCCTGAAAGAGCTGCATATTTTCTTTAAAATAAGGGAGCCGTTTGCCTCTTCCCCATAGGTCTTGCCAGTGGCTGTGGGTTCCTGTGTTCTCTGTCCACATCCTGAGAAGGCTTCAGTGTCCAGCAGACTTTCCACATCTGATGCCGAGGCATGAGCACATTGCTTTCCTTCTGCCCCTTTCAGACGGTGTGTGTTTGAGCAAGTGTGCTCGAGGCGCGGCTTGTGAAGGTGTGCGGTGTTCTAGGCATACGTTACCTCACCTCTTAAGTACGGTATTTCGAACAGCACATCAGCGAATCAAGCCACTGTGAAGTCAGAATCCATTTAATAACTTGACACTGAAAGCTGCCTGCCCCAAAGCCACTTTTCCATCGCAGCCCTTGCTGGCAGAGCCTGCCTACTGCTGTGGGGGTGACAAAGGCTGGATCTGCCCCTGCCACCGCCCCCTGCAGCCAGGTGGGGATGCACGCCTCCTGGACTGGGGACTGGGGGCACGCGCTGGGGGGAAGGGCATTCTGATAACAACGCTTCCCTGACAGGGAGAGGTGAGGACACTCGCCGCCAGCCCTGCACGTGCTGGACACCGTGGCGGAGGGGCTGGTGCTGGGAGCAGTGCCGTGTGGCGCGCCTCCTGTGACCACGAGGGGAAGGCTGGGCAGACCCCAGCCCTGACAGCGTGGTCGGCTACAACATCCTGCACTTTGCCACTTCTCGCTCTGAGAGAACAGCCAAGCCCTGATGTGTAGACCTGACTGTCAGGCATTGTTCTTCGCTACAATGCACCCCAGTGAGAATCTTGAAGTGATAACAATCGGGGGGCTTGAGGGGGGAAGGACAGCGGCCGCCACTCACGAGTACTCACGGTGCCGCAGACGCCGGGCAGGGCCCCTAACACAGACAGTCTCGTTTACAGAGCAAAACACTCCTCTCAAGCGGATACTGCTATCTCTGCTTCGCAGGTGAGAAAACTAAGGAACAGAGAACTGAAATCACCCGCCTAAGGCTGCACAGTGAGGGCCACGAGAGCTGGCATTTCCCCTCGCAGCTGACTGGCTTCAGAGCTAAGTGCCACACAGGAGTCCTCCAGGATCTGTCTGGCCGCAGGGATGGAGGGTCCCAGAGGGGAAGGTGTTCTGGTCACCGCCTTGTGGCCGGGGGGGTCGCAGGCACTGACCTTTTCAGCCTTCTGGTGGAACACGGAGGACATGTCCAGCAAGGTGCTGCGCTCGTCCAGGGCGGCGGCAAACGCCTTCCACTCCTGCTCCAGCTGACTCGCGATCTGCTTGATCTGCTGGGAGGCGTAGTGGCCGGACTCCACCAGGCGGCTGGCCACGGACATGATGCGGTTTATGTTGACGTACACGTTCTGAGAAAGGGGCAGGAGGGAGGGCTCATTAGGAGGAGACAAGCAAGAGGCCTCCTGCAGGAAACACGGACAGCACGTGCTGAAGTACAACCTCCTGACTTAGGAGTGGGCGTTTTTCTAGAGCAGAGTCGCCTGATATGTGACAGTATACAGATCTGCTGTCCGGATTTCCATAAACTCTACGGACTGGTTTCCAGTTCTATTTTTTAAAATCAACTAGCTGAAAGGCATGTTGTTAGGCCCAACGCAATTAGAGGCACACGAGTGTGTGCTCACAAATACATTATCACTCACTTCTTGGCTCCGGGTCCCACACGGCGTCCAGATGGCAAGCCTAGCGCCAGCGGTCACCCAGAGCTGCAGCAACCCAACATTTCAGTTTCTAACTAGAACCCAGAAACCACTAAATATGCACTTAGCAACCCAAGGCTATTTGTGTGAAAACAAGCTCTCCTTTCTACATAAACCCAAGTCATCTTTTTGGTGCCAAGTGAAAATCTTCTGTAAATGGATCCAGCTTCTCCAAGGGATATGAATTGGGGTGCAGAACAATGCTGTGTTCAAATTTTAAACCGAGCTTTTCTACCCTGCTGAAATTCCTATCTTCGGGTCCACTAATTTACTGTAAAAATAAGGCAGTGAGGCTTTGGGGGGGAAAAAAAAAAGCACTCTTTTTTTTTTTTTTTGCAAAACAAGTTACCCTATGGTATTTCCCCTTCCACCTTCAATCTTCTTGGAGGATCACATCATGTCAGGCAGAGGTGGGGAAGCACACCTTCAGCAAAGCCTAGGCTGCTGCTCGTCGCACATTTATGATTTCCGTGATGCATCACAATGGTGGTCCTCTCACGGGTACCCCAAAATCACAGACTCAACCCTCAATCTTGCCCCCTAAATCTAATTCCCAACCTGTCCAAACTCCTCTCCCTTCTTCCTGCCTTCTCTCAATGGTCCACTGGGCCCATCTCCCACTGCCGGGCACCTGGACCCCTGCAACAGCATCCTCGCTGCCACCCCGTCTGCAGCCTACCTGAACAAGCATGATCGAGAATGAACTTGTCCATTCTTTTCCTGTACCTCCTTTTACTCATCTTTTCCTCCATTTCTGACCCAAGCTCGAACTATGTGGAGTCTCCTAGATCTGGGATCAGACAGCTATAGACTCCAGCCTCTGAGCGACTTTTCTGGGCTGCATCTGCAGGCTATAGTCAGCTCACAGGTGTCTGGGTGTCCAGGGTGGCAGGGAGACCAAGGCACTTTGTGAGGCTCAGTCAGTCAAGGCCACGATCAGTGAGTGGGGAACTGGCCTCACCGGCTCATATGGCATTAATACTCTAACTCAGGGGTCTCCAATCCCTGGGCCACAGATTGCTACCGGTCAGTGGCCTGTTAGGGACTGGGCTGCACAGGAGGAGGTGAGTGGCAGGTGAGCTAGAGAAGCTCCATCTGTATTTGCAGCCGCTGCCCAGCACCGGCATCACCGCCTCAGCTCCGCCTCAGATCATCAGGTGTTAGATTCTCATAGGAGCAGTGGTCCCTGGTGCTAAGAGGTTGGGGACCGCCGCTAACTAGAGCCCTGTAAGTCAAAAACAATGCCTCCCCTTCTCATATCACGCTTCTTCGCTAGTGACAGGTGCCTATCTTCGCTAATTTTTGTATTCTCCTTATCCTTAAAGGGGTAGCACAACCCCACAGGTCTGTTAGGAACAGCACAACGGGACGTCCTGTGCTAGAATCTGGAGACGAGCAGACGGCTCCACTGTGGGGCCTGCCAAGCGTATTTGCTGCCCCAGATGCCGTCAGCTGCCTGCATTACCTTCATGTGCTCGGGCCGACTGTGCTCACAGACTACACAGTACTGGTCTGCGCGCGATACCTTTCCAGAATCTCCCCCACTTCCGGCACAGAGAAGGGAACAGGGCGGCGCACGGTGGCCTAAACGACCTGCACTCAAATATGGCAGCACACAATTCCCTGCATTAAAAGTGCCTACACCCAGGGTCTTCTCATCCCCGCTTTTAAAGTATCTGTGATAGCAGAAGGAACGTTGTTGGCACCCTTACTATGCTGTCAACTTCGCATGTTGGTCTCAGTACTATCACCTTCTCAGTCAAAAAGTATTTAAGACATTGTAGACATACAAGCAAGAGCTGACGGTTCACGGGACGTTCCGCATGAAGGAGGCTGAGCGTCCGTGGAGGTGCTGAGAACAGGGGCGAAACAGGCCTGGAGCCTCCCAGCATGGCCAAGGGCTCCCCGTCCTTTTTTAACTGACACTTTAACTTAAGAAAGTAACAGAAGTGTACTGTACTGCGGAAAATTAGAAAATATACTTAAAAAAGAAAAAACTCATATTTTTAAGAGTTTCTTACCTGTTATAAAAGTATTTTTTATTAAATTGATAATATCACTGACAGCAATTACCATTTATCAAGTACCTATTATGTGTAGCATTATGCATATTGTATTATACATGCAGAGAAAATAAAATACTGTGATATCAAGGAAGGTAGATAGTATCCCCACTTCATAAGTTAGGAAACCAAGGCTCAAAGAGCTAAGTAGGCTGCCCAACGTCATGAGGCAAGTAGAGGGTCCAAACGAACAGTCTTTACATTCATACCCGGCTCCTGCTTCGTGTTCTGAGTCCTAAATCTTCACTGATAATGCTGGGGGTTGGGGTTGCAGGGGGTGGCGGGCGGAGTCCATTTTCTGTTCATTTCTAAGTTTTTCTAAAACATATTTTAATATTTCTAGTCTCTAAAGTATGTGATGGAGTGGACTGAATGTGCCTTTCACCATTAGTTGAAGTTTCAGAATATTTAGAAAATTTAATGGGAATTTTTAGAAAGAAATTCATCTGAGACGCTCCCCCAAGGGCGGACATTTCGGCTCTTCCTTGCCTATGCCCAAGTCTGGTGATTTACGCCAGAAAGTCTCTTCCTCAAACTCTAGGGCAGATAACCAATGTTTTGATGGTGTCTATTACAAAAATTTTATTGCTTTGTTTCTGAAACTGCCTAAGCTGAAGCAGTTAGTCGACCAGGCTTTAATTAAACGGCATCCCATGTAATTAATTTAAACCAATACCTGTCTTCACACTGTTTCCGTGCTCTGTGACAAATGTTACAAGGCCTAGGAACAGTTAATTCTCACAAGACTGGTCAAAGCCCAAACCAAAACTCCTCGTCCCTGAGGAGGAAATTCTAGAAGCTTACCCGTCTCCAGAAGCAACCATATATCCTGTAGAACACATCATTTTTTAGTTATATTAACAGCAAAAATATAACAAAAGTGCTATTCGAAATTCGCTATTGGGTTTTGCTGTTGACACGTTTTTTACGATGCAGTTTCTCCAGCAACCACTATCTGGTCATGACAGGCCCACGTGTCAAGGGCAACAAACTCCAAGAGAGCCAGGGCATTCCGGGCAAGGCTGACCCCAGCCCTTCAGTTCAACTTAGAAGGAAATCACAGGTTTTAGGAGAAGGGGCGATGCCCTTAAGGCAAGCAGCGGGATGGCTAATTTCCTCACCTTCATGGGCAGCCAGCACATTAGCAGCGGGTCTGTCCAGAGACTTGCCCGGCCTCTAAGAAGCTTTACTAGATAGAGCCCTAGCAGGATCCTAACAGGCAGACCACAGGAGCCAGTATCGAGACCATTCCTGTGGAACTGGCCACATAAGTGGCTCAAGTTCCACTGGTTTGTTTGCTTGTTTTCATTTTTGTTAAAACCTTAAAACAAGCTACTTATTTAGACACTACCGACACAGAACTTCCCA
>NW_011888875.1:1691478-1705033 GCF_000151845.1 Pteropus vampyrus
CAACCACTATCTGGTCATGACAGGCCCACGTGTCAAGTGCAACAAACTCCAAGAGAGCCAGGGCATTCCGGGCAAGGCTGACCCCAGCCCTTCAGTTCAACTTAGAAGGAAATCACAGGTTTTAGGAGAAGGGGCGATGCCCTTCAGGCAAGCAGCGGGATGGCTAATTTCCTCACCTTCATGGGCAGCCAGCACATTAGCAGCGGGTCTGTCCAGAGACTTGCCCGGCCTCTAAGAAGCTTTACTAGATAGAGCCCTAGCAGGATCCTAACAGGCAGACCACAGGAGCCAGTATCGAGACCATTCCTGTGGAACTGGCCACATAAGTGGCTCAAGTTCCACTGGTTTGTTTGCTTGTTTTCATTTTTGTTAAAACCTTAAAACAAGCTACTTATTTAGACACTACCGACACAGAACTTCCCATACTTGTAGGTCAGTTGCTACCATCAAATCAGTAACCCCACATGGCCTCCTGGAAGCATGCTGGACATGACCTGTGTAAATGCCTCCTGTTTGCTAAAATACTTTCACGTACGGGACACGTCAGTTCTGATGGTATCTTACCATACAGTTCATAGCGAAGTGGTTGTGCTGTGTCTGAAGCTCCATCGCGTGAGGATGGCTGGTCCCAATCTCCGTGTAGCTGTTCAGGAACAGGCCCTTGTTGTGTGTGATCCAGTCAAACATCTACCGGAACAAAAGGGAGAACCTGGAATCACTCTAGAAAGAGAAAAGACTGGCGCAGGCTGAGGAACGGGGCCGAACCCGGGCAGAGCAACGTCCTTCCTTCCACAGCCTCTCAGGCATTCGGCCCCAAAGATTCTGACTTCTCGGAAGTCAGCAGCTCTGAACTTGCAGGATCTACAGGAAAATCTTATCTAACGTGTTCCGTTGAAGGATGAGGAATGAAGGAACAGATAAAGACAGGCATTCAAATCCCCCAGGCTAATTAAGGACTCCAATGTTTTGCCTCTGAACCCAGCCTCCCTGCTGTATGAACTGGCAGCGCTTCTCTTCAATCAAAGACTGGTTAGGTGAAATGAGGGACTCGAGGCCTCTGAGTGGGCTCTGCTGTGCTCTCAGGTTACAGACTGCACTTCCAAAGACCAAATGATGATGTTTTCAACGCAAGAGGCAGAAACAAAACCTGGGCAAATGCAAATAATCAAATTTACCATGAAAACATAAGGGATTGGGAAAAAATTTAACCATGACATCACTCTTAGGGTTCAATAGGGATGCTATTGGGATGTCAATTACATTGTCCATGAAAAAAACATTTAAGGAAAAAGAAACGACTATCAATTAGCACTGCCACTTGCGACGAGAAACCAGAATCGCAGAGACAGTCACTTGCTTTCCTGGTAATTGAAAGGAAGATTTTTCTCGTCTTTGAAAAGGCACTACTTAAAACATAAGTACACTGACAGATGTTAAAAGCTTACCAAATAATAGCACTGGATGGTCACCTTTCACAAGGTCCTTTTATAAGGATTTCTAATGTAAGTTTTTTTACTTTACAAAATACTCTCCTGTCCATGAAAAACATTCAATGAGCTCACGGTAAGAGTCATCGGTTCACCCGTGTTCAGGGCTTGCAACACATTCCTACAAAAGGTATGCTGTTTCGCACGGCTAAGACTGAGCTAGCCGGTGACTGACGAGAATTCTCTTTGACCAGCTGGTCTGTCTGAAGCAGAAGAATGACATGTGAGACCATAAGTAATTATTGCCTGTGATTCTCACGAGCTATTATTTTGTAAAACATTATTCACCTTTGGTTTTTAAAACGTGCTCAATAACAGATCTGAATGTTCTGTCACTAGTACTGCATGAGTGGAAGAGCAGTTATTAGCAAAAGACATGCACGCGATTATCGCTTTCAATAATATAATACAACATAACGTTCAATCTTTTAGCTGGACGTGTCATTCTTGTCTCTCTTACAGGCTTTCTAAACCAGACTATCAGTAATTAATGACTCAAGGTTTCTAAAATAGCAGTGCATTGCACAACGAATAACACAGGAAAGCAGATTTAGGGGACACCTTTGAACTGACATTCGCCGCTGACCCATCCCCAGCCCTTCCTCCTGATCGGGGCGGCCTTGGCTGCTGAGGCCCGGTGAGCCCGGAAGCTTCCCTCCACGTCTCATGCTAGTATCCCTCACCCTCTTCTTTACCTTCTCAGCATCCTGTTCAAACAGCCTCAGCTGAAAGCACTGGTCCAGCTTCAGCTTCCTCACGTGCCACATCTGATGCAGATGCTGCCGCGTCGAGTGCAGCCTGTCCAGCATGGCGGACACCTTGGGCAAGAGGCTCTGCAGGTCCGCATTGCCCGACCCCGAGTTCTTTTTGGGAAAGCTGTCGCTGCTCTGAATTCTCTGGAGCAGCTTCTGTCCCTCCAAGTCCAAGTCCTCTATGGGGGCCTTAATCACCTTCTTCTTCAGCTGCGAATGTTCCTCGATCATGTTTCGAGCCCCCTCCAAATCCTGAGGCAGCTCCTTCTTAGCTAGGATGTCCTGAAGCTCCTCCAGCCGAGACAGCATGTGGCCTGCATTGCTAATGTAGTCTTCGAAAGCAACTCTGATTTCAATCCATTCTTCGTGGTTGTACTCCAAGCAGCCATCAAACTCGGGAGTTAGCTGAGAAGGATCAACTACTTTGGTAAGGCCTTCTAAAGACACCATATTTGTCTTAAGGGAAAAAAAATATGTATGAGAAGATGAACCAATTTTATATGGCCTTATAATGCAATTTGCAACACTTAGTTACAGATTTTCAAACTGAAAGCGAGTAATCTATAGAAGACATGACACACCTTGTTCTGGCCTGATAAAGGTAAATGACCAGAATGGTCAGGGTAAGAGTAGATCCATTAGAGCAACGAACGTGTTAGCTGGGATACCTAACATTAGAGAACCATATGTATTTCATGAGAACGAAAGAAATTATATTTCTTCCCAAGAATGTGGGAATTAACCTACTATCGTAGGCACATTAACCAGGAAATGTGTTAAACTCCAAGTACAGAGAAGACAATTTGGAAATTTCCCTTTCATCGAAGCAGCCTTCCTCATCCACCTCCCAAAAGAAAACTGCAGAGGCTTCGTCCTACCTGCAATCGAGCCAGTGTCTCGTTCATGGCCTTTGAAACCCCTTTAAGGCACCACCTATTCATGGGTTGCTTACTAGGTGACTGATCAATGCTGTCCAGACCAGACTACCCTTCTCATCTTGTCCTAAGCTCTACCTTCCATCAAGGAACAGATGAGAAGATATGGTCGACTTTTTGTAAATGTAGAAAATACACAAGGCTTAGCAAGAAAGCCAGCAGCAGCTCTTTCCCGAAAGCTAAAGACAGAGGGACTGTTTCATTCATTGTTAATAATCTGCCACAATTCTGAGCAGTACGAGTGTCGTACTGTATTCCGATCTAACAGTGACAAAGTTTTGGTCAGTTAGAACCTGAACAGGAAACCTTAACCTCATCTGCCTGTCAGATGTGCAGCAGGATTAATTTAAGCTTTATGCCTTGAAGAAAACTTTGGAGCGGGGGGAGTGAGGTTAGCGATTAAATGCAAAGACGAAGGTAAAGGAAGAAAGTCTGTGGTCTAGAACCAAAAGATAAACAGAGGAAAGCTCGTTTAGCCCCACCTGCCACCTCCAGCCCTAGGGAACCCTAGAGCTGCATCTCTGTGCTGTTTGGCCTATGACACCTCGATGGGCAGCAGAGCTGGAAGGAGCGGCTGCCTCCACGCCAGCACCTCTGCTGCGATGTGACTGTAGGTTCATTCCTGCCACACTGACCCGAATTCTTAATAATGCCTATGGAAGCGATCAAGTTCAACAGAAAAACTAGTATAGGTAACTTTAAAGGCCCAGCAGGAGAGATCGAAGTTAGACTAACAAAAACGTGCCTGCGTTATTTTGCCTAACCATTATTTCTGCTTAAAACATGTATAATTAAATACAACACACTCAGATTCTGCATCAAGGCCCAATAAACTGTCCTCCAAAATCACTTCTAATTGCATATGAAGATAAAGGCTTACTGGTTTCATCTTTCACCAAAATATCTTGAATGTTCAAATTCATATTAAAACTAAATTCAGGTATCGGATTGAAAATCAGTACCATGGAAAGAAATTTTAAAATGCAAGTAATACATACATCGAAATACTTTAAAAAGTATAACATAAAGCATAATATTGTGGGTGATGTGTTTAATACTATTATTACTGTTGAGGGGGGAACGAATGTTTTGCCACCCCAAAATATGCCTTTTGGGATACTGACTTTAAGCTGGTTATTAAGAAACAAAAGACTCAGAAAGAACCTTTGACCCTTTACCTGCCTCAAGGAATTCAGATAGAAAAACCTGCTTACAGGATCGTGAAATAAACTAAAAGCGGGAGATGGGGAAATCTAGAAAGCCCCCTTTGTGGAACTTCCCTCTGCGTCCCATTGTTCCTGGGCGGCCCAGCAAGAATCTGTTTACCACGTGTTTGCTCTTTCTCATCCACCTGTAAATTACCTGTTCTCCCTTTGAAATCCCAGACCCCTGCCTCCCTCTCCTTTGTCCAAAGACACTTCAACTGCCCAATGCGTCTTCGGGTCTCATGTTTGTATGGCACCCTTGCATGCACAGCCAAAATAAATTTTGGACAGTTTTTCCTGTTAATCTGTCTCACGTTAATTTGACTATTAGCCCAGCCAGGAAACTTAGAAAAGTGGGAGGAAAATTATTGTTTTGCACCCCTATACTATTTATCTTAAAATACATGAATACATTCACTGAAATCTAAAGTCTGGAGAAGTTGCTAGAAAAAGCAACCCATTCAACCCAAAGTTATTATAATTTATCAATAGAAAACATTTAAATTTTACTACACATTACGGCATGAGTCCACTTTCAAGCTGGCCAGAACACTTTCTTCCCATAACCATTTCATTAAAACCTTGTAGCTTACGGAGAGGATTTAATGGAAAGGAAAGTCAGCAGGCTGAGGTGTGTTTTATGCACTGTCTGAATGACAGCGACCCGACTTACTAACTGAATTCAGAACTCTGTGT
This sequence comes from Pteropus vampyrus, assembly GCF_000151845.1. Lineage (NCBI taxonomy): Eukaryota > Metazoa > Chordata > Mammalia > Chiroptera > Pteropodidae > Pteropus > Pteropus vampyrus. The sequence goes on from NW_011888875.1 coordinate 1,696,554, forward strand.
AGTTTTTAAAGGAATGCCTCCCTTTTCATAAATGTGAGACCTGATGCATGAAATACACGACAGACCTTTCTCTCCATCATCAAGGACAGGCTAAAAACTTGGTCTCTTCCGTTTTTCTCCCGGAAATCTGAAGTTGTGTATCCCTCCCTAACATTCCCTCATGTCCATGACTGAGGCAATGGCAGTGAATCCAAAGCCATGTGAAGTCGCCTGTACTGAATGGCAAAGCAGCTCATTAAAGGCCGGAAGACGGAACAGGCACACCCGCTTTCCACCTGCCTCAGCAGCCCCACCACCCATAACCAAGAGACCTGAAACCTAAACCACACTGCGTAAAACAATCTACTAGGGCAGGTGATAAACAAACGTAATCGTGTTATTTTATGCAATGATTAATTTTTACATATGTACGTAAACTATGCTATTCCTGTTTAATGTGTAATTTAAAAAATCTATTATCAGGCTAAAATGATGAAGAAAAAGTCAGCTTTTAATAAACCACAACTATTGGTTTATTGGTCTGGCTACACATGCAAGTTACCTCGAATTCAAACTTAGAACTGCCGAAGTTAGTCCTCTGTTTCTGCCAGAAGTTGTCTGGCTTGATTATCAGTGCGACGTGAATGCAGCAGGGGAAGGACTCCTGCAGGATCTTCAGCAGAGGCTTAATGGAGTCCCATTTGGACCCGCGCATGTCCACGATCACCGTGAAGCCTCGCTTGCACACTTCTTCACTAGAAAAAGGAAAACACATGTTCACACCTTGCAGCTCTTGCCACTTTTTCTGGTCAGAGTCCCACTGGGTGATGCTGACTCTGCCTCCTTCCTCCTGATGTCTGTGGGGCTCGGGACTGCCAGGTACTGTCAGGTGGGAAACGGAAGGGAAGGGGGCCTCCCTCCACCCACCACCTGGCTGTCGGTCAGCACCTGGGAAGGAAGCTGAGGGATGTAGAAATAATTACAGAAAGAACTCACGTCTCACCCTGCCATAAAAAAACAGACTCTTGACTATACACGCATCAAAGAACAACGATGACCTGAAACGAAGTTCACTTTAGAAAACCTTCCAAACTTTCATTTTGTATTTATGGTCTAGTATCCTGTCTCTTCTTTAGGAAACAAAGGGCAACCATCCTGTCCATTTCTTGTCTTTTGCATAATAACTGGTCACACATGCTGCCTAGTAACTATGACCAGCAGGGGTCCCCGATGAGCACTAAATGGGGACAGACCACCACGGCATGCACAGAGGCCAGGCGGGGTTGGTCACGGACCCACGAACAGCCGTCACTGGGACTCGTGGGATCACGGGCGTGGAACCCACCCCCACCCAAGCGCTGGAGGCAATGGCGGGAGCTTTTCAAATCCCATCTTGTCCCCTTCATCTTGTCCCGGCACCCTGGGCTCTATCAGAGGTTCTCCAGCGTGACCCACAGCCCACTGGGGGTGCTTGGTGCCCTTCCGGGAGGCTGTGGGGAATCTGTTTCCACAGCAGCATGGCGACTCGGTCACAGGGCTGGTGCAGAGGCGACGGCGGGCACGGATCCGGCAGGGCGAGGAGTCGCCGTGCCCCTCCCCTCCACGCTCCGGCAGCTCACACACCAGTTTCCCTAAGAATGACCTCAATGAAGCAATAAAAATTATTAATTTCATTAACTCTCAACCCCCGCGTACATGGTAAACACATAAAATGTGCTTTCAAGTCAAAGAGTCATTGAACACGTGTTGAAAATCCGCAGTCTCACTTAGTCATAGCTTCGGTGTTACAAAGGGAAGTTCTGGTGGCCACAGAACGGCCTAACCCTTGAACGACTGTAGTCGTCACTGTGATGTGGTGGACACTGTCCGTGTGGCTGCTGATGCTGGCGCAGACACGGACCAGGTAATGACCGCCTGCAGTGTCTTTGTAAATACACCTACACCTCATGAGCACCCAATGAGAGTTTAAGGTTTTCACCCAACACAAACATACTGGGATTATGGGAAAGACACACTTTTTCTGCCTCGTGTAATCACCCTGAGAAATTAGTCTAAATTAAAACTCAGAAAACTAATTACTATCATTAAGCGATGTTGAAAAGCCAAAAAAAAAAAAATCAAGTAAAAATGAAAACATTTATTTCATGCTGCCTTGCATACGTACACAATTCTTTTCCGTATCTTGAGTCACACCATCAGCGTAACTGACATTCCAAGTTTCACAGATGTAAAGTTCCTACGACAACTACATCTGTCTAAGAGGTACATCATCACGAAAACATTCCAAGAAAGTACACCTACACACGTGGCCGCTCACAGTCCCAGGATCGCGGCGAGGAAAGCCACAGGTGGAGGACGAAGGGATCCAGCAGAATCGCTCCTCACTCAAGCAATTATCAAACCGCTAGGAATGACCTGACAACTCCAGTCACTTGCTCCTTTGACTGTGAACTTCAAACACATTAACGCTGGGTTCACACACTCCTACTGTCCCTTCTCCAGTCTCAGTAGGCCCTGGGCCACAATCCAGCCAACTCCAGAGGCCCCTCTGCAAATCCAAGAGGCAAACAGGGCTTCCAGAAACATCTCCGAAATCTCCCAAGTCACTGAAATTAAGGATTTGGGACCATCCTGGGCTCTCGTGGGGTTTGCAGTGTTGTGAGATTCCATTCAGTAGGAACTCAGGGCTCCGGAGGCCCTGGGGCAAGAGCAGGCTGGGCAGGAGGGAGCCTGCCTGTGGCTGGGGCCGTCCACGCCAGACCCACGTTCTGTTGCCACGCCCAGGACAGGAGCCTGCACAACCACAGCAGTGTGTTTCGCTGTTTTATTAGAGGCTGTTTGGTAGAAGACTGTGAACATCAGTCTTCACCATATCAAGGTAAATTCTCTGGCAGCCTGTCTTTCGCCCCATACAGCCAACACGGTATGGACATACACCGCGAAGCCCCGCCCCCTTGAAAGGGGCTTAAAAAAAATCCTGAGCAATGCCAGGACCGGAACCAGCTGGGGATGACACAACCAAAAGTGCCCGGCACTTGCACAGTCTACAGACGGGCTGACTATTCAGCCTCCTCCACAACCAAACTGTTACCACCTGGGGACTCTCCGAGAAATAAAGACAGTGCGTGACCTGGGCTCGGAGAGCACACCCTGTCGATCCGTCTGTCTCTGTCAAGTAAAAAGCCAGTGGCTTGTGAACATTCCCGAACCCCGTTTTGTTCCTGAGCAGCCGATGAACGGAGGCTGTTGCCTGCCAGGCCTCTGCCTTAAAGACAGCACCCTGCGGAGTGCGGCCTACTAACCAGTGCTGCGGGCGATTTTATACAAGAGCCTCATTTTATCTGTGATAAAAAAAAAAAACTTAGATAAAACTCAGGTCCCTTCTCAGTGCAGGTCCCTGAAAAAAGAGAAATCCTACTTTCCTCAGTTTCTACATGAATAAAGTCCCTTTTTACATGAATGAGTCTATGGAGAGTCTTCACAGTATTTCATTAGTGACCAGAGAGAGTCAGAGTACTTTATCCGTTTAGCTACTATACATCAATGTAAGGAAGGTGAAATGTTCTAGAACATAACTAGGATAAGCCAGGCAATGAGAGCAACAAACACCTGGAGACGTGCCAAGCCCTCTGTTATTTTCACGGCTGTGCAGGGAACCCCAAAGACACCAGCAAGAAGTTCTGCTGAGACTTGTTTCCCTAACATGCCTTTGATGGAAAAGTTCCTTTGCAAACGAATCCCATGTAAATCACTCTATGACTCTATTTTTTTAAGGAGAGGCAGGGAGGCAACCCACGTAAAAGTACCCGCGTCCCTCAAACGGTCACATTCAATTCTGAAGGGCGTGTTTTAAGAAGCACACAAATGACCTAGAGGCCAGGCAGAAGAAAAACAGGATGACCTGGCTCTAGGACACATGTCAAAGGAAAATAATTGAAGGAAAGGAGAAGAGCATATAGAAAAACGGAAATTATTGTACTAATTCTGAGGCAGCCACCATATGTCAGGCACCGCGCTGGGCGCGTACATAATCTTACTCGATACCCACAATGATGCGAAGAAACGTAGATTGTTATCATATTCTGTAGACCAGAAAGCTGATAAAGTAATTAGGTAACTCGGGCCAGGTCACAGTCTGTCTGACTCTGCCGCCCATGCTTTCCCAGATGACACACTTCTCCACATTCCAGAACGTGTAGCCCTGTGACTGTCTGGCTGAGGGACAGCCAGAGGCTCCCTTCCCACCACAGAGACCGTCAGGAGTAAGGAACAGAGAAAGAAACCTCACAGACCCCCCAAGACTGTTTACGCCACTGAGAATACAAGCACACCCACAAGTCCAAAAGAATTCACACGCCATTCATTCACTGATGATCTTATTGATACTGCTGTTTCATTGGTGGAGCCAGGGAAGGTTCATTGTTGCCACTTCTCTCCATTTGGACCACTGTGAAATCTTCCTCCCTTACCACTTGGCAAATGCATCATTTACATGTTAATCTAACGTCTCTTATTTGCTCATTAACCAAGGACAAGCAAAATGGCATTTCTTGTCACTAAATTGTAAACACAAAAGCAAATCTGGGCAATGACATTAAGTGATTGTGCTCAGTGGCTGAGGGTCAATCTATGCACGCAAGTATTCTCGAGCGAAATGGCAGGATGTTTGGAATTTGTTATAAAATATGCCAGGGAGAAAATTAGACAAAAACAAAATTGGAAAATTTGATAATTGTTGAAGATGGAAGGCAGGTATATGATGTGTGCTACCCAATTCTATCTTCTATTGTGTAAGCTCACAATTTTCCATGACAGAGGTTTGTGGTTTTAAAGTGGGTCATTCGGGTGATCCAAAACATTCCTAAATCTTTTAATAATATCAGTGAAAAGTAATTTTTTATATTTACAATCAACACAGATTACAAAACCAGAAAGCAAGCTGCCAAAGTTACAGTTATTCAATTAAGTAAAAATTCTTTTAATCACATGGCTGAATTTCAAATTCAATTTTATTAAGCTATAATGACAAATATCATTTTGGTTGGCAGAGATTTATTTATTTTACATTGTCCTTTGTATTTCTCTATTTTTTTCCATCATTAGCACAGTTCCTGGCACATAAAAACTCAGTAAATGGCAGCTATCGAACTATACTGTTATTTGTAAACAATAGTGAGTAGTATATCACTTCCAAAATTCTTTCCAACTCTTTGATGTCAACCGTTCCAGCAGTCCAAGAAAATACCAGAAGAAGAAGAAAGGGAAAATGTTTTCGGAGCTATCGCTTTGGCAGTGGTGATACAAAGCTAGTTCTCCCATAAGGAACCCCAAACAGAAAACTCAACAACTTCCTCAGCAGATCAGACCATCAACAGCAAAAGCTGACTTTGACCAGTCACAGCAAGGATGGGTGATAAACGGACACATCTGTCCTCCCCAGGTGGTGTCGACCTAAATGGGTCAGGAGTGTCACAGACCCCGTGCTGTAGTGGATCTAGAGCCTTCGCCGCTGCTGCTGGTTGTCTGTCATTACTCTCCTGTGTAACACGTGCCTTAAGCTACTATCTCCTCCAGCCTACATCAGGACCGAGCTGTTTTTTTAAAATGTCCTAATTTAGACTCTTAGGAAACGCCATCCTTTAGCACATGCCTTTCTGAAACGAAGACTTCCTTGTCCTCACAGGAAGCACCCCCTTACCCCCAACACACACAGCCTCTTGTTCCAGGCACGGCTACATTCTTGGATTATATCCCCGTAGTAATCTAGTTTCCGAAAAGTAATCTCAATAATTAATTGAAGATATTAATGTAGGAGAGAAATTTCTTTCACCAAGTGTCAGCTAGCTCTATCAATAAAACCTCAGAGCAGAAACAAAGATTCTAAATTCCCCAAGTGCAGACACAGGCCAATTCCTACGACCCATTCCTCAGCTCAGGGCTGTCTGGAAAATAAAGCTTCACTGACTCATTGCTTCTCAGCACTCACGCTAAACATCTCGCTGTTGCTGGGGCTCTGGGATTGAATGGGAGATTCCCAAACTAGACATCCCGGCATATTAGTTGGTGAGGACTTCTGATGTCCCACAAACTTAGTATTTAAATGGACACAACACTTGCAAGGAACTGCAGCTCAGCGTGAAGACGAGAATGCGTCGTTGGAAACAGCGCTCTGCTTCTGGGCAACCTGGGCGCTGCGTCTCAGGATCAGAACCAATGCTGACCACTGCTTCATTCCTACCTCGGGCACCGGTCCTAACATCCCAGCCCGTGGCATCCCAACCCCACCGTCGCCACACAGAGCCACTTCACTCACACATGCACCTTCTCGTCCCTGCACGCATAAGCATGGCCGACACGACAGAATGGTCGTGAAATGGAACCGAGGAGGAGGATCGTGATTTTAATTTTGTTGAACTCTGGCTGGGGTTAGCCGCTTTTCTAGAGAGCACCGTGCCGCAGCTCTCTGGACAGCGAACACTGCAACGAGCCACGAACCACCCAGAACTTACCTAGGGATACAGGCCAGGTAGGAAATGAGTCTCCTGAGATCCTCCTGTCGTATTCTGTCATGATTGCTGCGGGCCGGGAATGTGAGGATAGGACCTCCGCGCTTGTCTCTGCCACCTGAGAAACAAACGTGGAACACGCTGAGAAACGAGAGCAGATGCTCTGCGCCCCTGGAAGTCCAGAGTCGTCACTGGTCCGCCCACAGCTGCACCTCCGCCGACTGCAAGGCCAGGAAGGGCCGGGCAAGAGGCCGAGTCCGTGTTTCGGTGGGACAATGGGACACTGCCAGGCTGTTTCACCCTCCCAGGGCTCTGCAGGGAAATCTGCGTTCTGTACAGCATATGAAGGACACTCAGAGGCCCTGTCTTTCTCTTCCCATGTGTTTCCTTTTTTCAGTTTCACGTTTGGAGAGCAGGAAAGTTTCCGTGTCTACACGTTTCATGCGCCTGAACGAAGCGACCGCCTCCTCACGCACCCCTGCCCTGCATTCTCCTCCTCGCTGTCCCCTCTCCTTCCCGCCCCTGTATTCGAAGCTCTCTCTTTGCTGCCAACCAAACCAGGTTTTGAGTCTTGAAAGAGAAAAATACAGATATTCTCCAAACTTGACGCTGATGATGACCTTATGTAATCTGGGAAGGTCTAGGGCATCTTCTTCTCTCAAGGGCAATGGGTGACCCCACGGGTCAAACAGGGCCACACATACAAAAAAAGAGAGGTGGGTATGCAAGAATTTTAAACTAAATTAGCTTAAGGACTACAGAACAATTATATCACATACCAACTACAAATCTCAGATGACTGGCCTTTGATAGGCAGAAATACTTCTCATTAACACGTTAACACACAACCCTAAAGAAGTCTGCGGGCATCACTGACCACTTCCATGAAGATGAAGCTGTCGCACACATTTCTTTCATCGAGGCTTTCGGAAAAAGAAAACACAGAAGGAAAACTGAGCTTTCCCAAGTGGATCCTCCATTTAGTTTTACAACTCTGGTCATCTTTCTTCGGAAGTACAACGCTAAAATCTCTAAATTCAACTTATAATATGAAACTCTTAATTATTTTCTCATCTTAATTACTTACCTCATCAGCAAAGGTAAAATTAAAAAGCGAGCAAACAACAACAGAAAGCCAGATTCTCTCCTTTTAGAAGGACCGAAAAAGGAGTCAGAAGATACTGATACTTAAAAAAAAAAAAAACACACACACATTTTACCAATATGGGTTTTTACAATTTCCTGGGATGATTAACACTCCCTCTAAATAATAATAAGACTTAATTCTGAACATTTAAAATGATCCACATGTACTGTTCAGTAACACAGTCTTAGAAAAGTGTTCGATTATTTATGAATCCAATAATTCTGGTAATAAATGGGAACAAACCTAAATCGTAGCTACAAATAAATACATGCTAGGTGTGGCATTGCATGGTTGATACACATGTTCTGATTTGGTCATCACAATGACCCTGGTAAGAGGTTTTACCATTCCAGCTGTATAATTAAAGATACTGAGGCTCAAAGAGCTTAAGACAAAAGGACTATGACACACGGTCATAGCTGGATCCTTTGCCCTGACAAGAACATATGTAACTTTTTAATCCCGTGGCTTTAGTTCTTTCTAAAGTAGTAAAATTGTCACAAGGACAACTAAATGATGGGCTCCCAGGCCTTCCTCATGAATGAAAGGTACTATGAAAAGTGAGAAGCAGTTATAAAGGACAGAATGCCATTACCAAGGCTCTGCAAGAATCGTCTACAAGATCAGATGGTATTTTTAAGGTAGTATCAATGGCTCTCGTTTGGGGGAATACCTCTTGTCTTGAAGACAGGTAACAACTTCAATACTTTCTATTTCTCAACATTTTTCATTTTTTTTCAAAAGTGAATCAATCTCCTTGATAAAAAATATTATAGACCAACACACTACAGAAACTTGAGTGTTCAAAAATATAGCAAGCTATTTAGATTAAAACACTTACCCCACTC
>NW_011888875.1:1705083-1710005 GCF_000151845.1 Pteropus vampyrus
TGGCTTTAGTTCTTTCTAAAGTAGTAAAATTGTCACAAGGACAACTAAATGATGGGCTCCCAGGCCTTCCTCATGAATGAAAGGTACTATGAAAAGTGAGAAGCAGTTATAAAGGACAGAATGCCATTACCAAGGCTCTGCAAGAATCGTCTACAAGATCAGATGGTATTTTTAAGGTAGTATCAATGGCTCTCATTTGGGAGAATACCTCTTGTCTTGAAGACAGGTAACAACTTCAATACTTTCTATTTCTCAACATTTTTCATTTTTTTTCAAAAGTGAATCAATCTCCTTGATAAAAAATATTATAGACCAACACACTACAGAAACTTGAGTGTTCAAAAATATAGCAAGCTATTTAGATTAAAACACTTACCCCACTCGTGGGAAAGAGAATCGCATCTAACATTTTTCTGGACCACCACTCTAAGTTTTCTTAAATGCAACATAATGTTTGACTCAGTAGGGAGACTAAATGCCAATGACCCATGTTCTCCTCCCCCTGTGGTCAGCAAATCTCCCAGTGCAAGCAAGGCAGGCTCCACCAAAGCATGAAAAAGTAGGATCCAAAATCTGCCCATCAAAGACAGTCACGTGGGTAGCCAACAGGTACGTGCACTGCACACGGCCACTCTGCTCACCCGGAAGTGAGACCTAAACTTAGCAGGTGTGCACAGAGGCGCACCGGGCCCCGCTGCTCTGCCTCCACCGCCCGCCACAGAGATCCCCCCAGGCTGGCAGCACGGGCTAGGGGTCCCCTAGAACTCACGTGACAGCAAGCTCACCCACCAGACAGGCTCTCATCCGTGTCCTAAGAAAACAGCTTATTTAAACCTAAACTTCAACTTTAAGATAGAGGGAAAAAATTCACTTTATCTTCTTCCTTCTCCCAGAACAGGGAAACTCAGAAAACTCAGAAAACTCAGTAGGATAGTTCTAAAACTTCGCCCGTATCTTGACTCATTAATAAAGAAAAGAGGAACAACAAAAAAACATCAAAAATCACTTGTGAAATAAAAATTTCATATTCTCTCTTAAAATAATTAAAATTTTTGTTTTCACTTCCTCACCTCCGTGCACTGGGGTACATCTCCCGATGTGTGGTGTGTCACAGGCAGTGACAGGTGGGCGTTCATCGCCCATCTGCTGACCACTCCCCAGTGAGGTTAAAAAATGTATGTATTAGAACTGATGAAATGTAGTATTCGTTTCAGAGGTACCTGGTCGCTGAACCTCCAGGAGCTTAAAATCAATGCCACAGATGTCTGTTCAGATTATACGCCCCAAGATTTAGCTTGGTTGCCAATGACACAGAAGGCACCCAGATGAGAGTGCTGTCCAGGTCACGAAGTGGAAAACTTGCAAGTTCAAAGCTGTTGCTCCTGAACTAATAACTATGATGATGCTGCAGTTCACGAAAGCTTCGCCTACTAGATACGCTCCTGTGTCTGGTATCAACCACGGCCTCACGGTGAGGCAGGCAGGGCAGATGTCAGTCCCGTTTTATAGACAGGAAACTCAACACCTTGGTTTCAACAATGAAAAGAAAAGGGCAGGAAAACCGTTTCCTGCACCTACCAACGTCACAGGATATCTACGTAGGGGAGTTTTAGTCGCGGGACCTCTACATGTCTGTAACCGAAAACCAGCTCGAAACCCAGCTCCTCAAGGATTATGTGCCCGTCCAAAACCTAAACAAAAAGGGCAGTTTTTGTTCCTAATGACACCGTTTTATTTTCAATTCTTATAAAAACAGCATCCTCTCTACCCTTTCTCTCCCCATCTTTTATTTCTGTAAGGCACCTACCACCTTCCAGGAACCTATATAATTGACACATTTTTTGTCTGTCTGTCTCCTCGACCAGAGTGGAAGCCGCATGGAGGCAGGCATTTTGGTTCATTCACTGAAATCGGTATACACCCTCGGTGCCCAGTGAGAGACTGGCACAGAAACATCACCCAATAAATAGCTGCTGAACGGATGGGTTCTTCTTTTATATTCCACACAAATTTAATTTAAAAATACCTACTATCAGGTAGTTAAAAATGGAAATGCCTGATGAACATTTCTATAGAAACACAGATGCTAAATGAACTGAGGTTTATTTTAATATTAGAAAGAAGGTTGAAAATGTCCTACATTAGAGCTACAAATGTCTGTGTGACATTTCCTTAAATCCAGTGACACTCATTTCCTTCTTCTGAATGGTAAACCTCCAGGGGCTTGGTCTCTTGAGCAGTACGGCCCAGAATGACCAGCTAGATTCAGAGTTGCCCATCTTTCAATGAATTAAGAACTCGCCTTTCACCCAATTAGAATCAACTTCTCCTGGAAAGAAGGTATACTCACTTTGAGAAGTATCATGTAAATTCCAATGAACCAACAGGATTTTTCTCTGTGTGGCTCTCATTTGAGTTTCTAGATTAAATCACCATTGAAAAAAACTTCTTTACGGCCCCCCGAGTCTAACTCACTGACCCTGAGAAGCTCTGGAAAGACATGGTTTATAAAAGAGAAATGGTGGCTATTATTTAAGAAGTCTGCTGTCGAGTAACCAAACTCTGTAAGGCGTCCGCCCGGCCCCACTGCAGGAGCAGCCACGGCCAGCGGCTCGCCGGCCCCGAGTCTTCACAGGCTCGCCAGAAACTGGCTCTCAGGGGACTCTAGAGTTCTGGGAGGGCCGCTGGCAGTGCCTCCATGCCCGTCAGTCGCTGCAGCCGCAGACCGTGCTAGATACTACCGAGAATGTGCGAGAGGAATGGGAGGTGCCCTTCCCTCTTCCCAGAACCCTGCAAAACTGGAACGAGAACTAAGGCCAGTCATCGCAATGCTACCAGCAAACTCCGGGCAACCAAGTCCTACCTTTCCGTCAATACGCCCACATGCAAAGGTGAACGTTCACCCTGGCCCCCCAAAAAGCTATTCTAAAAGAGTAACCCAGCGTCCATCCATGGGCAACGGACGGAATAAACTCTGGGGTTACACACACAGCAGTTACGTAAAACTCTAAAATGAATGAGGACTCTGTATGTACTGCTATAGACTGCTCGCTGGAATACAGTTTAAAATGAAACAGCTGGAGCAGGGAAAACAGTGAATAATGACTGTGTATCTAGGGGAGGGGGAAATGAGAATAGATGGATGAACAGTGCTCTTATTTTAAAAGTATAAGAAATCAATCAAAAACTAAAGAAAACGAAAACAAAAACACACTTCCTACAGGGAAGAGAAGGTACAGGGCGAAAGACGGAGAGAAGCTAGACCTGACTACGTGTTATCTTTAACGTTTTTTGTTTTTTTTTTTTTTTCAGTTTTTTAACATTGGAATGATACACACATTTTACTTAGTATTGAAGCAAAATTAGGTGTTTTTTTTTTTTTTAAACCTTAAAAATATAAAGCACGATGAAACAAGTGATCTGTTGTTCCAGTTGTTAGGAACTTGATCCGCAAGGAGAAGAACTACCTTACGTGACCTGAAAGCACAGTGACAGGACAGTGCCCCCCTAGTGGCACATGCTCTCAGGACGCAAAACGACAGAAGCATTAAATCACATGTGGTGGCTGTGCTGTGATGACAGCGCCAGCAACATCGATGTAAGTGAGCCGTTACGTTGATGAGGGCAGGAACTAAGACTGAGCATAAGGAGGAGATGCAAGAACACAATCAAAGAAAACTATCTGCGATCCTAAATTGGAAACTGTATTATGAAGTCATCTCATCTTTTCTCATTAATACACACACACACACACACACACACACACACACACACACACACACACACACGAGACACAGAACCAGTGACTTCACTGGGAACATCAAGCTTCCCTAGCACCCTGCACGGCTCCGCACCAAAGGGACCAGGGAGCTTTAGAGAAATGGCCAACTGCAGATGTGGAGCAGGAAACAGACCTGAAACATCTTGTCAGAGCCGCAAAGAGAGAAGCTGTATTACTGTGGGATGTGGATTCAGGAGCCGATCTGAAGATGGGAAATTTGAACTTCATAAGAAAAAACGAACAAACAAAAATGCACAGTGAATTAAAACACACCAAATTATTTAAAATCATGAGCTCGAAATACTGAAAAAATACAAAAACAAAAACAACCCTCAATGGATTTATTAGTCTTAAAGGCCTAACCATCACTTTTCATTAATCTGAAAACTGGTAAAGGACAATTATCAGTCAGTCATTTATCCTGCTTTTCCTGTATGAACTGTGTTCACAGGGTAACCACAAAACCAATGATGGGACATTTCTCTTCATGGAATATCCAAGTTGATAAATAAAGAAAAAGGATATAATTAGAACATCACATTTTTGCAATCCTAGTAATATGCTAGCTCTCTCAGCAACGATCATTAATGAATGCTTAACCAGACTCTCCCAGTGAAGAGCTCTGTAGAATCACCCACCACTGCCCATGAAGGATTTTTGCCTCCTTCCCTGCAAAATCTAAGCTAAGTCTAATCAAGTCTCGTGATTTAGTTGCTAGTTTATAAGAAATACAGAGGAAGGGGGACCACGTTAGATGACCACCCAGGGATGCAACCAGAAAAATCTAATAAAACATAGGGAAATCTGCAGGAGAACCTGGTGTCCTCGTCTAATAAACATCAAGAGGTGGGACAAAAATTCAATGAGGAAGAACTTCCAAATTAAAAGAGGCGTCAGACATATCAACCAACTGTGAAAGACAAATTATGACAAGCAGGGAAATGTGAATATCGATTGGCTTTTTTATATTAAAGAATTACTATTCATTTTTGTCTCAATGGTAGTGTGAATTTTTCTTTATTATTTTTTCAATTACAGTTGACATTCAATGTTATTTTATATTAGTTTCAGGTGCACAGCACGGTGGTCAGACATTTATATAATTTACGAAGCGATCAGTGTGGATTTTTTTAAGCTTATA
>NW_011888875.1:1711355-1719829 GCF_000151845.1 Pteropus vampyrus
ATTGTGGTGGCACCTACTAACTTCACTTCATTAACACAGCTGGTAAAGTCCTGCAGGCTCTCATATTTTAAAACCATTCTGTACCAATTTGTTGCAATGCGAAACCGCTCTCCCCACTAAAGATACCCAGCTTTAATTAACCCTGCAGAATTTAAGGTTTTAGTAAAGATTTATGATAAACTCTGAGGAATGCTGATTTTATTTCTTCAATTAATTAAAAGAGAAATCATTTTTGTTTCGATAGGAACCTACATAAAAATTCCATCTAATAACATATTCTGTTTTAAATGCCTAATAAAGGAATGAATACAAATGAAAACCATCAGTCTAAACCTTCCGCTGTTCCTTGCATGCCTGTCTCCAGGAGCTTAACAAAAAAGGCAGCAGAAAAGCAAGAAATTTAGGAAGGAAAGTGGGACAGAAGGAGCAAGTGCTCTCCTCACAGACACAAACTCTAAAATAAAAACCTGACGAACACGCGGGATCGGTTTTCTTTAAGACTTTCTTACTGATACCTCTCATACGTATGAACAGAGCTTTTTCATTATTATTAACTTTAAAATCCACCTGTAAACTACAACGTCAGGAACTCACCAGACTAGAACGACTCCATATTATGCAGTTTGTCAGCAAATGATTAGAAAATAGCAAAGGCTACTTCTGACACAGTGAACCACAAGCCAAGTGTTTGTTATTTTTCATTTGTTTTTAACCACGTATTCCCAACAGCATAAAGCATCTTCTTCTTTTCACGAACTTCGTACACTCTTCTGTGAACCTACAAACGTGTTCGATTTACTTCAGCAAAATATCAAATGGTGTTTAGTAGGGGCCGAGGAATACTGCCAGATAGAAAGAGAGGGGAGAGTAATGAAAACACCACAGGAAGCTGCACCCTAAATATGTGCCAGTCCCACAGGCCAGAAGGACACACACGGCATATAAAAGCAGCGAACAGTGTTAAATTCAAAATAAAACGCTTTCAAGAGAAGACATCAGATCAGCATAGTATGACCAAGAACGATAAAAATTTATCAAGGGAAACATCCGGGAGGAGTGCCTTAAAGCATGAGACAATGGACACATTCACTCCTTGCTAAAACAGAGCCGAAAACTCTTGCAAACCTTTGTACTGGAACAAATGGACTAGTGCCCAAACGGTGTAACACGCAGGGGCTATTCCGTTCATACAGGAGGGAGCCAAGGAGACAACCCAAAAAAGCCCTAAAGCTGACCCTCTGTGTGCAGAGAAGAGGGCAGTCAGGTGCCCCCAAGCCTTCAGCCTGTCATCACACTGCCAGAGGCCCAGGCGCCCCAAGGACCAGGTCCTACAGGTAAGGGGAGGACCCAGCTGGTAGAAGATCACTGGGGCTTTCACGGTCCATCGCAAGGGTTCTAGGACCAAAGAGGCCAAAGGAAGAGATGTCATGGATGTGAGGGCTTTCTCACCTCCCAAAGGAGGGAGCCACAGGGAGCTACAGAACACAAGAAACCACGATAAGAAATTCAGGACCTGTAGACATACGGTCACATTCCCACCACTTTTGCTGAGATGACAGACTTTTTTTAAAAGTATCAGTTGTTTTACTTAACTGATCGGGGCAAAAGCCAAAAGTCTGTTGAGCCACAGACACCGGCATATTTTAATCACCAATGCTAACTGGCTTAGGATGTGCCTGCTGGCTAAAAGAAAATGCTCTGGGAACCAGTTTCTCAGGAAAATGCTTTGAGAATAAAGCAGTTAAAAATCCACCAAAATGCCAATGCTTTTGTGTATGGCAGGTGAGTCAGTTTATTATTTCAGACTCTCATACTGTGTCAGAAGCAGTTGGAGAAACAAAAAAAAAGGCATTCCAAAGTTAAACGTTACCTGAAAGGTATGCAACTTTTTCCTTTAAAATTGGTAAAACATCCATAGCTTTCATCTCATCATTTTTTCGAAACCCTGAAATACAGAAGGAAAAAACAAAATTACTAGGTTGCTTGAGTTACAGTTAATTTCTTAACAATTCTATCCAATGCAAAAAAGAGCAGTTTTCTTCACGCCCATTAAATCAACTCTTGAATATATCTGAAAACATCTGAAATCTACAAAGGGAAGTCGCTGGTCACAGCGTTAGCTTCTATTTTAATGCCAAGCAATGATGTGCACACAGACCCAGAGGCTACTGTATCCAGCTGGCTCCCAGCCATTTCTAACAATAAGAATCCGGTCCCCAAAAGATAGGACATGAAATCGGTCCAGATCATTTCAAAACTCTTCATTCTAATCTTACAGATTAATGTAAATAAATACTAGCAAATAAAGCAGCAACATTGTTTTTTAAAAACTGCTATTTGTAGCACACTAAAACCTCTAGGGGGAGCTCAAAGCCGCATCTTACCAGACTTTAGAGTCGTTAAAAATACACAGTGGCAGAGAGGACAGAAGATTATAAATAGCTGGGGACTGGCCACAGCTCCCTCTTGGCTGTGCCCTTCCAGGCTTTCTGTGTCATGCCCCCCTGGAGGAATGTCACTGGTTAACGTGGTAAGATGGCCCAGTGCCACCTGCTTCAGAGGGTGGCAAGGCCCTCATCTCACTGCAAACCAACTCTCCCCATGGCCCTCAACACCTTAGATGGCCAAGTGGAGATCTCATGGAAAGGTCACACGCAGCACACAGTTCAGGCCAAGCCAACTTCCATCTAAGCAAAAGGAATTCTTGTAGCCCACACACGTCTAGCCCAGCTCACCAGGGCGAATGTCCACATGGGGGTTAGGGGTGAAAAATGTTCATACTCATAACACCTCAGGATATTTCTCTTGGAGGTCTCTAACAGATCATCTGTGCTCGAGGATGTTGGCCATACTCATCAAAACCATAACTATCGTTATTGGCCGAGCAATCTCTAAAAAAAAGACAAAAAGTGCTGTTCGTTTTTGTATGTTTTTGCCAAAATAGTACAAGAGAAGCATCCAGAAAGTTAGCTTGGTCACACAACCAATGCAAAACGTAGACCTGGAATTAGAAAGTAAATGAATTGAGCCTGCGTAGCTCCTACTGGTCCAGCCCAGCCACAAACTAAATCCACAGAACACGACGATCTTAAGGCGCCGGAGAGCGACCAAACGCAAGGAGAGAACGTGGAAAGAGGGAATTGCTTTGCCCACACCTCCCAGACGAGAGCTTTGAGCCTGAGGACAGGGCCCAGTCTAAGCCACATGGAACTGCTAAAACAAGAAACGGGACACAGGTCAGGGCGACGACAGCAGCTGAAACTGAGCAATCACGGAAAGGAGAAGGGGAGCCCCAAATTCTGAGTATAAACTTGGCCAAGTCTCTGGCTGTCCCCTGAGCCTCATACGCGCAGGGAGGGCAATGTTTAGGTTCAAGTCGAGGCAGGAGAGTTTGTAGCCTGAGTCTCACCCAGTTAGCAGCCTGCTAAAGCAAGCAAGCGAACCACAAAGTCAGCACCTTTGAGAGGAATATAACAGAACCCAGTCTGCACAGCGCATCATTCACAGAGGCAAAGAATGACTGAATTAATGGTGTGATTGCATTAAGTAAATCTCTCCTGTCCACAGAACATGTCCTAAGAACCCAGTTTTTTAAGGGGAATGACAATGACTGACAATCGCCATGGACTCTGCATAAAGACAGCAGCAAACACATCCTGATGAGGACCCTGAGGTCCAGGAGGCTTCATGACACTAACCTGGCCGGCCATGAAAGGGCTCAACACAACCCAGGCCACCAGCTCACCAGGCAGTATTGTTTTCCAGCATATCACGCTTCACGCTGGCAACCCACCAAGCTTATGAAACAGTGGCTGTTCATAAAAAGCAAAACAAGAGCCAAAGGTTCTGCAATTTCATCCTTAAGGCTCCTTCAAAACTCTTGAATGGATGCAGTCTAGTCTCAGCAATTCACTGCCCGTCACTGGGTCATTCACTACTGAGTGGGCCCACAAAGACCGATAACATCCCGATTCCATCTGAGGTGGACATGGATGGCAGTAGGGCAAATGCGAAGAAGAACTGGGCACCACAGCAGCCCTGGAGGAGACAAGTTTATGAACACCCACAGAACGAGGCACAGAATGAAAAGTTCCATAAGCAGCACAAAGTGCTAGGGGCCCGGGCAAATGTGGAGGCAGAAGAAACACTAGGAAGGATTAAACCCAATCTACAGAGATTTGAAGAGGATCCCCTTTCTACTGCCAGCAAAGAAAGGGCATGCTTCCTGCCATTCCCACACAGCCTAGGACACCAACGCCCTGCCTAGGACACAGTGATGCCCTCCGAGAAATGCCACCCACTGCAGTCCTGGCCTCCCACACTCCGGAAACAGGAGCCCACCTGCGGGTCTAGCTCCCTCTCACACAACTCTCAAGGAGAAGGTCCTAATCCCGGTGCTGGTCCCTTGAAAGAGGACTGTGTGACTTACACGATAATGCCGAAGCATTCCTGACAGCCCCCGTGGACTCTGAACCACACCTATTCGCTAATGCCTGATGGAGCGAATGATGGAAGCTGGAGCTGCCCGTGCCAGGCCGCCCCACAGGAAGAACGTCGCACTGACGTGAAAAGTGAAGAAAACAGAACTTAACAATGAAAGTCTCAGTCTCCTGTGTCCCACTGTAAAGCCACAGTCTCAGTCCCAAGTGTCTTTAGTTTCTTAAAACTGTGGTGACATTAGCCTATCAATTCCTGAACTACCCTAAATTAAATAAGATTCAGTCTTTCTAGAGGAGGAAAGGCACATGAATCAAAGGCTAAACTGGTGCTGAAATGTGTTATATTTCTTTTGTGATATACGTATATATATATGTCCAAACAAAAACTAGAATATAAATATAAATTCTAAAGTTTTACCATAATATTTGTTGCATATGTCACAGGAAGAGAGATTTTTTTAAATTAAAATTGTCAACTGAAACTTTTAAAACAAAACAAAAAGAAAAAAAGCAGATCTATAAATCTAAACACACAAAGAAACAGAAGTTGTGGCTATTACGGCAGTCACCTAAGCATTATCTTTTATTGCGTTTCCATTTTAAAAATAATGTACCCAATAAGCAAAAGACTGAAGATGTATGTGTATGTACTAAAGCTAGATTAAATACATCATGTAACTTTCAGTTAAAAGAAGGAAGAACTCAGCCACGAAATATCCTCAGATCAAAAAGGCAGATTCGGTTCCATGCCCTAAAGAACTATTTCTGAAAACAGCGTGTGTGACCATAAAAAAAAAAAAAAAAAAAAAAAAAAAAAAATTTACAAAGAAATGGCTTCTGTGCTATTTCAGTGATTCTAGATTACACTGCAGATAACACAACTCCTACTGTCTTTTCCCCTCATGCACTAAAGGATCTAGCTGTGGCTCCTAAACTTTTGGAACAAACAGATATGTTTAGTGACCATTGACGGAAGCACACACCTCTCCTCCCACGCTCACAGAGAGGGAAAGGAACGTCATGTGTCCCCTTGGAGTGACGCTTCTAAATCCCAGAACATATCTCTGTGTCACAGGCCAGGAGTCAGCAGCAGTTTTACTTCCAAGTGTCACCAAGGGAGTTTGAAAATGCCACTAATAGGTGGAAGGGGGTACCACAAAGAGAGTTTTGGTAAAATTCAGAAAGGGCAGAAAAAGATGAGCAACTTGAGAGACGATAACTAATGAAAAGGTCAATGGTCAAAGTTAGAGAACATTTAGTTGTGCCTATTTTGCGAATTGCTGTACATCCTTTAAGTACATTCTGCTGCGTGAGACAAAGAAGCCGATGTGAATTTTAAGGAATCGCCAGCCTCAGGAGACAGCCAGCCCAGGCTCATCCGTAGGACAGAGGACGTTTGCCGGGGATGTCTTAAAAGGCCAGCGACAAGTGTTCTCTCAAACCAAGTTCACAAGGAACTGAATCTGAATGTTCACATGACAAAGTCTGCCACTATTCTAAGATCTTGAGGTTAACATTTGTTGAATGCCACTAAAGAAAAAGAGTTTAGGTTAAAAATTAGATTTTGTCGTTAATATAAATGTGCAGTTAGTGCTTAACAATTTCCTCTCCTCTTTCCAGTTTCAAGTTTATACAAATAATACCTTTTCCTAAAACAACTGTATTTGAGTATTTAAAGGTTTTAATATACGCATTTAAAAAATCTCAACTCCAAGGGTCAGCATATTACTTGCCAAAATGGATTCTGCTATCACCTTTTAAATTGCTATTTGGTTCAGCTGCATGTCAATCTGAAGTAAATGTTAAACCCCTGCTCCCGAATTGCTCATATGTCTTTAAATGAGAAGCATTATGTTGCCCATCAAGAAGTTAGTTTTTCTTTCTCTTCCTCTGACTCAGCCTGCTCAGCCAGAGGATGGCTGTTTAGTTTCCTGCTGCATCCCAGATACCCAAGACAGGGCACGACATAGGCGGCTGGATGAATGAGTGAATGAACAGACGGACATGCCTCCCGGGCTCTGTGCCCCCGCTGAGAAACTCCAAAGTTCTTCGGCACTTTCTTTTTTAAGTTGTGAGAGATAAAGCTCGGTGTTGTTCAGATGGCTATTCCTATAGTTTTCGATCCGTAACAAGAAAATTAACCTCTCTTCCCCAAGAGGAAACACTCTGCAAGTTATCATTCAACTACGAAAAATCTTATAGTGGCATCAGTGGTCTGAAACTTCAACCATCTAATGCCTCACTGGTCAGATCAATTTCTCATTTTTCTCCTAAGACTCTGTGAGGAGGTGCTGTATTGTTATTGTTGACAAATACCTTTTGAAGCAAGTCATGGCTGACCAGAATGCTCACTCAATTGGTCACTTCTTGGTGTTAGATATTTTTTTAAACAACAAATAGAAATGACAAGCCCCCAAGATTTTTTACTTACTAAGAAAAAAACATGGAAATATGTTCACAATGAGTAAAAGCTTTTATGCAGTCAGTACATTATTCTAAAAGTTTTTTTTACATTGTGGTTAGAAAAATTTAAGGTGAAATAAATCGAATGAGTTAAAAATGAATCCGATTTAAAAATATTTTAACTAAAAGACGGGTTAATTTTTTAACCCCAAATTTCTCTCAGATACTAGTAACTTGAAATTTTATGTAATTCTCAAACTAGTCAGATGAGGCTTTTAATAAAAAGTATTAGAAAAAAGCATAGTCATTTCTTGATCATTTGAGCTGAACAAAATATCTGGTGCCTTGTTCTGAACTGTCTCCCTCACCTCCTGCACTTGGATTTGTCCTTGGAAGACAATCCACAAAACCAACTCTGCTCCTCATCCATTTCAGAAAACACTGTCAGCTGTCCTACTTTGGCATTTACTAAATGGGAAAATCGAAAGTAGGAGAAACTGGGGAAAAAAAATCCTATACTTATAAAAGCACAGGTTGTATTAACAATAAAAAAGTGATTAATAAAGCAGCATTTTGATATAACGAAAGGTACATTAACAGTAAGCTGGAGGATTACTATTAGTCCCGGGTCTTGGTAATTACCAGATTGTACTCATCAGTGTATTTAGGGGAAACGTGGGCGCGCACGCACCCCTAAACACAAAGAGCGGAGTGATAAATCTCTGCATCAGCGGCGGCGCGCATGCGCATGCACAAATGGAGGTGACGTCACCCTTTCCAGGCAGGCCGGCCGCAGTTCCGACTCCTGGACCTTTCTCTGCAGTGCCTGCAGGATTAGTCACAGATCACAGGGAGCGGCGGTGCGCGGTGGCACAATGTTGTGCTATCAAGGGTTTTAGTAGGGCAAGCACTTAGACTAGTGTTGCATAGGAAAGAAGCATTTTAACTAGCCTGGATCCCTACAAAATGTTTAATGAGGCAAAGATAAAAGGTTATAAATCAAATGGTAAAAACGTGTTTTTTACTTATAATTAAAACATAACGCAAACCTTACATCATTTATATATATAACTACAATCCACACATACACAATGTTTATAAAATGCACAGAAAGTGAATTAAGTAGTTACACATCAAGAATATAAACGTGTTCACAGACCACACCACACAGGAATATGAATGGGGTTTTATAGTGCAACATTATAATTTTTACTTATAACCTTTATGGTTATAATAACTGTCAGACTGGTTGATTTATTCCTTAGCAAAATTTTGGAAGCCATTGCCTGTAACATAATACCTTTAAGGAAGAAAAAGCAACATAAGTTTGACTGATTCAAGGTAGATAAGGGTATTTCACCTTAA
Source organism: Pteropus vampyrus (assembly GCF_000151845.1). NCBI lineage: Eukaryota > Metazoa > Chordata > Mammalia > Chiroptera > Pteropodidae > Pteropus > Pteropus vampyrus. The sequence continues at coordinate 1,719,563 of NW_011888875.1, forward strand.
AATAGCTCTGGTTTTTAATGTCTTGAGCACAAAACACAGGACAAACCAAAGTAACCCCAAAGACTGTAACAACAGAAATATCTTCAACTGTAACATTTTAATGTAAATGTAAATGGAACAATCTATAGAATTTTTAACATTTAATGATTTAATTATGTATTAACTATGCATTACAAGTTAATTAAAAAGCATAATTCAAACCAATGGAAGGGAATATTTCAATAGCCTGAAACGGAGCACTATTATAAAGGGATTCTACCTTCTCAC
>NW_011888875.1:1719879-1727298 GCF_000151845.1 Pteropus vampyrus
TGCTCCTCATCCATTTCAGAAAACACTGTCAGCTGTCCTACTTTGGCATTTACTAAATGGGAAAATCGAAAGTAGGAGAAACTGGGGAAAAAAAATCCTATACTTATAAAAGCACAGGTTGTATTAACAATAAAAAAGTGATTAATAAAGCAGCATTTTGATATAACGAAAGGTACATTAACAGTAAGCTGGAGGATTACTATTAGTCCCGGGTCTTGGTAATTACCAGATTGTACTCATCAGTGTATTTAGGGGAAACGTGGGCGCGCACGCACCCCTGAACACAAAGAGCGGAGTGATAAATCTCTGCATCAGCGGCGGCGCGCATGCGCATGCACAAATGGAGGTGACGTCACCCTTTCCAGGCAGGCCGGCCGCAGTTCCGACTCCTGGACCTTTCTCTGCAGTGCCTGCAGGATTAGTCACAGATCACAGGGAGCGGCGGTGCGCGGTGGCACAATGTTGTGCTATCAAGGGTTTTAGTAGGGCAAGCACTTAGACTAGTGTTGCATAGGAAAGAAGCATTTTAACTAGCCTGGATCCCTACAAAATGTTTAATGAGGCAAAGATAAAAGGTTATAAATCAAATGGTAAAAACGTGTTTTTTACTTATAATTAAAACATAACGCAAACCTTACATCATTTATATATATAACTACAATCCACACATACACAATGTTTATAAAATGCACAGAAAGTGAATTAAGTAGTTACACATCAAGAATATAAACGTGTTCACAGACCACACCACACAGGAATATGAATGGGGTTTTATAGTGCAACATTATAATTTTTACTTATAACCTTTATGGTTATAATAACTGTCAGACTGGTTGATTTATTCCTTAGCAAAATTTTGGAAGCCATTGCCTGTAACATAATACCTTTAAGGAAGAAAAAGCAACATAAGTTTGACTGATTCAAGGTAGATAAGGGTATTTCACCTTAAAATAGCTCTGGTTTTTAATGTCTTGAGCACAAAACACAGGACAAACCAAAGTAACCCCAAAGACTGTAACAACAGAAATATCTTCAACTGTAACATTTTAATGTAAATGTAAATGGAACAATCTATAGAATTTTTAACATTTAATGATTTAATTATGTATTAACTATGCATTACAAGTTAATTAAAAAGCATAATTCAAACCAATGGAAGGGAATATTTCAATAGCCTGAAACGGAGCACTATTATAAAGGGATTCTACCTTCTCACGATCTCATAAATCAAAAAAGAACCCCGTGTGCCCAGATGTACCATTCATCTCTGCATCTCCAGGCACCAGCACAGGGCGAAGTCTATGTGTGTGCCTGTAAAGCTCATCAGAAGGTTCCTCTGGAGGAAGCTCACCTGGCTTGTACTCTGGCACCCTAGTCACACCATCCTAAGCTACATACATATATATATACATACATACGCGTGCATACATATGGTTGTGATAATGACCCACTCCAAAAGATTTGCTTTATAAAAGCTGCTACCTCCCAGGAAAGCTGTTTAGAAACCTAATTTGTATCAAATGAACCACAGCGATACAACTAATATAACTGATCAAATGATCTGATTGCTAGCAAATCAACCCAAGTTCACTACTAAAAGAAACCTTGTTTAATCATTACATCAAATATTTCATACGTTAGCACCCTTGCCATCTATCAAACAAGGAAACAGTCTAATGCCCACATAAATTTTTAATGCTGATCACAGCCATGTTCTGTAAGATAAAGCTGTTATAATTTTACCTACTGTTTGTCCTTTAAATAAATATATTTTTAATTATTACATAAGATGTAGAAAGATTTTCAAGTACAGAGAAGTAGTAGGAATTAGTGATATGAGAAATTCTGTGCACTCAGACCTGCCCTGCTAGGGAGTGAGGGAGCCTTGAACATTAAGTGTTAACTACGGTCTTGTTGAACTCTGGGAAAGCAACACACACGAGTGGTCAGTTCTGTGCAGATACTTACTACGGAAAAACTTGGGCCAGAGGGATCAGATCAGAGGAGACATCCCAGAAGATCTAAAGCTCATGGAGGGAGACTGATGGTGGGTGTTGACTGCCCAGCAGGAAACTGCCATCACCAGAAAAGAGGCATCGTGAAGGAGAGGGCACCCGTGTGCCCGTGAGGCAGCCATCTCCACCTAGCTGTCTAACCCTGCACTTGTCCTATCCCCACAAACGAGAGTCCTACTGTGTGAGTCCCAGCGCAGTACCTGGCCCAGCAAACCATCCGCCCTATGGCACACCAAGAAGCTGGGCTTCTCCCTGCCCTCTGTCCTCTCGTGCACCCCTGCAGACGTGATTTAACCAGTGCCATGTCTGCCCGGCCCTTGTCCACCATCTCTCATGGGGATTATTCTGGCAATCCCCTGATGGAGGTTTGTGACTCTCTGATCCATTCAGCCACTCCCCTAAACACACATTCCATCGCTTCACTCCCCTAAAATTCTTCAATGGCTTCTCAGTGCCCTTAAATAAAGCCCAAACTCCCTGACATGCACGAAGACCCTCGGGATCTGATGTCTGCTTACCCCTGCAGCTTCACTAGCTCCCCGTTCATTATCCTAATCCACAGCCACTCCAGGAATCCTGATCACCAGCAGGTAACACACGCCCTCGCTCGCCACTGAACGAACCACACACTGTTCTCCCGCCAGCCTGAAACACCCCTTACTGTGTGTGCGCACACTTACACTCACTCACGCGCCCTTCACCGTCCCGGCTGACTCAGGCCAGAGCCACCCTTCCTGGGAGCCTAGCCCAGCCCCCACTGCTGGGTCAGACCGCCCATCCTGCACTCCCACAGCATCCTGACTCCCTGTCGTGCTGCATGCTAATTACCTAACCACGCATCCGTGTCCCCCATTAGGACACACACTCCGTGAGGGAAGGGACCGTCCGGTGTCACTGCATGGCTGCAGTGGCTGCCTAGCAGGGTGCCATGGAGCCCGGAGCTTCATACCTAGCTAGTTACACCTCGAGGTACACGTGCTTTGAGCAGCTGGAAATTTTCAGGGGACGCCTCGGACGTGGAGTTCTGATCAAAGTGCCCCCTTCGTCGCCGCAACGGCGCAAAGCAATGGACCTGCTATGCGCACCTGCTGTGCGCGCTCGTTTTGAGGACACCAAGGTGACTGACTGCGTTAGGTCTCTGTGTACCAAATTCACTGACTGGTATATAACATTGCATTACCTTATGCTTAATCTATACTTAAAGTAGGAAAGGTTTACGTTAAGATTTTTACGATGTAATAATTAAAGTTATTTTCTGCCCCGGCCACCCTCCCTGATTAATTATTAAAGGCTTCTCTGAGGGGAAGAGTAGGCTGTGATTTGAGAGAAAAGCATTTGGTGGCTTCTCGCCCCACCTCTCAACCACCTAAAGGAATGCAGAAATGATTTTTAAGTGAAGAACAGAAAAGTTATTTCCATTTGGATTTAATTCCAACATACACTCATTAAAAAGATACATCTTTAATAACATCAAAGTATTTGTCAGAACTTTCTACTACCCAGTCCTTGATGCAGCTTAGCACTGCATTTTTAATCACTTGGCCTTCATAGGAGACGTACTTAAACATGGGGCTCTCGTAAGCCCTGGAAATTTTCTCCCTAAATGGCATGTTTCTGATTTTCATAAACGTGCATGAGAGCAACAGCAGCCTTAACAATGTATGTAAAACGAGCGAAGTCTGGACAAATAAGTGTCTTGCAAATACATGTACTGTTATTTATAAAAGAGATGTAGATATTGCTATGACTAATTAGACAAATCCATCTAAAAGTGTTACTTTGTCACTGACACTTTGTATCAGTCACTGGCACTAACACTAAGTCCCTGACATAACGCAGGCTGTTCCAGACCATTCTGAAAAGGTTGGAAAACATTTACTGTACAGGTTAAAACCACAAAGCACAGAGGCGAATAACAATATAAACAACATACTGAAAGATTAGCACTCATGTTTTAATCATGAGAAATCCAGGTGACAGCTTATGGATAGCTAACCTGCTTCGCTTTGACAATCTTTTCTTCATCTTTTCTGAATGTATCAGAAATACATCTGCAGTCCATTGTGACACATCTGATGCCTGAGGACACAAGCTCCATTGTGACACATCTGATGCCTGAGGACACAAGCAGGAGCAAGCTCAGTCCTGTCCTTCAGATGCTTACTGACCAGCAGAAGACAGAGCCCGGAACAGTATTAGAATCCCACGGGGAGCAATTCTGTCATCACTAAGGACAACTCAGAAAAGGGGAAGGGGGTGCTTCCAAACTTGTTTGTTTTTTGAGGCTTAACAGCGAGTGTGACCTACAGCTAAGTTTGAAGTTTCCTTCTAGAACCTCTATTTGGCGTAACAAGATTTGACTGCTCAACAAGTGTGTGAGCCCTGAGGCCATGCTGCTGGGAGAAAGGCCAGCTTGGCTCCCGTCACAGATAATGTGTCCTGTTTTAAGATTACACCATGAGGCCAACCTCAGCCTCTAGGTCTCACTGGCTGTTAAGGTTAAAGCAACTTCTTTTGCTCGAGGTAAGTCAGATGGCTGGTGTCCTGCCCAACCCTCATTTCCCAGCAGGGGAAAAAAAACTCTAGTAAAAAGGGTCCTATTCGTTTACTTTCCAGTTAAATTCCTAGTAAGAAAAATAAGAAACTACAGAAAGGGTTGAGAAAAGTAACGCATCTGCTAATGGGAAACACAAAAAGAGAAATTCATTTCCATTCTCTACCTGCCTCTCCTACCTCTTTCTGCATACATGCGGATTTGTTAAATTGTGGTCAAAAATGTGTTTATTACACAAAATAATTTAGATATACTGATGGCAAAACAAATTTTGACATAAAAATGGATTTACTGTGAATCGGCTCATCTCCCGCTTGGTATTTTTATGCATATTCTTTGGAGAGGAAAAAGGATGCAAATTCGCCTGGTGAAGAGGACAGAGATGCCTGAGAGGACAGGGACCCTCTGGGACCCTGTGGGACCAGTGAGTGACCTTGAGATTACCCACCCACGCGGTCTCTCCCTTGACTCAAGGTCGAGGTGGGAGGTAAAGAGCAGAGGCCAGCACAGGCCCAGCGGAGCGCGGCACAAGTGCTCCAGCAGGGCTGTGACCCTCACGAAGGTGAAGCCGCTCCTACTGTGTGGCCTCATAACTAACGCATCGCCCCTCCCGGAGCAGTGCTGACATGCCAGGGGCTGGGATGACGGTGTCAACTGGGCCTGTGCTGAGGTCGCAAGGCCTCCCCCAGCTATGGGTCCTGCAGGGACTAACCATGGGAGGTCGAGGGAAGGCGGAGGCCGAACTCTCCCGCTGGCTGACTTCTGCAGTCTCGCCCTGCTGTGCCCAAGCTGAGTGCCCAGACTCAAAGCTGTAGGCCTTGGAGGCTGGGGATCTGCTTTCCTCTCCAGAGTCTCTAATTGCTAAGTTAGTATCTTACCTACTAGGAAGCCCACGGAACTTCTTCCCCCAAATTAATGAGTATAGAAATGCAAATGGCAATGTGCTAGGGACAGGTCAAGTGAGGTTTGTGGTATTCATTCTCCAGCTCAAGGCACCTGCAGGACGTCTGCAGTCAGTATCCGCACAGAGTCCTAAATCCACCTGCCGCCCAGGTGCTTATGAAACGCAGAGGACACAGGGCTGATTACAGGCAACTTCCTTCCAAGGGAAACACACCACAGACACAAGAAGTGTGAAGAGGAAGCCACGCCTCAGCTCCACCAGCATCACGGTTCACACATGTCACGTGACAGCAAGTGCCCCAACTCAGAACAAAACTTGCTGTTCGGGCACTGGTGTGTCAAGCAAGGAGTCAGAGCTGGAACCTGGCTGCCTGGTCGGCCACCACCCAGCGGGGGAGCCACGGCTAAGCACCCAGTCTCCACGCCCTTGTTTCCTCATCTGTAAAGTGGGACCCCCCAGAACAGCACCCCACAGAACTGACCAATGAACGGTGCTTGGAGCACTGTTAGACCACTGGCAGCTGAGGACGCAGCTCATTCTTAGATGTTCACATTTGTAAGTGCTTTCAGTAGATGGATTTGGGGGAATTTCACCCATTTACCTACATTTAGGAGATGCATCTTGACTGAAAAATAAAAAAGAATAGAACTGAGACATGTAGTTATTGTCAAAAGCCATGGGAAAAAATACTTATTTTTAAAAATCAACAGTCGTGATAAATTAACTTGGCAATTTCCTTCTCCCGGGACTGACTAGAAATTATTTAAGGAACTAAAAGGCAACGCAAAAGTCAGAACATTCTTTTGCCTAAGAGTCTGTCACACTCCCCCAACCCTAGCGTAACTCACTCATACCTGAGCATTCCTGGGGTCCTGCTTAGCCTGTTTCCGTTTATGGAAAGAAGCAAATCAGAACTATATTGGAAATGAAAACAGAAAAGCCAAAAAAATCACCTGAAGGGAAAAATTTTTTTCAAAGAGCTCACCTCCTCTCACTAAAATGGTGTCAACAAAAACTTTACTAACCCCAAAAAGTGCTCCCTTTCGGGCCGACATCTTTGCACTTCATGCCCCGTTGTCCACTGGATCCCTTTTCTCCCACTCTGAAGCGGGAAAGGAGGGGGTGACAGCTGTGCTATTACCACAGGCAGCTCCGCCAGCCAGAACTTGAGCTTGCTGGGCCCCCCGGACCTGGTGGAGATGCCAGGATGTGCCGGTTCGGTGCCCGGAGGAAGAAGGGCGGCAGGCTCGCACGTCCGGGTGCGGCCCCTGCCACCAGGGTCTGTAACCGACAGGAGGTCGCTCTCTACCCTGCAAAGCGACCTGGCTCAGGCCTGAGTCAGAAGGCACAGGCAGATCCCCCTCATCTGCCACCGTCGGTCTTTCTAACACGCGCTCCTCTCTCATTTTAACAGATGATTGAGAACAGACAGGATTTCCCCACTCTGCCTAGACACGTGGTCAACAATGAAATGAGCAGCTAGTCGTGCTGTTCAAAAAGATGCTGGCCTTGGTACAAACTGTCCGTGGCTGCCACACCCTCGGCCCACCCTGGTGGAGGCAAAACTCATTCAAAAATAAGTGTTTAAAGCGGTGAAAAACCACACTAAGTTTTCCTCCTTCAGTTTCCTGCGAAAGCAAGTGCGGTTCTGGGGAGCAGGACACCAGTCACTGCCACGGCAGCACCTAGGCACCTCACGCAGGAGGACAGGTGATGATGCCATTATGGAAAATGACTTCTAAGAGCCCTGACGGCTTTGAATACCCAATTTTTCACTTCATGGTGAAACACAAGGCTTTTAAACCAATTTTCTAATTCTTTCAGCTACTAAAATGAAAGCCCAAGCAAAACAGGCCTCAGACTCAGAAGAGAAGGCCGGCTGGTCCGCGTGCAGGTGTGCCGTATCACCTGCGCGAGGGTGAAATCACCATCCTATTGAAGACCCC
>NW_011888875.1:1727348-1729925 GCF_000151845.1 Pteropus vampyrus
AGCCTGTTTCCGTTTATGGAAAGAAGCAAATCAGAACTATATTGGAAATGAAAACAGAAAAGCCAAAAAAATCACCTGAAGGGAAAAATTTTTTTCAAAGAGCTCACCTCCTCTCACTAAAATGGTGTCAACAAAAACTTTACTAACCCCAAAAAGTGCTCCCTTTCGGGCCGACATCTTTGCACTTCATGCCCCGTTGTCCACTGGAGTAGGATCCCTTTTCTCCCACTCTGAAGCGGGAAAGGAGGGGGTGACAGCTGTGCTATTACCACAGGCAGCTCCGCCAGCCGGAACTTGAGCTTGCTGGGCCCCCCGGACCTGGTGGAGATGCCAGGATGTGCCGGTTCGGTGCCCGGAGGAAGAAGGGCGGCAGGCTCGCACGTCTGGGCGCGGCCCCTACCACCAGGGTCTGTAACCGACAGGAGGTCGCTCTCTACCCTGCAAAGCGACCTGGCTCAGGCCTGAGTCAGAAGGCACAGGCAGATCCCCCTCATCTGCCACCGTCGGTCTTTCTAACACGCGCTCCTCTCTCATTTTAACAGATGATTGAGAACAGACAGGATTTCCCCACTCTGCCTAGACACGTGGTCAACAATGAAATGAGCAGCTAGTCGTGCTGTTCAAAAAGATGCTGGCCTTGGTACAAACTGTCCGTGGCTGCCACACCCTCGGCCCACCCTGGTGGAGGCAAAACTCATTCAAAAATAAGTGTTTAAAGCGGTGAAAAACCACACTAAGTTTTCCTCCTTCAGTTTCCTGCGAAAGCAAGTGCAGTTCTGGGGAGCAGGACACCAGTCACTGCCACGGCAGCACCTAGGCACCTCACGCAGGAGGACAGGTGATGATGCCATTATGGAAAATGACTTCTAAGAGCCCTGACGGCTTTGAATACCCAATTTTTCACTTCATGGTGAAACACAAGGCTTTTAAACCAATTTTCTAATTCTTTCAGCTACTAAAATGAAAGCCCAAGCAAAACAGGCCTCAGACTCAGAAGAGAAGGCCGGCTGGTCCGCGTGCAGGTGTGCCGTATCACCTGCGCGAGGGTGAAATCACCATCCTATTGAAGACCCCGAACACCGCCAACACTTAGAAGCCTCCTCCACGCCCTGCCTGACGGCCCCCGCCACCTGGCTCCGGATACAACCACCAGGGTTTTGGGATAACCATTCCGGGCTCTTCTTTTTAGTTTTGCCATTTACGAATCTACTGCATACGACATTGCTCCGTCTGCTCGCCTTTGAGTTTCCTATGAAGGTAATCATTCCACACGCGTTCTCTTGTGACTTGTCTCCAGTTTGGATGGTTCATCTATCCGCCTTGATGTGCACACTGAGCTGTGTTTAATGCTCCATTCTGTGACTACACCACGAACTTGTTTCTGCAATCTTGTTAATGGACGTTTGCTGTCTCCCATTTCTGCTATTATAAAGTGCTGCCGCCATAAACAGCCCTGGCCACGTATCCCAGAATACACTTCCAGAATGTTCTCTAGGCCCAGGAATAGGCCGGGGGTGGGAGGGAATTGCTGGGTCAGAGTTTACGCACCTTTCAAGTTTATGAGGTGATGCCAAATTGTTTTCCCAAATGGCTAAACTCCACATCCTCTCTACAGCCTGTACTGTCTCTCAGATAAGTCTATGAATAGTTTTTAAGGAAGCAACCATTAGATACCTTTTACCAAAATGACTTAAGAAGAAAACAAAGCAAGTATATTAATGGGCAAGAGATTACTTTGAAATTAATTTTGGGTTCGAACCTCTCTGAGCTAATAGAGCAGTGAAGTGGATTCTTGCGTTTGGCTCTGAAACTTTGAGACTGAAAGAACAGGATGCCCCAGATGCTTCCCCTTCTATTCCGATCTCAAGCGCATTCCTCTAACAGTTCCTCCTCTTTAAGACTCCCCGAGAAGAACTGCCAGAAAGGAAGTGCCGTGGATCTGGGCAGAAGCACCGTTTCTGAACTCCCAGCGGCCGTGTCCCAAAATTCGTTAGTAAGTCGCTGTTCCTCGGTGTCAGGAAGGGGCTTCCCCAGAGAGATAGCACGGTGGGCTGGTCTCGGGGTCTCAGGGTTCCCGCAAAAGCCCACTTCACACACAATAACCCACCCACGCTGCTGGTGTGGGCTGCAGCAGAAACGGGAGCGAAAACCACAACCTTTCTCCGGGGAAGATGGAGCCAAAGCAAAGGGCTGACCACGGCCCTCGCCCTCTCCGTCCTCCTTCCCACTGCCGAGCCCTCCTTCCCCAGGCTTCCCACACTTCAGCCCCCCGACCTCTAACACTGAGAGCGCTTCTCCAAGGTTTCGGTCTCAAGACCCCTTTACACACTTAAAAATCACTGAGTGTCCGAAAGAGCTTGAGAAAACATCACTACACACTTTGGAAAGAAGGAGAGCGAGACGAAGCTGAGACTACGCAGCAGCAGGTCCTTCAATGGCACTCTGTTCGACATCACTCGGTGACAACGTTAATGAGGCTGCAGGAACTTTACTCCTGTTTCCATCCATCGGCCTCTGGTAAAGCTGGTCTCGCTCTACACTGCTCCACGCAAAGTCGCAGAACCGATCGACGACGTT
>NW_011888875.1:1729975-1741169 GCF_000151845.1 Pteropus vampyrus
GGGGTCTCAGGGTTCCCGCAAAAGCCCACTTCACACACAATAACCCACCCACGCTGCTGGTGTGGGCTGCAGCAGAAACGGGAGCGAAAACCACAACCTTTCTCCGGGGAAGATGGAGCCAAAGCAAAGGGCTGACCACGGCCCTCGCCCTCTCCGTCCTCCTTCCCACTGCCGAGCCCTCCTTCCCCAGGCTTCCCACACTTCAGCCCCCCGACCTCTAACACTGAGAGCGCTTCTCCAAGGTTTCGGTCTCAAGACCCCTTTACACACTTAAAAATCACTGAGTGTCCGAAAGAGCTTGAGAAAACATCACTACACACTTTGGAAAGAAGGAGAGCGAGACGAAGCTGAGACTACGCAGCAGCAGGTCCTTCAATGGCACTCTGTTCGACATCACTCGGTGACAACGTTAATGAGGCTGCAGGAACTTTACTCCTGTTTCCATCCATCGGCCTCTGGTAAAGCTGGTCTCGCTCTACACTGCTCCACGCAAAGTCGCAGAACCGATCGACGACGTTGGGCGAGGACCTGCGAGGACTTGCTGCACTTGCTCATGTGACAACGGCTTTAACTCGCGGAGCCCCTGAAAAGTTCTTGGGGAGACCCTGGGGTCCCGGAACCACACTTAGAGAACCACTGCCTCAAGCAAACGCCTGGTCGCTAAAGAATTTTACTACGTGCTCCGATCACCAATTACAAATGTATTCTTGTTACGTTACATAACCCCGAACGGACATTCGAAAATCAGCTGTAAACAAATATGTGTAAAAAGACTTTGAAACTTTCTTCCGCACTCAGGAGCTCGAGGTGCACATGCCCTAGGCGAAGACGGAGCCCCTGCCCTCCTTGAACCCAGCATCTCTTTTCTTCAGCCAAGTCCCTCTGAGCTACCATCGTGACAGGACCGTGACAGAGAAGCGTGCACCAGTGATCCTCGTGCTGATGTAGAGCGCGCTTCCTTGATCAAATGAATGGCTACTCGTCATTCCAGGGCCAGGCCCCCTGGAGAGGGAAACGGTGCAGTGTGTATGGCTGAACCCCAAGCCCAGGAGCCCTGAGTGTACAGGCCAGTCTCGCGAGAGTCTGCCTAGGGGTCGGCGCCCCTACCCTGCACCTGTCACCGCTCCCCCCACCACGCGCTGGGCAGACGCAGGGAAAGCTGCACATCTGCCCAGGATCAGAACCCTGGTCCCTTCGCTCCTCTGCCCGTGCACCCCAGGACCACAGCTTCCGGTTTAGAGACAGAATGAAGCCAAGCCGACACTGCTCCATGCACAGACCACCCAATGAGAGCCGCGGAATTCGGATCTGGAAAGGTCAGTTTTCAAGGAATGTTCGAGGAATGATTTAATCGTTTCCTGAGCTCTCCTGTCATCTTTGTTCTTTCTCCGGGAGGGGGCAGAAGGCGTGGGGTGCCCTCTGAGAGGTGCGCCTTGGAATACGCCCTACATCAAGAACAGAGATGAGTCCCTCAGAGACGCAGGTGAGGCCACCTGAAGAACCCAACCTGCAGGCTAATGATGAATATGTGCATATGTTGGAGGCGAAGGAGGGCAGAGGGCAGGCAGCCTGGCCAGGTGGCCTCCGGATCAGGCAGCGGCAGGAGAGGCGGGAGAAAGGACTGGATGTAGAATGTCCACACGCGGAAAAGCAATTAGAGCTGTCAACAGACGTGATGGAAAAGCAACCGCCCCAACGTACAGAAAATGCCTCCAAAGAGTCTCGCAAAAAACGATGCTTAATTTTTAATGAGACAAAGTCTTGAACAAGACACAAAGTTACCACGACCGAGTATGCAGTCAGAAAGTGACCTTCTGCTTTCGTAAACAAGTACAAACCAAACCAAACTAGTGTTTATTTTTATTTCAGCGTCTTATTTTCCAAGATCTGATTAAGGCTTGGGAAGGACACCTTTGTAAGGCTGGCTCCTTCAGAATCCTGTGCTAAGGCTTCACCATCATCTCACGAATTGGCCAAATAGACTCCAGTGCCTGGTGGACCATCCCCGTAAGTAAAACCACGTACCCAGTGAACAGAGGTGCCGACCACGGTGGCTGTCCCCAGACCCCCTGGTCCCAAGCTCTCGGCCTCAGCTCACCTTCTCACCAAGAAAAGCCAGGTTGTGTGATACGAACTCACTTGATTTTCTCCTCCACGTTCAAACACCTCTACTGCTAACTGGCCTCCTGATTTCGGAGAAGAAACAGACACCGTCCTTCCCAGAATAACCATGGCTTCTGCTGGCACCTGTTTCATCTACTAATGAGGCCATTCCCACCCCTCACATCTTCCCCGTGCAGATGGAGTCAAAGCCCCAGCCGTCCCCTGCGGGGACAGTCCCCACCTCCCAGGACCCTATGAGGATTCAAAGAGGTGACACGTGTAAAGCTGCAAAGTCCGCTCGGCGATCGTGCTCTACAAGTGTCAGCTTGATCGATGAAAGGGCACCACAGCTCTGGTCCCTGCCACCCAGTCCCAAGCCTTCAGAGGGATTGTCCCAGCGTGAGGGGCAGCAGGGCTGCACGGTGGCGGTGAAGAGGGAGCCACCAGCCAAGCACGATGGGAGTGAAGACGGCAGTACCGACCAGGGCTCCCCTCAACCGCCCATCTCCGCGATCTCCAAACTCCCCAAATAATGAGGCACTTTTCAGAAACTGGGATTAAGGTGCTATGATTGTTCTTTACACAGGAGTTAAGCTCTGTCACCTTAGGGGCAGCCCATAAATGCTGATCAAAATTAGAACTGGCACAGCTTAACAATAAGGTCCCCAGAGGCGTGGGACCCCCATAGCCAAGGAAGCCTTGTAAATGCTTAAACATTACGGTAGCAGCACCTAACTAACCACTGCAATGACATCACCCAGAGAGCCAGGCAGCACAGTGCAAAGCTGTGTTGGTGTCGTTAAGCCTCACAGGCTGGGGACTCTCACACCCAGAGACTTCTAACAACCGGCAAGAGAATCTCCAGGGTCGCTTGAGGAGCAAAAAGGCACCAAACCCAATCTTTCCTTTAAAGAAAAAAAACCAGTGAGCTCAGATGCAGAGTGCCCCTAGCCTGGCTCTGTCTCTGGGCAAGGCGGCCCACCTCCCCGGCCATGGTCCCCTCCCCTGGAACGCCGCGTTTCCGAAGCTGCTGGTGGATCTAACGAGCCAGTGCAGGCAAGTGTTTCACCCGGAGCCGAACAAACAAGGGTGCAGTGCAGCGAACACTGCCCTAGCCAACAGGATGCGTGCCGGCCACGGAGGAAGGACACCACAAGGCAGCACGTGGCCGTTAAAAAAGACGCGCTTCTGGGTACACACCACTGAACGTGGTACCGTCTCCCTGTCAGCCCTCTCGAGGACAGGCCCAGGTGAGCTGCTGCCAGAACTCACGAGAAAGCAGTAGAAGGAAGGGGAAAGCCCCGGCTGTGAGCATTTCACCCCGAATAAGGAGGCAAGTGGTTGCTAATGGCAACAGAGCATCCATCCCCCAATTTTAAATTTATGCACACACTCAGCCTCCATGGTTCTCCACAACGTGCTACTCTGGTCATTTTTTGGCATAAAAAGTCACCTGTGGAGCGCGGAAGCACACGTGTGTGTACCCACAGGTGGGGCGAGGTGCTGCGAGAGAAAGCAGTTCCAAACGCACGGTCCCTCCGAGCTGACAAAGCGCTGGCAGCGCAGAGGTATCCCTGTGAAGACAGTGACGGCATGCTGGCCACGTGGCCACAGCGGAAAGGATTACATCATCTCCTTTGTGCAAAGGCAAACTGTGAGAGAAGCAACTGCCCACCGGTTTAAGTCCCACGCGAGGCTGTGCTGCTCTCGGCTGCAGTTCCTGTCGGTGACAATCAGCCTTATTTCTCCTTTGTGACGAGAATAAAACATGCCCCAAGGACGATAAAATCAAGCAGTGTGGATTCTCTGACAAATTCATATTCATTGCTTCCCTGTGCCTTCTCAAGCACACTGTTTCTTAAGAGGATAATTCCTGAAACTGGAAAGGGGAGAGAATAGGTCTATTTATGAACTAGGTAAGAAAACTGGCAGAACGTTTGTTCATTCTGGATCTGCTTCGCCTTTCCAGCTGTGGAAGGTGGCACATCACTGACTCACGCCGGGCACCGTGTGCCTCCCATGGTAAGACGGAGCTGACAGCCAGACGAGTCTTTCAACCAGCCCTCAGGCAGCGCTATCACCGGGTCCAGAACTCTGCTCTGCTCATTTTAAAATGACTCTACTAAACGGCAAGCCGGGAATTGGCTCAGAATTACATTACCACCAAGATCCCTGCTCACGAAATATATCCTGTGAGCAAAGGTCTGCCCTTCACAGTCACACTGAACCTCACCTTCGGCCTTGTGACAAAGCACTTGTGCCCAGGAGTCTGTCCAGTTGTTGACCCTGACACATGGAAATTAAACTCACAGGAAGGAACGAATGAAGCCTGAGCCACCAGAACACATTCTCTGCAGAGAGTTCCCGCCCCTAAAGCTCAGAAACTTCAGCTGTTTGTCAAGCCAAAGTAATGGCCAGGGTGTCCACCTCTACGGACGGCCCAGCCTGCAGTGACAGGCGGTCAGCACACGCTCACTCTCACCACGGGCTGAGTACCATCAGCCTCACGATGACGAGACCACTCGCCCGTGTTTGGGGTGGCTCTAGAACCCAGAAATCGACTAAATCAGAAGTAATGTTCTCTACCTTTCCATTTTCAAGTCTGCTTTACCAAAAAGGCTCTATCTGCTTCTCTGTACACGTCCACCAGAAGCCACACAGCCACCTGAGCCCCAACACACGGGTCATCCTGCAGGACACATGTCCATGTGTGTGACGCATGTCTGCGTGTGACAGACGTCCGCGTGTGTGACACATCTGCATGTGTCTTCTAAGAACTCTACCACCAAATTCAGTGCATTTTCCAAAATAAGTTTCAGTTAATCAAGAATTTTTTCAATGCAACCTCTATTTCTGAGTTAATCTATAAAAATGAATTTCTTTAAAGACTAATTTTTTATCTTAATAGGGTGAGGAAACTGTTCTCGTAAAGGTGAAAACTGCACGTTAAATTTTCATAGTTCGGACTGGTCTTCCCTAGAGCGCCAAGGCTTACGCCCACACCTCAGAAAACGGGGCACAGCAGCAGAGTCCAACTCGCCGGCTGTGACAGCAACAAGGCACTCCCACTGTCCTGAACTTGGCTCAGGCTGAGGGCAGACAAGGGACGAGCCTGTGCAAGCTGAGGACAGACCCAGGGGCCTCTCTGCGGGGCTTCCGGGGAGGCACCCGCCCTGGGGCGGGAAGGAGAGGGTGGTGGAGACAGCATGGGCTCCTTCCAGCTGTGGGGGTGGGGTGCTCACACACGTTGCTGCTGGGAGCAAAGGGAACGGGGAGAGAGGCCAGGAGGGCAACCTGACAGGCACGGGGCCTCAGCAGAGAGGGACAGAGTGCACCTCCAGGGGAGACCTGAAGGGGAGTGGGAAAAGTCACTGCAGTGTGCCTCAGGGTGTCTAGGAACATTCCAGGTGGTGGGGAGTGGGGGGGGGGGGTGGGGATGTCACTGAAGAACCCAAGAGACAGACATATGCAGAGACAGAAACAAGGAGACAGAGCACAAGACAACGGCAGACAACAGCAGCCCAGGTCAAAAGAGATGCCATCCTTTCCCTTCCCCTGTCCCCAGCCCCAATGAGAGGAGCCAAAAGAAACAAGGGGTGAGAGGTGTGAGTGGAGAGAGAGGAAGAATACAGAGACACTGCCTCTTCTGGTTTGCAGAAATGGGGGGGGTGGGTGCGAACGGGGAGGAAGTTGATGAAAAAGTGCCGTTTTGGTTTAGGGTGGCCTAAGTCCCTTAACGCCTAGAGCGAGAACTAGCACCCAGAGAGGACAGACAGCTACAGGGCCTGCCTGAGAAGCTCAGAAGAGGCGGCGACAGGCGGGGCGCAGGCCCCCCCACCTTCCGACAGGTGAGTGAAGTGGTGATGTGAGCACATGCACCTCCCAGCCCTGAATGAGACTAAACCTGACAGTTCCCGCCTAGTTGAATGCCTAGTAAATCGTTTTAAATTGAAGAGAAATTAAGTATCGAAACTTTAAGTGTTGATCTTGTAAGTTTTATATTTTGTTTCTATTTTAAAAAGGCAGTCTGTTTATTTTGAACTTTTATCTTCCAGTTTAAATGGTTTCAAAGAGTACAACAAAATAGCGTTTGTAACCACTTACCAGATGAAAGAAATGGTTTAAGGTGAGCGGTAAAGTAAAATCTACAAGGGATTTAAGTAAATCAAGGGGCTGGATAATGAGTGTTTTTTTTTCATTATATCATTATCTAAGAGCTACTTTCCAGGACGACCAAGCGGTATTTAATATACACTCTTAAGCAGCTTCTGTCTTAATCTGCTCGGAATAGACACCATGTATTCAAAAGTCAAACAAACAGCCATCTAATCCTACAGTCTGCACCATTTAACCGGAATGGGAATCATTTGACAAAATAGGCTTTAGGAAGGTCAATGCTCTGGCTGGCAACAAAGCCACAGGCCACCAGTTAGTTACACTGAATTCTGAAGCACTGGCCCCAAATATCAATGCCCTGGACGCCCTTCGCCCACTGTCCCCAGGGACCGCTGTGTGCGTGGGGAGACCGCCGTGCAGCCTGCTCCGGGCACAGACACGAGGCGGTCCACTGATCTACACACAGCAGCTCTTCCATGCCGAGGCATCACCCATTCATGGCAGCTGAACTGTCACCAGCTCGGTCCGATGCATACCATCATTAAGCAACGACAAGCACAGCTCTTAAGAAAACAAGATTTTTGTGAGCAGCTGCCACAAACATAATCTAAGCCTTTCTTTTCTTAATTCGAAAGTGGAGGCGGGGGGGGGGGGTGAAGGGACTGCAAGCCCTTCCCGTGAACAAGCGCTGCAGTCACAGGAAAAGACTGAACCGTCTGACAACGGCACACTGATCCCGACCCTATCACACACATTCAGAAAGAATGTTCTAGCTGAAATGAGAAACTGCAGTGGCAGAAGGGCTCAGATTTCTGGGGTGTACTGATGTAGAAATTATGCCAGCATTTTCAACAGGTGCAAATGAGCTTTCACAATAACCTGACTTAAATACCCAGGATAAATGGACACACCACAGAACGGTAAGTGGATGTTAAAGGCTGAGAAAACGTATACAGTTAAGGAAAGAAACTGTCAGCAAACCACAGCCAACGTGGTCTTTAACGACCCTAATTATTTCCATGGCACATGTTTTCCTTATACCGTATGAGAAAAGCAAACCCTAAGAAACACTAATTCTGCTTCTATCCTCCTGCTGAATAGTTTTTTTTAACTCAGAACACTACATTCATTATAAGACAATGTTTTAGGTACATCTTTCAAAAAACCATTTTCTAATTTGAGACTCTCACAGTCAAAGTGGCCATTATCGCCTATACATGGAAACTTTTTTAAATCAAGCACCACAAAGAAAAATCAACCGAGGATTCTAAGCTAAAACAACTTGATGGGGGTGGGGAGAAAGTTTACTAGCATTACAGAATATAACCTCGAATCAAAAATTAAATTTTTCTTTTTAAAAACGTTCTATTTATGAGGTATGGAATGAATGCTGAGGGCAGAATAAATGTGAATGAAGAGGAATGCGAGAATATGCCAGAGGCAGGACAGATACGCAGACACCCAAAACACCAAGGAAAACAAAAGCCTGAAGCACCGTTCATAGGAGCACCCTAACTTCACTGGGTCCCATACCAGCTCCTACCGAGCTCCTCAGCTGGGGGGTGGGAGAAGAGAGATACCACCCAACACCTGCTGACTTGCCCATGCAGCTCGGCTCCGGGGCGGGGCGGCGGGAGTGGAGGGGGCTCCCCTTGCTCACTCATCACTGTCTCTGTTCCAAAAGCCCCCTCTGCCAGAACTTATGAATAAGGTGTCTCACGGGTCACCTGTAATTCACCTTCCCAGGTAGTTCAGAGAGGGTAGAGACCACACTTCCCATTTCTAGGTTGTTCTCCAACAATGCATTTCATGGTGGGAATTTTAGGATTGGCTGACTTTGATTTCAGAGTAGATAAAAAGGCCCCAGGTTGTTATCTTTTTCTCATCATTTGTGAATGAGTATGGATATAAAACTAGAAACCCCACTACACCTGGCCGATAACACTTTATTTTATTCTTGTGAGGATTCCCCCGCCAAAACTAGATCACCTTTAATAAGCTTTTTAATCATAAAAATTGACAAGACTTCAGAGTTTTCTCCTGTGTCTCACGTTTAACGGCTTTTATTCTTTGTAGATATGCAGTTGCGAAAAGATAATGATTTAGCCTATCTCTATTATAATAACGTAAGAACATAATAACGTAATAGAGAAAAGAACTTTCTAGCAGCTGGCTGAAAGCATTAAGCAAAACAGTAGTTTGTGGTTACAAGCCCAGAAGTAGGACCACACTGCATAGATTCCAAACCTGGCTTTGCTACTTAGGAGCTGCGTGGTCTTAGGTAAGTCCTTAACTTCTCTGTACCTGTTTCCATGTACATAAAACACTATGCCCACACTGTAGTACTGTAGTGAGGATTAAAGTTAATACAAGTCAGGGTTTAACCCAGGGCCTGGCACGTGCTAAGTGCCATAAGTCACCATGCTTGTGTTGTTATTCAGAATGCTACTGAAATAATATAATTTACTTTTTAATTTTAGTAAAAATTAGAGCAAATATATTCAACTGCTATATATAATGTTACAAGCTTCCACTGAAATATAATTTGTCCCACATCTGGCACTAATGGAGATGCACTGATGATGTAACTGGCATATCTGAACGTAAAACTAGAAGCAAATTACACCCAACCCTCAATTTATGTGGATTATCCGTTCCATGCTTTATTATTATTATTATGTATGCCTACAGCACCTGGTCTTCCTAGGTGGTCTCCCATCCAAGTACTAACCAGGCCCAACCCTGCTCAGCTACTGAGATGAGTCATTGGGCTCGTTCAGGGTGGCATGGCCGTAGACCATGGACCGGAGGTCCACTAGGGCTCGAACCCAGGACCTTCTGCGTGTAAAGCAGACGCACTAACCGCTACACCATGGAACCACGTCCGTGTTTTTCTTTATTAAGTGGAAGAAAACCGCATAAAAAGTCCACCAGTATGAAAAAAATACTAAATAGGCTGACAGAAAGCATAAAAACATTTCAAATATTTTCACACACAAAAAAATGTTAATGAAAATTCAGAAAAACCAAAATAAATAATATTCGCTGTCGGTGTCTGTGCTGTAATCTAAAGCAATCAACCGTATCCTTTTAATTAGCACAAAGTCACCATCTTTGTCACTCAAAATATTTGGAAGTACTACCACTTTGGTTGCATTATTTTTATGTTTTTGGATGATCTTTTTCCAACCCATCTTTTGCTAAGTTTTCATAAATTCCTCGATATTCCCTGCAACATTTTTAAAAATCTGTTAGAAATTTTAAGGCTTGTTGGATGTTTGTTTGGAGCAATATCTAGAATTTCAGTTTCCAGTTTTGTAGCCAGTTCAAGAGCTTTGTAAATATTTTCTGCAGTGAATGAAAGTGATTCAAGGTCACTGCCATAGTCATCAGCAGGATGGGCTTCAGATATTAAGTGAATTAATTGATTATCAGTTAATGTGTGATCAACCAGTCATTCATTAATATCATCTACAAATTTTCTGATCCTTCTCGAAATTTACTTAATAAATTAATGCTAAGTTAATTCCTCTTCAGTTGTTGGAACCATATTCCCTGGTACAACCACTTCTGGCCATACCGCTTTTCCAGCAAGCATTTAAAGTTGATGGCTTTACATCATGCAAAGCTAAAGCAATGTTCTTGATACAACTTAAAACTGGGTATTTATTCCAAGCTTCTGTAACTGTGAGTGATTCATTATCTTCAAGTTTATTAAAAATATCATTAAAATTCTGTTTAATATAATTGCTCTTACAGGTGGAAATAAGGCCTTGATATAAAGGTTGGATCAAGGAAGTTTATTTGGTGGCAAATATCCAACTTTCATGCTGGATGCTCTAAGTTGTGTGGATGACTAGGTACATTATCAAAAAGTAAGAATATTTTTAAAAGAAGACATTTTCCTTCATATATTTCCAGCTTCTACAGCAAAACATTTGTAAAACCAATCCTGAAAAACATCAGTAGTTACCCATGCTTTTTTTATTTGCCATCCAATGAATAGAAAGATACATTAACAATTGTGTGTTAGTATCTGTCCTTTGTAGGTTGCTAAGTTACTGTTTTTTAGAAAGAATAATGGCCAATAATGGAAATGGAAAAGAAGGAACCGCGTAAAATGAGACCGCGTAAACGGAAACCGTGTATAAACAGTTCACATAAACGGGGGGAATATTTACCCCACGTAAAAAACTCGCATAAAAAGAATCCCGAGTAAGTCGAGGGACGGGTATCTGGAGAGCGTCTGGGTCAGGAGCGAAGACAGACCCGAGGTGGGGAAATGCATGTTTGCTACTGATCTGCAGTCTTCAAGGCGAAATGTGAAGAAGGCTAAAATAAGAGATTTAGAGCTGGAAATTTCTCCACATCCATAAAAACATGAAATATCAGCCTATAATAGGGATCGAGTTTCAATTAAATAAAAGGTTCTAAAAAGTTTTTTAAAGAGCACGGTCTTAAGTGGAGACGGCAGCTGACCATCCCTCCCACCTGCTCTTGGAGCATCCGATAAAGAACACCCTCATTGAGCACTCGGTTTTACAATGTATGGATTTCAGGATCACACTAGAAGTTTACAGAATCTTCTGCCCACTCCATAATTTCTACCTGGTTTCCCTAAATCAGTATCATTTCTCTATTATGACATAAGGCAAATTTGATGTTCAAAGGATGATTATACACTATGAATGTGAATATGCAAAACACAGACCCCCTCCCAAAAGACCTACATTTGTAGTTAAAAATCAAAGAAGATATTTGGAAAACATCCTTCTTTGAATAAAACTCTCAAATTGTTTGAGACCTTCACCAGGATAAACTCAGTAGGGAATAAAAAGCCTTAATTCTAACACTGATAAAAAAGAAAATAAATCAAAGTGGCATTTTTGTTTCTTTCCATGTATTAAAACATGCTATTTCCCTAAAACATTCACTAGTATTTTAAACACTCACACACACTGAGGGACCTAAGAAC
>NW_011888875.1:1741274-1748785 GCF_000151845.1 Pteropus vampyrus
GAAGAAATCTCATCTTGATTATAAAAATAAAAATTTTTAAGTAGGGAGGGAAATTCAAGATTAATAGCCTTTCAAATTCAAACCAATTGGTAGATTTGCAGACTTTTATTAGATATTGATAACGGGGGTCTTGTTTTCTTTGACTTAGAATGTTTTGCCTTTGGTGAAACATGAATAACCTTTCCCTCTCGTCTCACAGTCTACAAACGCCCCGCCCCCCCCCCCCCGCCCCGCCCCCGCCCCCGCCCCCGAGGGAAGGCATGCGGGCTGCCTCCTGTGTGTCAGAAGCATGCGGCGGGCAAGCCCGCTCCTTGCAGCTGGAAGGGTTTTGGAAAATGTCTGGCTGAGTAACAGATGCTTGGCTTGGATTTCCTCCCAAATATGTTTTTAATGCTGATAATGCTTAAATGCAACTGTTCACAGCAAGGGAAAGAGGGAGGGGAATAAATATCTGCTGTTATGTTTAAAAAAAAAAAAAAAAGAGGGAGATAGCCTCAGGAAAACAGCTTAGCTAAAATTTTAGTGATTTTCACATATATAAATGCATCAGTCGTTCCCAACATTCTTGTGACAAGAACTCCTTTTTCCTCATTTATCCCCACTGCGAAGCTCATGATTTGAAAGTCTCCCTACTGAATTGCATTTAGTAGATAATAACCAACCTCATTTTTAGAAATCATTTGTTAGAATAAACCAATGTAACCACACTGCATTCAAAAAAGCAAATATACTTCATGTGTCAGTTTCTAAAGTCTTATTACAGAAACCTGTATGATGCCTGCTAACTTTTTATTATCATTTGAGAATTTATTACGTACAGACTAAAGACAAAATCCTGAAAAATGGCAAAATTTAGGTTGCAAAGGAAGGAAAGCCAGGCAGAGTTCAGGAAAATATTGTTAGAGACAAGAAAACCTCGTGAATGTTCCAGATGGAAAGATGGGGTCCTCTGGAACAATTTATCAATGACGTGTGAATTACTTCAAAATCGCAAAAACATTCCTTCTGCTCCCATCCCTGTCCTCTTGTCCCTCAAAGCAGCCTTCTCTTGAGGCAAGTCTCAAAGTTCACGAAGTCTTTTCCTAGTGACCAGGGGGTGTGGGTGGAGGGGAGGGGTCCTTTTAGACCCTAGACAGTTCTCTATCCATCACCGGGGTTTGCTGAACTGAATTCTGTACTTCGGCTATGAATTTCATAGACATTATGTTTTTGTACTATCCCCTCCCCAAAATGTGAAGGCAAACAATGGGGAAAAATGTGGGTTTTCAGACTTGGCTCGATCTGATCAGAATTCAGTTCTGCAACTGGGTGGCCTTGGGCCTCACAGTCCTCATCTGGGAAATGGGATGGTAGCACTTGAAGGGTCAGTGAGGTCAGGGGAACTGATCCCAATGAGGACCCAGTGACTACGAGTCAGTTACATATTCATTATGAGAACAAAGTCTCGACATCTCCAGGGATTCGGGGGGCTCGGGCTTGGGAGCAGAGTGGACACTATTTCTCCCATGTCGCTGTACCAGGCTTAAACCTTTGGATACAGGAAAGCTGTCACTGAAGACTGAGTCGCAGCATGTAATTCTTATTCTGTGCATTTCAGCTAACTATAGGAAGATGAATACTAGCTGCATTCTGAAGAGCACTCACAAAAGCAGCGAAAAAGGCTGGGTGCCTGGGGGGTAGGAGGTCTGTATTGCTCATCAGAACAGAAAGCTACGAAATTATTTAGACTTTCTATCGAAAAGAAATACATAAGTATAACATCGCAATGCCGTTTATATATTCTAAGGTAATTCCTGTTAGTTTAGTATTTAAATTTTCACTATTTTTTACTTTATTGACTATACCAAGCCACCCACCCTACACATTCTGCTCTGTATCTCAAGTCTATGGCCGACAATTGCAGATTACGTGTAACCTCCTACCATCCTATGTGAAAATACAGCCCAAACAAAAGCATCATTATCATCAGCAGCACCGTTCAGTGACGCGATAGCACGAGCTGGCGAGTCTCCTGACTGGATGATGCTTGTTTTCGTACCTAGCTTCATGGGAAAACGGAGGTGTACAAGGGTTCCTTAACTGGCACAGGTGACAGTGTGAGGACAGGAAACCAGGGACTTCCCAGCAGCACGCGACACCGTTCAGACCAGGCAGAGCGCTACAGTTGTGCTTCAGGCTCTTTACAAAACTACACTGCAGGACTTTAACTTAAGGGACCATTTTATGGGTCATTTAAAGAAAACAGGGAGCGTTAAAAGTTATATTAAATAAAGACAAACACGGAGATCTCTTTTTACCATAGTCCTGAATTTTATACTTAGAACATAAAGGAGATTCTCAACCAGAAAGAGACAGGGCGCCCCCACACCCTGCCTCGTGCACAAGCTGCAGGGGTCACCGGAGGCAGCACACCTGAGCCCACGTGGGGTGGCAGCGCCAATGCTGGGCACTGGAGCCACAAACGTGATATGACAGACACCTGCCTTCGAGTTTATGTGCCATTGCTACAGGGAAGAGACTGTCATTGCCATTATAAATGTTTTCAAGTAATGAGCAAATTACTGAAAAAGTTCAAATTGGCATCAAAAACAAAAAAAAAACCTGAAATTTTTTTTTTTTACTACCTAAGTAAGTACCTTCTCACTCACAGAGAGTCCTTCCCAAAAGGCAGTGCATCTCCAACAGCCACTGCACCCTCCGAAACCAAAATCACGGTGCGTTTTTCTAACTTTTACTCCTATTAAAATCTACTACGTGCCCGTGATCTCAAGAAATCTGACCCAAACTCTGCTTCCTCACATGTAAAGCACTCTATATTTCTGACTTCATCTGAACGTTATACTCACATTAAAATGCACAGAAACTAAAAGGGAAAATTGCATCTTACACAGCTCTCCCCACATGCTCGGCTGATCGCAGTCAGGCAGAACGGGGCGGTGGCTGCATTAACTAACTACTCAGAGTAACAGCTTTAAAGGTGATCTGGCCAAATAACAATAGCACTGATGCTAAGAAAGAAGAGAAACAGTTGGCCAGGGATCCGTCTTCAAACAGTAGCAACTTCTAAATTACAACCAGGTAATCGGGTCTCAGCTCAGCTCGTACCCAGCTTTCCCTTTTCAATATCTAGTTACCAAATCCTGACCGGTATTACAGGCCAAAAGATTATCTGTCAACAAGTCCACGCGGATGCAGATGACGTTGCTCAGTTCGGACATGGGTCAGGCGTTTTGATCGCCATGCTGGTGACTTCAGCGACTATGCAGAGGATTTTGCGTCTCATACTTAACTACGTCGTGTTCACTTCCACCTGTGTTAAGGTGGCCCCTGTGGGCTCCCGCCCAAAGACTGCTGGTAGCGGCAGGTGTACACATCGTGTGTGCACAAACACATCCAGCGTGTGTCACTGGCCCGCCTGCCCTAGCTCTGATTCTTTAGTGTTCAAGGCAACATGCACGCAGCTTCCTCTCAAAGCCACAGCGCACACACCACACCTGCAGCAGCACAATATCACAGTTCCAGCCACTTCTCAGTCACTGTATCACGACCACGCTCACACCGAAGGAAATAACCCTCGGGCACTGTCAGAGGGGGGAACTCTGTAATGCCAATCGGCAGGAGGTCCCCCGCTCCTCCCTCAGCAGCTCACAAAGGTGCACCAGGTTACCCCATCGTGGAATAAGAGACGTGACTACAAACTTCATGGTAAATACCTTTCTCGAGTTATGAAAATAGGTTGTTTCATGGGCAAATTCACAGAGAAAGAAAGTAGCTTAGCAGATGCCTAGGGCTGGAAGAGATGAGAAGATTGGAGGGATGAAGCTTAAGGGGTGTGGGGCTTCTTCCTTGAGACTGTAATATTCCAAGTTGACTGTAATGGTGGTTGTACAACTCTGCGAAGACACAAAAGCCATCGGAGCACACACTTTAAGGACGTGGCTTTTATGCCGGGTCAGTTACATATCACTAAAACTGCGAGACAAAAGGATGGTCTGGAAACATTACAAAGACATCGTACATTAAACATTATTCTGTATGTGATTATTAACAACATAAACGGAATGGAGGAGAGGTCATTTTGAGCAGATATGGTACGATTACTTCTTCTGTCCTAAAAGCACACACAATCTTGGTATATTTGGTAAGTAAGCAGTAATAACGTTGACTACCTTGGCCAAACGCTCCTCTGGATAAGTAAATGCAGGTACTCTAAGTTAACTTCTCCTGAGCCCAATGGTTTTGGGGTACTGACGAGAAGGAGGGTGACTTCTGTATCATTACCTTAGTAGTTTGCCACAAGACTGAGGCCTGAAGAATGCACACATGATTTTATAATTAAGACAATTTTTTTCTTAAAACGCTTTTTGTTGTATAAAAAATGCAAACATTTTGAAGACTTTGAATCCTTGAATTAAAGAGTATACCTGTGATCACCATGAAGTTGTTCATTTCTGAGGGCCCCTGATGCTCCTGGGAGAAAGCTTTATTAAACCTCCTGGTGAAGGGCCAGGCCACCGCAGGACCACGCCATTTGGATCCTCACACAGACAAAACGACAGTGCAGTAAAATCAGCTTGGTCCCTCTCATGAACTATTGGTTAAATAGGTGATCTGTCTAGCCAAACAGATCTGTCAGCTGACTCTACCAATGTAAGTTTTATGTTTCATCAAAAATGTACAGTTTCATCAGTGAAACCACAAAAAGCTTACATCCCCTTCCCAGAAGCTTTTGACAACTTTCTCGTGAGTTCATTCCACAAATACAGGCTTGCAGATTAGAATGGGTATACGTAAGTGCTTAAATTTCATTTACAGTTTTTGCATCTTGGCTTTGGAAGAAAAAAAAAATTTCATTTCTCTAGATTTCCAGTTTGCTTAAACTAAATCAACTTGGGACCTAGTCAAAAGGTCACTGGCCAACATCCCATCTTTAAACTGCTAAAACTAGTAATATTTTATATAGTCCTACAGTTTTCAAAGCATTTCCCAAACCTAATCAGCTCATCTAACGACTAAACCCCGCCTGTTAGATATCTGCATTTATGATCCACAATTTAGAAACCAGGGCTTGAGGGTCCAAGATGAGACGTCACTGCTTACGGGCCACGGTAATGCAGCCAGGAAGGAAGCCAGACCAATCCACCGTCTAACCGCTGTTTTTTATCTGATCTATTTTATTTCTAGAATTTATGTCAGTTGGTATAAATGAGATTGTACTATCAGATGCTTAAAATATATTCTAAAGTCTCAAAAACTATCTGGGAAAAAAACATGTTTTTCAAATAGCAAAAGACACTTCCTAAGTTTCCCTTATATTCTGAATATGTTGTGCTAGAATGAATATTTTGTCTTGGTTTGAGTTCTTTTTCAGAGATATTATTTTCCCCTTAATTCTTCAAAAGAACAGCTTCCTCAAAAAGAACAAATGTCCTTAAAGTCTTCATTAATACTTTACTTAGATCAATTTTCCAAATTATTGAAAAATTATTTAGATGAAAGTAAAATCTTTTTTATACACTTTTTATAAAATAATCCTTAAAGTAATACATTTTAACCTAAAACACACTAATCTTTTCAGCATGCTGCATTATAGGCACTCCTTAAAAATAATCTAGCTTTGTAGATGAAACCAGAAAATTGTTTAGTCGTTTCAGATCTTTTAATACATAAAGCACTTTTAAATGCCCCTATGCCTGTTAAATGACCTGCTGTGACAATTCATACTTTCTTCTTAATAGACTGCTTCTATGAAATGGGCTAAACACATCTTGCATCACAGTCTGCAACCGTTACAATGCTACCCTTTATTTGTAGATACAATATTCTAGTTAGAACAGAAACAATTTTCACTATCTTTTTTACTCCCTACATTGCACTATATATTTTTTTCAATGTTGATTCTCTAAATACAATCAGAACATTTCCCTCAATTCCACTGTAGCGTAAAACCTTTCCCTCAAAGAGAGAGATGATGCTGAGATTTGAAAACTGGCTCGTGGGGTCCGTCCGCCTCTGCCCGCAGTTGGCTTCTCACCAGCGCCACTGGCAGTCTCTCCCAAGATGGAGAAAGACACGCCAGGCCAGCTACCACCCTAGCCACAGATGAGCAGAAGAAAAAGCGTTTCCCCATCCAGTGGTCTGGTCACCGGCTAGTAAGGTCACAGCTGCCTGGTCCCCCTACCCACTGCCCAGCTCGTCCGAAGGTCACCGCTGAGTTGTGCTTTTTTATCCTCCGCCACTGCTCTACCTCTGAAACCGCCAGTATTTCCCTATGGGCTTAAAGTGGTCCCTGGTGTCCACGTTTCAGACATCCCTTGTATAGGAACCTCATCAATGTTTTCAATGACGACAAGGAGTAAATTTTTTAGATGTCTGTAAAAAAAGTCTAAAACAGTCTCATTAAAAAAAATTTAACCAAGATCTTAAGATGGGATAGAATAAACTGTACTTTACTTCAACTACACCCACAGATAACAGGGGGAAGGAAAAATATTCACTACAGGATAACAGGGGGCAGTTACCTGTTTCCTCAAGAACTCGACCACCTGTCATTTCAGGATGGTGAAGTCCTACGCCTGGGACTGGTGTCAAACCTCGGTCAAAGCTGAGGCCCAGCCTTTCTGATGGATCTTATTCCCCTCCCCCATCCTCCCACCCTCCTGCCCCCACCCCCACGGTCCTGAGGCTTCCCCTCTCTGCTCAGCCGCTCACCCCTCCGGCTCTCTGGCTCTCTCTGGCTCTCTCTGGCTCTCTCCACCACTCCAGCCTGAGGCAGCCCTGCCGTCCAGTCCCACCAGGCCCTGAAAACTGTTGACTGACTTCTTTTTCCCACAAAGCCTCCCCAGCCCCTGCTTCACAATCTGATCCTTTGACATACAAAACGATATATCAGAAACTTTGTTTTTAAAACTTCATCCTTTTTAAAGTTCAAATTTTGTGAATTTTTGCAATATAGAACACATATTAAGTAAACAACATATATGTGTTGAAAATATATACTCGAAATTATTTTACTGACTCGGTGTGCAAGTTTTTAGTTTGTTGCCACAGCCCCAAGGACTCATAAGCCTTAGAGCATCTCACTTTCTACTCTGTGAGGAGCACAGGACATGGTGGACACACATATTCATTCATCCAACAAACATTTCTTGCACATCTACATGCGCCATGCTAGGCACTGATGACAGACAGTTCCTGCCCTCATGGGCTAAGAGTCCAGAAAAGCAGATAAACATAAAACAACGAACACCGTAAAGGTAAAGCTGGGGATTATAGGAAGTTAAGGGAACAGGTCAGGTGGGGGGAGGCGGGAATAAAGTTCACTTAGAGGAGCAGGAAATGCCTACCTGCAACACTCACACACAGGACAAAACTTAAATGATGGTTGGAATATAATCAACGCAGGACAGGTGGCAGGTGCAGGGAGGGCGTGTTCACTGAGCCAGTGGCAAGTGGGCATGTCTGTCTGTCATTCAGGGGCCGGACAGAAGCCCACAGTGGCAGAAATATGC
>NW_011888875.1:1750036-1753966 GCF_000151845.1 Pteropus vampyrus
CCTTTGGACTGTCAAAACTCCAAGCAACAGCCAACATGGAAAACAACGCTGTTTTGCTTTTGGGATCATGTGCCATCAAGCGCAGGGAGCAGGCCTGGGCAAGCAATTCGAAAGCACCGTCTTGCAAAGTTCATCCTCAAGCGATCTTATGTGAAAAGCACACGTGTCGCCTGTCTGTGGAATTATGCCATGCGCGAGCCTTAACCCCACCAGGGCCCCTCCCGCTCATAAAAAAAGAAAAAAAATCAACCGGGAAGCGAGTGCTGTTGGAAAGAGTACACCGCATGTGCAGTGCTTTAATTGTTATTGGTAATGAGTTGTTTTCAACACACCTTACAAATGGTAAGGGATTGGCAAGCGAGGGCCCGCGGGCCTGCTGCTCTCTGCTCCCAGCTCCACCTGCGGACTCAGCAGCTGCCACGGGGCCACACCCGGGGCCACGAAGCCTGAAACGCTCACGACCTAGCGTTACAGAAAGCACCGCTTCCTAGATCAAACATACCTGGATGTTTCATTTTCATCTTAAATCTGCTTTAAATACATAAAGTCTATGTGTCATAATCGACAATACAAATTTAAACATTATGGGGTATGTCTGAGATAAGCAGAACGGTTTAAACTTCCTTAAAAACATCCGAATGTTATGAACGTACATGCATCTAGTTTCCTGTCTGTTTCTTGCTTTGTCACAGCCTACAGAATGGTCTGACCCCATCGATTATAATTTTATATATTGAAATAACTTTAATAAAAATCTTTTTTTTTAAACAACTAAATCCCTCTAAAGTCAAACGTTCTATAAGTACAAGGGGTGAAAAGCAGATACAAATTTTTTCCTAAAGAGCTTATTCGAAATGGCATGATTTGCGCCCCTGTAAATTACCTGTACTTAAAATGAACGTGCAGCCTCCTGAAAGCTCACAGCACCACAGGGAACGCGACGGGACACGGAGGGTTTTCTTGGTCCTCCCCAGTGTCTGAGCCCCGGGAACCCTGGGTGTGCGCTGCTGTGACTACACTGTGCGCTGCCGTCCGACGTTCCCCGGCCCTTTGTCGTCTAAACACAATGTAACACGCCTGCCAGTCACAGGCTCACTCGTGCATGGCTGCAGGTCATCTGTCCACCTCAAAAACAGCTCCGCTCACCCACGCACTGTGGCCTTCGGCAAGAGCGAGCAGGGAGATGATCTCAAACTCCGGACAGTCTCATTGCCACAGCTATCAAGAAGGGATTTCTGTCCCGGAGACGCCCACGTCAAACATATCAGAACTGAAACTCTGGGGAAGAAAACTGCACCAAAACACACAGAAACAATTTTCCAGCGTTGAAAACAAACCCTTTTTTTCCTTTTCCTTGCTGGGGGTTGGGGTGGGGGTGGGGGACGGGGACGGGCAGGCTTTCCTCCATCAGAAACCCTGGGCGGGCCCAGCTCGCACCAGCCTCCCCCCATGCTCAGACACGGACCAGGAGGGGCCTCTAAAATCGGATGCTTCCAGATACAACAAGTGATATTAACAAAAAACTGGGTTCTAATCTTACTCATAAGACTTTTCCATCATGCAGTAAAACTATTTTTATACCATAATCTCTCAACTGAGATTGAAGAACAAAGCTCAAGCTGTTTCCCTAAACTTCCTATCTAAATTAAACAATTTAAGTGTCCTACTCCTGATCATGTGACTTAAACCCTCCCGGGATGATTCCATCACATTCGGTACAACAGAACCTGCTCACTTGTACCAGGTGGAAAACCACGTGGTGCTCCATCTCTCTGACACACAGCGCTCCTTCCCACCACCCCCTGCAAAGGTGCCATCCTTGACTTGTCATTTCCCACGTTCTGGAAAACACAACAGACATGGAGAAAGTACTTCCCGACTGACTGCATTAAACAGGCAAACTGGAGTATGCCACTTAGTAAAATAAATCTGCAGTTTGAAAACCACAAACGAGGAAGCCCCACAGGCATCTGGGTCACATGGTAACCAAAGACCTATGGCAGGGCTCGATTTCACACAGCACCAAAGGGTGGGTGTCCGCCCTTTACCCCCCCCCCGCCACCCCGAAGGCCAGAGTGGGCTGTTTCCTGACTCTCTTCCTCCTGCAATTTATAGAAAACATCCTCGTGTTTTAAGTTTCCAAGTGGTGAACTCAGAGTCCGTTCCCTTCACTTTTTATGACAGGGTATGAGTTGCTGACATCAACACACTTCCTGAAAGTTATCCAGGGGTAACAGACCAAAATGCTTAAAATTCCTCCAGGGACTGAGGGATGCAGAATAAAAGAAACCTAGCCTGCAAGTGAGTGCTTTAAGTGACACAGTATTTCCCATTTCCGCCTGTTTTCCCCAAAGCTGCCTCAACTCTGGATGTCACAGGAGCCTTGAGTTTACTGCCAGTTCCCCATGGAAAACACTGTTCCTGCGACTGCCTTCCTTCCTCCCAAGGCCACCCTCGAGCACTGGGTGAAGGCCATGCCAGGGAGCAGCCACAGGGCCGCCTTCCTCCTCGCTGGCACCTGAGAAGATCTGGAAACACTCCCAAAGGTGCCTCTACTGGGACTGTCAGATTTCAGAACACTGATAACCTAGGCACCTGGCTAAACAGGTTAGTCATTTAAATAAGGACGCTGTCTTTCGCCACGCTTCAGGGACGACGTCAAACTATACTGTTCATGATTATTAGAAATTCCACGTGTTGGAGACACAGTCTCTTACAAATACAGAATTTGGAACAAAAAACAACAACATTGTGCAAGAGAAAATTACTTCTGTAGACCCGTCTACGTACACTCAGCCTCCAGAGTAAGTCAGATTCTGGAGGCCTCATAAATAAACTGGTTCTGCTCATCCCCTGCCACCAGCTGAGCCTTGTCATGACCAGCGTGTCGCATGCAGCTGGCATCAGTCTGGCTTTTCAGCCTCCATGGAATCTCCTTAAAACATAACTGTACTAGCCTGCCGGCAAGGCTGGGACTTACAGGAGAAAGGCTAGAAGTCCCCGTCCCCTAAACTCACGACAGCAACGAGAGAACATCCTCACCATCACCCAACAACCTGAGACACCAGAGGGACTAGAACTTCCATGCTGGTCCCAGGCACGCCGGCAGGCACGCCCACCAGCGGTCACCACCCGTGTGCACTGCCTCTGCCCAAGGCCACTCCCTGCTCCCTGCCACAGGGCTCCTGCGTCTGGCCCCAGTGTGAACCTGCTTCCTCACCTCTCCTCCGACCCCACCCACCCCTTCACACAGACTGTGCCCGTCAGCCCTGACAAAGGGGCATGCGCTCTGGCCCTGCCACTGAATGCTCGAAGTTAACTTTCAATCTTCCTCTCTTCCTGTCACTCGTTAGTTCGACCGTGTCCACGGAGCGCTGCGGTAGGCAGAATGCTAAGACGCCCCACGACATCTGCCTGGTGCGCCCCTTCCCGTGAGTGTAGGAGGTGCGACCAGAGAATATGATGGAATGTCACTCCTGGGATTAGGCTACAGATGACTCAGCTCTCGGTTAATCAAGGGGGAGATTATCTTTGGTGGGCGTGACCAATCAGTGAGGACTTTAGGTTTCCTCAGTGGCCTCTACAGAGCAAAATGCCACATGGTACAAGGAGGCCATGTGGCAAGGACCTAGAGCGGCCTCAGTGGACGACAGTGACCCTTGGCCTATATGCCAGCAAGGAAACTGGGGGCCCAGAGCTTCCTCAAAACAAAGTGACTTCTGCCAATAGCCTGAATGAACTTGGAAGAGGCGGCCAAGCTCCAGAGACCTCAGCCTGGCCTTGACCTCAGCCCGTGAGATCCCAAGCAGGGAAGCCAGTTATGCTGTGCCCAGATGCCAGACCCACAGAAAGCATCAGATAGCAAATGTGCTTGTTACACAGCAACAGAAACTAATATGGGCGCCTTAAATGAGTTTTCGGTTCCATACA
>NW_011888875.1:1755726-1770292 GCF_000151845.1 Pteropus vampyrus
TAGCTCCGCTCCCGAAGGGCTTGAGTCTGAAGGGCCACCGAGAAACAACAGAAACAGTATTTCCAAGACCAATGCTTCATGCCCAGTCTACTAAAACTGTCG
Organism: Pteropus vampyrus; assembly: GCF_000151845.1. Taxonomy (NCBI): domain Eukaryota; kingdom Metazoa; phylum Chordata; class Mammalia; order Chiroptera; family Pteropodidae; genus Pteropus; species Pteropus vampyrus. The sequence goes on from NW_011888875.1 coordinate 1,755,829, forward strand.
TTTCTTTGTCCCATGAGGGTGACCCTCATAGTCAGGACAGTTCACCTTTCACATCTCACGTCACCTGACTTCCTTCCAAGAAGGGAGGGCTGCCTTGGGCGTGAGTCCTGCCCTGCCCTCAGCATCTCTGAGATGCCATGGAAGCCACCAACTGGAACCAATGTGGCTGCAGTGTTCTTATCTGTACAATGCGAGGCGGAGGTGGGGGTGCAGGGGTGTCATCTCTCAGAATTGTTATAAGGTTAAAAATACAACCTGTGAAGTGCCTGCACAGGTAGGTCAGCATTTCCTGAATGGTGGTCCCACAAACGCATGCCTGAGACTCATACGGGACACGCTAGAATGCAGGGCCCCGCGCCTGCCTGCCAGGTGGGGAGACGGCTGCATGCCCCTCGGGTCCCCGGGAGATCCCAGTGCAAGGCCAGGTGTGTTAAAGGCTCCCAGCATCGTTCGTTGTTGGTCTTCGCAAAGCAGATGATTTACTGGCGGGTGTGTAGGCTAAAGACTGCAAACAACACAAAAGCACACTGCAATAAGGAGCTCAGAGACGTCTATTCAACTGGCTTTCACACTTTACTGACCTTGACCCACAGTAAGAAATACATTTTACAATGCGACCCAATCCACAAACACACAAGTCACACATACTGACTCTTTGTGACTCTCACAACATAACCCTCAGTGTGGGCAATGAACTGATGATATTTCCTGTGCTATTCTAAGGATTTGTTTTGTTTTGTTTTAATGCTGGTAACAACCAATGGCTTAAAAAATACCCATCCCTTATTTCCTCCAGAAATGGTTCAACACTGGTTTAGTTCTCACGTAGAGATCCCGACGCAATGCAGTCCTGAACCCTACCCCGCAGACTCGGATGCTGCGTGTTCACAGCTACTACAGGTGATGTGGATGCAGATGGCCCACCACCCAGGACCAGGAGACCTGGCCCACGCCCACGCCAGGGCACTCTCTGTAGGACAGCACAGCTCAAGAAGGCAACTCAGTGTCGCACGTGATGGACAGTGAGACCTGCTGAAATGAATTCCAAACCTGGAGCGCACCCTAGGACCACAGCCTGAAACAGCTGCACACTCTGCCGGACGTGTCTAAACACGAGGGGACAGCGTTCCCAGGGGCTGGCAGACCGATTCGGGGTGCAGTGGAAAGAAGACCTTTCTTCAGCACTGAAATGGGGCTAAAGACCCCTGGGTGAGCGTTCTGAACTACAAAGCACTGTTCACAGAGGCCGAAGCAGAGCTCTCCTGGGAGACGGCAGTCCCCAAAATTATGAGAACAAATGCCCCCCCTCCTTCCCCATCCCACAAGCCCACGCAAAGCCCTGGCCATAAACTTAGTTTTCATATGCCACTGGCATTTAGCAAACATTCACCAATGTCGTGTCGCCATGCTGGCCATGGCACATTTCCACAAAATGCAGCCCTCTGCTTTCACCTCAGCCCAAGTCTCTCATCTACGACGGCATCAGAGACGGAGCATCTGGTTTAAACTCTTCAAAGTCGCCGGAAGGCGCAGAGCAGCCACCGCTGGCCGCGACGAGCTCGCCCTCCCAACCCGGCAGCAGAATCCACGCGCCCCAGCACCGTGACCGCATGAGGGTCCCGCGGGAGCGGAGCTGGCCCTCTGCAGGGCCGCACTCGTCCTGGAAAGTCCACCGGCCTCTGAAGTCACCGTTCCCGTGTCCGCCGGCAGTCCTGCCTGGCGCAGAAGGCTGGTGCAGGGTCCAAAGAACCGACCCGGCTCTGCCTGCGGTCCCGGCTCACAGCTGTATGCGACCCGAAGGGCCCACAACTTGGTTCGCTGTGAGGACCACGCACTGGTGCCGGTGGGGGCGAACCGGGAGGCCGCGGCCACCGCCACCGCCCCGAGCACCTGAAGCAGCCCTGCGAACTCCGCACGCACCTGGCCTTCGCGCCCTCCTCCCCCGTCCTCTTTCAAAGCTGAGATTCTAAGATCGTTATTTTCTCTTACAAACTACTCTCTTTAATTTGGGTATTTCGATATCAATTTTATGGTGGTGCTGACTCTCCGAGAGTCAGTTAGCTCAGGTCCTTGGATGCTAATTGTTGGAAAGGTTAAGAATTTTTCCAAATTAAATGACATCACAGCATTGGACCAGCATTTCTTCAGCATTCTACATGCATCCTTACGGTTTCATAATGAAATAATGGAAATTACTTTAACAATCACAGGACAGTTAATCTGTCCCAGGCACCATCCTAAGCTCTTTACACAGACAACTTCACGGAATCATCCGACGCCTTCCACCGTGGATCCGCTACCACCTAAGCCACTGAGTGGTCAAGAAGTCCCGAGATCACACGCAGGAGGCTGTGAGTCCCAGTCCACAGCGGCAGGCCACACGCGGGGTGCTGGGTCCTGCACTCCTCTTCGTCTTTTGAACACCATGTTAACGTCTTCATTTACGTCTTCTCCTAGGGAGGAAAATGCCGAGTGCCCTTTATCAAACTGTTCTGTTTATGTCCCACCTGATTTCTTACTGCGGCTGGTGACTGAGCGTGATGAAGTGAAAACCTGTCCCCATGGGTGAGTCTTACTTTTCGAAAGTTACATTTTAAAATCCAACCTGTTTGGAGACGGTCAATGAGAATCTTCCCACTCCTCATGAGACATAAATTATAGTAACATTAAAAATCAGCTAATTAAACACACCTGTTTCTTTAATAAGAAAAAGCAAAGTTTTGTTTCTAAAAGTTACCGAACGTCTTTAAATGTTTAATTTCAAAGTTATAGAAGTCATTCAGTTAATATTTTCCCAAACCTTAGACTTTCAAATGATCAGCATCAGTAACATAAAGACATGGAAGGAGAGTTCAGATTACCCCTTTACAATACTCTCCTCCGTGAGAAACCTGCCTTCATCCTGCTGCCCCCAGCACAGGACGAGTTATACAGACAACAGCATGCCATATGATACACGGCGTCTTTAAAATCCAAGAGGTACGGCTGTTAAGAGAAATGCACCATACAAAGTTTTCACTAGCACTAGAAAAGTCCATTCATCATCAAAACATGAGGAGAATACTGGGTCAGGTTATATCTAAGAAACCATCAATACTCTAATGACCATAATACTCTCTCTTAACAGCTGAGGCACACGACACGAACACCAGCAGTCCACAAAAGGTGACGCAAATATAAGAAAGAAGATAAAAATCATCTTATCGCTGGATGTATCATTTCTTCTTTTCAAATAATCATAAAAATAAATGTGCAGGCAAAACTAACACTGATTGGACAAGCGTGAACCTATGGCTGACAGCCAGTCCAGGGGCTCCACGCCCATTCATAAACCCTGGAAGAACAAACCACATCTGAAGTATTTCCACAGTCAACCCAGATCATGGGGATGGATACTGACAGCAGATTCAGAAAACTGCCAAACTTATGAAAGATGTTTTTGCAAGCTTGCTACAACTGCAAAGGACAAAGTCACAATCACAATCCCAACAGCCGAGCTCTGTTAAGCTCTTGCTATGTGCCCAGCTCTGCACAGATTATCTCACTGCACCCTCCTGAAAACACCAAGAAGTAGACATCATTGCTACTCCTTATTTACAGAGGGAGAAAGCAAAAGCCTGGAGAACCTGAGTTACATGCCCAAGATCAAACAGCTTTCGGGTGGAGGGGATGAGTTCAAAGCTGACTCCAGAACACAAGCTCTTAATCACTGAAGTATAAATCAATGAAAAGTAATCGAATCAGCATAAACCAATGGCCAGTTCTGAAAACTTGCTTCCATTCTCAAAACTCAAGTGTCTATTTAGAAAGAACAAGACTAGTGATTTGGTTTCTTAATTTCTGCATACTTGCAGTAGAACTTAACCTATGTCACGGGTGAAACTGCAAATAAAGCCCTGGCACACAAGTGAGCTCTCACACTTCATGGGTGACTGGATCTCAGAGCTAGAGAGACCTTAGGCATCATTTGGTAGAGTCTCCACTTTACGGATGAAAAACCAAAGTTTGGAGAAATTAACTAATGTTCTCAAGGTCACATATGAGAAACCAAGGTCTGAATAAAGAAGGCCAAAGAGGAAAATCGAGTTTTCATCACTAGTACATTCAAGTAAAATATAAAAGCATAATAAATGTGATACGCTTCCAGATGACAATCAAATGTGTCATTATCACCAATAAACAGAATGTGTGCAGCAGGAAACAAGAGTAACAAATCCACCACGGAAGACTGTGCCTAAAGGAAATGTGGCAGAAACAAATGCTACAATCCAGCGCTCTCTCAACTAGCATATTTAAAACGATGCCCGCTTTTGAGGTAAGTTTGTTACAATACATTTTTAACTTAAAATACTTGTAATAAAGATTTGAGAATCCCAAAATTAAAAGCCAGTAAGGCAAACTGCGAATCATATTTTCTCATGTTAGAAGAGCAAGAAATCTAGGCCATTTTACTCTGTAAATCTGTTTCTCCATTCTTATTATTGAACTGAGCATTGTAGCTTCTTTTTTAAATTACGTACGGTAAAAACCAAATATATAAGAGTAACTGTCATCAAAGATAAATTTCTCATTTTACTTTGTTCCTCCAAGTTTTTAAGTCACTATAACATATTAAGTTTTTTAAATGCAGAAGGGGGAAAAAAACTTAACTGCTGATTTTAAATCAATGAGGCAAAATGATCTAAGATGGGGTGTGTCTCACTACCTAAGGTGATTCCTTCACCCTGGTCAGAAATAAATAGAACGTACCCTTGTCTACACACGTACATCGACCGATGTCACGGACAAATCAATGAGGTCCTATTATAATCAAACTGAAATAACCCTCAGGTTAATCCAGCCATTAAAAAATAACTAAGTGAAATAAAGTAACAATGAGATTGACTTCTAACTTGTAATATGATAGGTTTTCATTCCTCCTGCTGTCTCCTACCAAACTTTCTGGGGAGGTATGGAAGATACAGATTTCTCCCAGCCTTTGCAAAGACCTGCGTGTTGGTCACATCCACCTGTATTTCCAAACTGAGCTCACGATGTGCCCTTCCAGAAACCTGGAGGTCAGGAAACGCCTGCTGTGCTGGCAACAGTAGAGCCTGTGGTTTTGAACACGGACAAACACCTGTGAGACTCAGACACAGAGCCACAGGCTCCCTGACGGGACCACACGGCCTCCAGTGCTCTGGGGACCAGCAGCATCTCCTTCCCTAAGGCCTGGAGGTTCACCTGATCACAGACACAGAGGCTTACCGGTCTACCTGCCTAGCCGGAGAACAACTAACGCCAAGTCATTTCAGCGTTGGTGATGGCCAGTCCCCCAGGCCTCGAGTTCCTACACGAGTTCCTCATGATTGGAAGAAACTAACCAACTGCAGGTAGCGGACAGTAGGAGGCCCTGTCTGTGACCAGCCAGCCCACGCTTGTCTGTGCAGAAGCCTCTTTCGCAGTGTGATCACTAGCCTTTAGGTCAGTTAATTTTTAACTAAGTCTGTTAAAGCAGAAAGCCATTAAAACGTCACACATTAATGATCGTTTCTTTCCTCCTCCAATTCAATATGGACACAAGACTGAGTCCTCTTTAAGAGCTGAGGTCTCTGCACACTCTCCAACAGGACATCTTCACTTAGTTGAATAAACCCTCCTATGCCAATTCTGGCACCCGTCCCTAAATGGAGCTAGGATATAGACACACTGCAGCAGAACTCTAAGGGTAGAATACTTATGGCTAGTTACAAAATTTCCTTTTTTAAAATTGTCTCTCCCACACTTAATTTGACAGTCTTAAATGTTCACTTTTATCAAATCTCCCCAGACCTTTCAATTTAGCATTTACAGAAATATTTTCTGCACCACTCACGTCTTAAACCCTTAGATATATAATTAAATTATACACTGGTAGTAAACGTCCACCTGGCAGGATGTGTTTGGAAGTAAACGCGGCTAACTCGTTCGTAAGCGTGCCATCACATCCGAGGCGAAGCGCCCGAGCTTGCTGGCGTTGCATGCCAGCTGCTGGAGTTAATTACAAGGTTAATACTTATTTTTAAAAAGGGAGGGACAGAGCAGTGAGAAGAAGCAGGTGGAGGGAGGAAGGTGAGAGGGGGAAAAAAGTATTTTCCTTTGCCTTCATTCCACGCACAGCAACCCTTCTGCCCCGATTCGAATTACTGATATTTACAAGTACAAAACAGACTTGTTTCACTCTCATCCTTATCGGTGTTTGTAAGGTTATCTGTACAAAACACACAAATCTTGGAAGAACCTCTCACCTGCTCCGAATCCCTCTCACACAGACGTCAGTAGTGCTCAACAGCACTCAGACTTTTCCTAGGCCGGAAGCAATTAAATCCTAAATCAGCTGGTCAGGCCACCAGTCTCAACTTTGTCACTGTTTTCTTCATCCAAATATGGAGAAACTACAGCTTGCCCTACTTGGTTTTTTTTGATTGCTAGAAAATAAATGAAATAGTATGAGCACTGTACAAATGAAAATCATAAGAATCGCTTTCTTAAAATTTTTGACCCAAATCAAATTCAAATACAAGCTTGAAGTTAAAAAATAAAGCAACGGGGGACTAAACCCCATCTTCCTGCCTACGATCGGCAGACCTGACGTACTCTGGTTGGAACAGAGTCATTTGCTTTGTTCTCCCAATCTTTCAGAAAAATAAAAAATTAGTTCTTTGTCCTTAAAAAATGACGATCCTCACCTATCTGCTCCAGCTCTTCCTCGGGCACTCCCGCTATTGTTAATTGGCCCAGGCTCGCATTTAAACTTCGGACAGACTCTTAAAACACGCTGCATCCCGGAGACATGAATTCAGTGACAGCAGCACGTGCACGTGTCTGAGCACGTGTGGCATCTGGACGGGAAAGCCCCACGCCAGTGCCTTCGTGAGTCGGGGCTGAAACGAGTCGTCCGTAGAGACTCACAACTGTGACACGAGCTCTTATAAAGAGCAGTCACTTTCAAGATGAAGGGAGCAAGAAGCCAAGCCAAGGAACAAGATCAAGGACTTTAAAGAATTTTAAAAACAGATGTCGGCTTTATAAAGTGATACTATAAGCACACTAAAATAAGAGCATATGTAGCAAGCAAAACATTTAAAGCAATTCAAAACTGCTTTTTTCAAATATTGAAAATTTTAATATTCTACGTCGATATCAATCTTTTATTTAAAAAACCAGTTTGTTCCCCCTCTATGTAAGTGATTGGCATCTGCACATTCCATGTTCAAATACTGGATTACGTTGGAGAGAATACATCTGAAGGAATAAAGGTTGTAGCCAACTAGGAGGAAAGGTCTTTTTTCCCTGGTCACCACCTAAGGACTATCGTGATGATATCAAGCTGCTTCTTATAGAAATAATGCTACATTAGTAATCATCTGTGTGACAGGAGAGAAAAAGATACCAAAAGTACCTTTGTGTGTTTCATGACGATGCAAGTTTATTTCTAGGCATCATGTATTAGCCCTCTTGGCGCAACCCCCGCCCACCCCGCCCCCCACACTTACATTCAACAATGTACGGACTGAGGGCCTTTTAAAAGTCATCCAAGGACAAAGCGTACAACTCCGACTTCGCTGGAATTTGGTAACCTCAGGTCGGGGGCTGGCAGAGGTACTGAGGGGGTCAGCAGAAGCTGCTCCGCTGTGCTGGGTGCTGGGTGCTGGGTGCCCGTCTTCTAAAGGAACCGCACAGCCCACGGTCCAAGCAACCCAGACTCTGGGCCACCCTGGGGGAGCGGAAATCTTCCAGGCGCTCAGAAACCTGCCGGCTGGTCCTTGAAGTCATGGAGTGGGTCCATGTCACCTATTTCTAACTCTCTCCTTTCTGAACGCTCTTCATCAGCATAAACGATACATTTCAGCCACTATTTTACTTTCATCTCTTACACTGCTCTTCATACTTTTTAGTTCACTGAGAATTTTCCCCTCAGCACTGATTTGATGGCAATACTAAAAAAAATCCCACATTCTGTTTCTTAAACACAAACTGCTGATAACTGTATTCAGATCTAGCTGAGAGAGAACATATGGGATAAAAAAGATTGTTCTTACTAATTTCTAAAGAATGGATCTTAAATTTACATACAAAAAGAAGCATTACCAAGTTTGCAAGGGAAAGTTTGGATACATACTTCAGCTGGTGAATTCTTGTTCTAATATTTTATACGTTAGTCACACATGGCAAAATATTCCATTGTTTCATACTTTAAATTACTGTATATTCTATTATAGATTAAATCACAGCCAGGGTAAGCTTACCACAGCAATGACTGCTTATGTTAGTACATTTAAAGTTATTAACAGTAAACCATTTCAGAATATGGGCTTTATACCAGGTATGTTTATAAATAGGTCTAAATTACTCATTATTCAAATTCAGCATTTGGCAAACCCTAAGTACTGCATGTTAACAGCTGAACTCTGTGCAGCAAATCTTTGAGGTGTTGGTTCTTTTTGCGACAGTAAACACACTCCCTTTCTTCCTCTTTTGAGGAAATGATTTTGGTAGCTCTTATGAACCATTGGCCTGACTACAACCTACAGCTCTCACTGGAAAGTCAGAGGATGAAAAGCAAGAGAAGGGTTCGGGAAGGAAGGGGTTAACGTGCGGCCAGACTTCTTGTGTAGGCACCGTTCTTTGATGCCCACCTCGTTTTTTTGCTGGCTTCGAATTTTAATCTAATTTCGAACTAAGTAAGGTTAAAGCAAATAAGCTGACACTTAAAAGTCATACTATTAAATAATTAACGAAAAAATGAGGGTGATTCATGCTAGAATAAAAATGTGACTATTTCTTTTTTCATGGTTTATCCCCTAAACAATTATGAAACAAGTCAACACTGTTTCAAAAAGTGCTTGAAAGGAGATTTCGAAGAAACGAATCCTGGGAAATAGCCTCCTCTCGGCTGTCTCCACAGGCCTGAGAAAACGAGACACTCGGCGGCCGTGATGCCGCTGCTGAAGGTAAAGGAGGCCTAGACCGCAGAGCTGGGGGCCAGCAGGCTCCAAGCGCAGCCAACGCGGAGGTCTGCAGGGCGCGGGGAGCCGGGACGTGCCCTTCTGGTCAGGAGTCACTGGACGTGGCCTCAGGCAAGCCACAGCCTCCCTGGACTCCAGTCAGTGGAGAAGCCAGACGAAGTCTTGCACTCAGAAGTGACACGTAGTTTCGTTAAACGGTCGTGCCAGCTCAGGCTTCCAACCTTGCACACAGGACCGCCTCGTCATCTTCTTATCGTCCTTCGAGCTCAGCCGAAGGGCCCGCCAGCTCCTCCAGTGGAACTTGCACCCTCCTCCCCAGGTCCCCACACCCCACGGCCGCCGTCCTAGCCTCTGATCACCGGCTCCCTCGCCTCACAGGACTCCTCCGCCACGCTGGGTGCTACCATCACAGGGGAGGGAGGAATCAGCCAGCACCCTGGGGACCCCTCTGCATGGCAAGGCTCCTCCCCTCACCGGTTCCTTCCTCCCTGAAGTCTGAGCCTGATTAAATTTCCTGATAACTGAAAGACTGACAACTCCAAAATACTGCCTCAAGGGCCGACAAGGTATTTATTAAAAACCTTTCGCTATAAAATTTACATAAGCAAAAAAAGGGGGGTGGGGGGAATGCCAATAACATCTTGGTTTCCAAGGAACAATCTCCCAACAGAAGGAATGGTTGAGCTGATTCCTTACTCACAGGGAGCTGAGAGAGACTTCTATGGATCTTGCTAAACCTTTCCTCTAAGGCTCTGGTGGGGAACTGGTTCTCCCATGCAACAGTTCTAGGCCATAGACTTCAACTAAAAAATGGCTGCTCTGGAGGACAGACAGGCACACAGATTCGTCTGGAAGGGTAACTGCTGCCGCATCATTTACCAGAGCACTATATAGAACAGACCTAAGAGGCCGATGGTCAATGACTAGTTTAAACGCATTACGGTACAAGCGACAGAATGGCAGAATGGTAAGCAATCACCAATAAAGACGATATTTCACTAAAGTATTTACGGGAGAAACAGTATAATGACTGGGACTTGCTTCACAGTAATCCAGGGAGTAGGGAACAGCTGAGCCAAGACTGGCCACGAAGTGATCGCTGCAGCCAACGATGAGGACATGGTGGTCACGGCCCATTCTAATTCTACGAATGTCTCAAATGTCCAACATAAATTTTAGGAAATGATGGCAAATATAGTTCCTGACATAGAAAGACGTTCGTGCCGTGAGGCATTTTAATTTAGTGAAACATATACCATAAAATTCATTCATTTTAGCAGACGGGCTCCTATGGGCAGAACCTGAATGTGGCTACCTGGCCTGTAACTGGCTCTGAGAACTGAAAGTCACGTACCATCACAGCCCTCAGTTTCCTCTTCTGGAAAATGGGAAGAGCATCTACCTCTTAGAAAACGAAATAACAAATGGCAAAGGGTTTTGCAAATTGTAATTTGTCAAATAAGTTCTGACTGCACTATTGTCTAAAATATTTACCCATTTTAAGTGGACAGTTTACTGAGTTTTAGTACATTTACCATTGTGTAAATTTACCACCATCAGTTTTAGAATACTGGGATCGCTCCAATAGTCCCTGCGCCTCTTTACAGGCAACCCTGTCCCCTACCCCTAGGCCAAGGTGACCACCGATCTGCTTTCTCTCTACAGTTCGGCCTGTTTGAGAAATGTCGCATAAAAGCAATAACACAATAGGTAGCCTTTTGTGTCTGGCTTCATTCGCTTAGCCTCACGTTGAGTTCGTCCTTTTGGGGGCACGTGTCAGAAGTTTGCTCCCTGCTGCTGAATTTCGTAGAACGAACATGACACATCGCATCTCGTTTGCCCATTCATCAGTTAACGGACTGCTTCGTTTGCGGCCATCAGGAGCAATGCTGCTGAACCTAAGTATGCGAATCTGTGCACGGACATGTTTTTATTTCTCTCGAGGCAGAGGACTAGGAGTGGAATTGCTGGTTCATAGGGTAAGCACATGCTGAACTTTTCAAGAAACTGCAAACTGTCTTTCAAAGTGACTGTACAAGTTTAGATTCCCAGCAGCAGTTTATGAGGATTCCAATTTCTCCTCAGCCTCATCAGCGTGGTAGTGTCGACGTCAATCTTTCTCGTTACTACCGTACAGTACCCCTTACAGGGCGGCAGCACTCGCTGTGGTTTCATTACTACCCTACAGTACCCCTTACAGGGCGGCAGCACTCACTGTGGTTTAAACTCGCACTTCCCTCGTGACTAATGAAACTGAACATCTTCCCATGTGATTATTTGCCATCTATATAAATTCTCTGTTGAGGTGTCTTCTTGGCTGAAATGTTCAGATCTTGCTCTCTTTTTTCAATGTGGCTGTCTTCTTACTGAGTTGTAAAGGATCTTCATACAATCAGCCCCTTTAGGGGATACACGATTTACAAGCACTTACTCCTTATCTGTAGCTTATGTTCTCATTTCTTAACGGCTTGTTTCAAAAAGCAAAATTTTTAAATTTTGACAGTCAGTGTATCAACTTTTCCTTTTGTTGTTCTTGGTTTTTGTATCTTATCTAAGAAATCTTTGCTTAACCTAAAATCACAGAGATTTTCTCCTATCCTTTCTTCTAGAAGTTTTATAGTTATACGTTTTGGTGGAGAAAAAAACTAGAGATAAAAAAAACTGTATTGCAAAATGACCCCTTTAAAAAATATGTAAAACATGACTACACATGCTTACACGCAGCTACGTGCTTACAAACACAAACAGAAAGAGAAAGGCCTAAACGGACATGCACCAAAGCGGCAGACAGGTACCTGTATCTGAGAGTTTTATTTTGTCAATGCACAGGAATAACATACAATAAAGTGGTTTCAAAATGCTACACTCCAAACTGTAGGCTCTGTCTCACCCATGTGCTTTTCGTCATGTACATGTTAGGCAAAGATTATCATCAAAATGGAGTGACGAATTCCAGGAGCACGGCCGCCAACTGTCAGGCTCCTTCGTGCCAGAAGAGAAGGGGTGTCGCAGACATCCTGGAGGCCAGCGGCACCCAGGGGCCTCGGAGAGCCTCATGGGAAGAGAGTGTGGGGCTGCACTCCTGAGGGTAAGAAACATCGGGAGCGAGCCGAGCGCAGAGAACACGAACTTCTCAAGACTGTAGCAAGACTCTAGATGAACCGAGCAAAGCGTTTAATTTTTTAAAACGCTTCTTTTTCTAAAGAGTGCATTTTAAAAGGAAAAACTGATATGTTCTAAAATACTAATAATTCTTCTGTGTGGTGTTTTTAACAACATAGTGGCCAGATAATAAAAATTAAAGTTATTTTGTGATGTGTGATATCCACTCTGATAAAACTGAATTGAATTTAATTACAAACAGGACTGGGAGATCCCTATTTTTTCCAGGACCTTTTATCCTTGTATTCTTGGATGATGAACAAGCTGGGTCTTCACTGTGAACCAACTGTAACGAACAGCATACTTACTTGCAAGGTTACCGTGAATGTTGAGGAACTACTCTTTTTTGCCATGAATACTTCCGAATGGAACAGTTTCATGCTGATCAACTTTTAATCCCTGTCTCTCTGGATCACATGTTCTACCTTCCAAAGCATTTCCAATCCACAAAAGACATAGCCAGGGCCACGTGCAGTGGATGTGCTCGGCCAACTCCACCTACTCAGAGCTCAGGCCCCGGAGCAGACACTTCCTGCAGCCGCAGCTTACGCAAGGGTGTTCTTTGGACAGTTCTGGCAATAGTTAATGATTTGGGACAACAAAGTCCTGTGCCCTCCTTAATCCAAGAGCACTTCCCTTTGCACCACAAATACTGACCTGTCTCTACTGCAGCCACGCGATAACACCGAGCGCGGGGAGAAAAGCTTGGACGTGAACGTGCTGAAGAGGGCCAGCGCCATGCCCACTGGGTTTCTAACGAGTCTGATAAATACCCAAGAAGGGGTAGGAATAAAAAGTATATAAAGCTTGTGTGGCATCAGGGCCTATTCTAGGCAGTTTACAATATTAGGTGATTTAATCGTCAAAATAAACCTATGTGTGAGCACTATTATTATCCATCCCCGCTTTACAGTGAAGAAACTGAGGCAGAGAGGTGAAGTCACTTGCCCAGGTCAGGGTCACTGCTCTAAACCAGCACACGCTCCAGACTACACGGTATCTGTTACTTGGCCTCTGTGCCCGAAAACTTCAAGGACAGTTTGAAGGCAGACGGGGCTCATGACAACACTCCTGTGTCAGACAAGCTCTTCCCCAAATCCTGTGTTTGAAATCATACCCTATCATTCATCTCTCCTAACTTTTATTTGGATATTGTTTTACTGTACGTAAGGGCAAATTTCTACACGATTCCAACACTGACTGCACGGTGCCAGGCCGCCTACAGCCTGGAGGATCCAGGACCTTGCCTGTGGCTATGCTGCCAACCAACAGAAAGACAAAGACAGCAGAAGGGGAGTGAGTCACAGTCCCCCTCTGTGCCCACTGACCGAGAAGTAGTGGCTCCCCTTCCTCCTGCGCACCCCACAGTCTGGCAACCCAGAACCCCACCCCCTCGATCCCTCTACCGGGCTCCCAGACTATGCAGAAAAAGGCAGGCTGGTGCCTTCAAAATCAATACTTTATTGTGTTGGGTCAAGGTGAAATCTAGTAGCAGCAAAACCACAGATGACACTTTTTTGGCTTCCAACAAGACACACAATTCCAACCAAGCATTTCTTTCCCAGGAAATAAAAAGCATAAGCAGCTTTTAAAAGTCTAGAGCTACTGGCAGGTTCTGATCCTTGTACAAGGTCTAGAAACACGCGGGGCACCCACTGGCAGCCTTCAGTGCCATCATCAAGATCTAGGAACATTCGAGACATCCACCAAGATCCTAGACAGACAGTTGCAGCACGTCTTACACTCGTTGCTTTTACTTACAAGTACCAGATGTTTCCTGAGGTACAAGGCAATAAAATAAAAAAGGGAAAAACTACCAGCTTCACTGCACAATCGACAGGGGCTCATGTGCCTCCATGAAGTCTGCACTCCACTCCCTGTTTCTCCAACAGCTATCAACCGGCACCCCCTCGCACCACCTGCTGGGGAAGTGACGAGGCTCAGATGGCTTCAGCACGTGCTAGCTAGCCCGGAGCAAGCACCTCTGCCCAGAGGGACCCAGGCTCCCAGGCACAGAGCCCCTCTCACATGGAGGACGGGGCTGGGACTCACAGCTCCTGCCCCAGACTCTCCTGGGGAGGGGGGCGGTCACAACACCCCCTCGTGATTGTCACATTCTTGAAGACACTGAGAGCACTGCTGGACAGTCCACGAACAAAAAATTTTAAAAGACTGCTGCTTGGAATTTATTTTTATACTAAAAACATAAAAAAGTAATTTGAATATAAGATCCTTGTCTTCATAATACTATTCCATTGTTAAACACAAAACCAGGGCTATCTGACCAGAAAACACGTTCTGCAAAATATCACCTC
>NW_011888875.1:1770757-1776616 GCF_000151845.1 Pteropus vampyrus
AACGTGCTCTATTTGAGGAAAAAAATAGTCATGACTGTGCCTGGCGTGTCAGGCACCTGATTACTGCGTGAGCGCCACCCAAAACATAGCTGTTCGAAACCACAGTGACGTCACTTTGCATGACTCCATGGGCTAACTGCGTGGTTCTTAAAAAGTATAAGTAAAATCATAAATAAAAATGATAAATGACTAAAACGGAGATGCTGATATTCACAATGGGAGCCATGGCATTCAAATTATTTCGACTTGTGTACAGGTCCTCAGAACGGCCTAGAAATGTTGGGCTGCCTCTATGCTACCTGCACAGGATAATAGTACTTTTATTTATTTATTTTTTTTCCTGAAACCATCAAGGCAAAGTAAATGTGACTGCCATTTCGGTCCATCTACACCTCTGGGTCCAGATTCTAAATCAGTTTTGTGTTCTTGCTATTATTTAGTTTTGTGTTTGCAATTTATATTTTAAGAAAAATGAGCAATATATTTAGAGTTAATAAATGAGAACTAATTCATTAATATTTTCAAAGTCAATCTGACTACATGAAGCAACAAAAAGAACCTCTGCCCTTACTCAGAGGGTCACCTCAGACCTCAGCAAGGTTCTGAGTTGAAAGCAGCTACACTTAATCCTCAAAGCTAACAAAGAATGCAGCCCAACTACAGGGCATGCCCTGAGCAAAGGATTTTACACATCCTAGCCACGGTCTGATGCGAAGGCCTTCACGCTTACCGTACCATGCCAGGAGCAGAGTCACCCAAGCAAGGTGGCCAATCCACCACCTTCTTACAATGCCCAAATGCCCACCATATAGTTCCATACTAAAGTTGTATTGTTGCTCCTAGAAAAATCTCTCTGGAATGTAATTGTTAAATGAGAACCGAAACACCTTAAATGAAAAGGGTCGGACCAAATGACCTGAAACACCTTCAATCTCCACAACTCTTATCCTCTACTTAGTACGATTAAGCGTTAGGCAGAGAGTAGGGCCCAGGGGACCAAAGGCTGAGCAAAGACACTTCACCGCCATGTCAGCAAGAACACAGGTGGAAAGAGAAGGAAATGGCATAATATAGTGTTACCTGAAAAGAAGCTACGAGATAAAGTGTACAGTATACCAGTTTTTATGAAATATGTGCTGTATGCATCTATATCTGTGGAGATAAAACACTAAATTATACATTTTAACACTTTAAAAGTGGTTGTCTTAGAGTAAGAGGATCACAGAGACTTATTTTTTGTTTTGTTTTCTAAATTTCCACAACGCATATTATTTGTGGATAATTTTCCGGGGCTCTCTTGCGATTCTCCACATTTTGCAAGCAGGGACACTACCTTTGTTCCAGACCATCGTTACAAGAATATTTTTGCAACAAACAGACTTAGAAGACAGAGAGTGTCACCCTCCGGGGCAAAGATCAGGTTTACTTATGGGCCTGGAAGACAAGAGAGAGAGAGTGTCTCTCTTCAGGAAACACAGCAGCTATGCTCACCGTCCAGGATGAAAGATTTGGGCACTGAGCTGCTCTCCTGTAACCAACCTGCTGCATGTACAGGTGTCAACTGGCCGCCTGCATGTCACCCTGTGAGAACTGGGGCTTGGAGAACTGTTGTCAAAAAAGAAAAAAAAATGCTGATGCCATGACTATTGGTTCTACCATGAGGAACAAAAGTCCTCTGTCTCAGACTCAGGGATCTCATGTCTTCTACCAGCCATCTATCACACTGTGGTAGGAGAACTTCTTAGTTTGCAAGCAAGGTAAAAAAAAAAAGAAAAAAAAACACAGCCCCTTCACAGTTCTTTACAAATGTATACTACTGTTGCCATCTGAGACATTTAGGCTAGAAACGGTTTCTACTGCTTGTAACCAAAAAGCCCTGACTAATGATATCATTGCTTTAGGAATCAAACATTCAAATGTTCTTTTTTAAAAAAAGGGGATATGGATCCAGAGGTTCCCCAGCACTACAAGGCAGTACCGGAAAGGGTGAAGGGCATTCTCGCTCTAGTCCTGCTGTGGAAAACACTGTGCCTGGAGCCGAGGACAGAGCTGGCAAGCAGACAGACAGGAAGCACCGCGACGCGTGCATGTCTGACGCGTGTGTGTATGTGGTGACGGCCACCGCGGTAAGGACAAGGAACTCGGGCAAGCTGCTGAGAGGGTAGGAGAGGGGAGTAGAGCGCGTCTGGGTCCTCAGGGAAGGCATCCTTGACATTGAACAGAGGTCACTTAACGGATCGCTTAACGGAGCACAAGCAGACTTTTTCCTCTTGCCTGGCAGGCATGTGTTCATTCCAGAGTTCACAAATGTTAATAATCGGCATGAATTTACCAAGCCTCCATTCTTTCAATCCAACTGTTTTTACGACTGTAGAATGACAAAGTAGTATAATTATAAGATGAGCGCTAAGCAGTAGCCCGGTCAGTATTTCACGACTACCATCTACCAAGAAACCAAGGTAGAGTCATTTAAGTTATTAATCATCAATCACAAGCAAATGGACTTTGACAACTTTCACATATAGGCTTTGGAATATTATCCAATGAACAGCACATGCAAATTTAGGCTTACGGCTCTGTCACACTACATCTCATACTGTGTAGTTTGAAGGAGGCTGGCAAACAAAAACCATGTTAAGGGTTTTCTAAGACTACTGGACTCAGAGCCAGAACATCAAACTGACCCTCAGTTTACTCTCTGAAACTGGGCAAGTGACCTAACCTCCCAAGCACCAGATGCCTCATGTCATAGAAAGGATTAGAACATTGGTTATTAGGACTTCTTAACTTCTAATGGTAGAATTATTTCATCTCATTAGACTAGTATTTGGTGGCAATGCTCCATTTCACAATGAAGGGCCTGATGGTTATTCATTCCCCAACTACATGACCGCCTACCTGGTTACAAAGCATTTTTAAATGACATATAGTGACTTCTCTCTTGTTTATGACCATGTGATCATGAGAACGAAATGACGATGAATACTCCATCACCAGGAAATTCTATCTTGAACATAAAGAACTAGCCAACTTCAGAATACTGACAACTTTTATTTTAAAAAAAAAGTTTGTTTTTTGGTTTTCATATTTTAAAAGCATACATGAACAGAAAATCTGGTCAATGTATCATCGGTCAGAAGGAAATAAATTCAAATTTCACCAGTCCTCAAATAAGCAGTTAAATTTATCAATATACCCTTGCACTATTCTACCTGTATGTATGTGCTCACAGGTACATGTTTTCCTTAAAAAATATATAAAAAGGAAGCAAATAAAACTGTTTTATAAATTGCTTGATGTACTTCAATAGTGGCCATCCTTGTGTCATGATATATTGTTATTATAATATTATTCTACTACCTACATCATCTTAATGGCTTCATAAAAACACTTTAATCAAAAATATGTATCACAAACTCAAAACTGTTACTAATAGATGCTGCACAGAAACGCCGTTTTGCAGACAAATTCCCCAAAACTGAACTCCTGTAAGGAGAGTAATGCCACGGATTTCTGAGTTCTCTCTCAGCAGGGCCCCCTTTTCATCCCCGCCACCAGCAGAAAGCTTTCTAAAACATCCAGAGTCCCCGAACCTCCTAAGCTGTTAAGAACAATGCCATATATGGCATTTTTCCTTTGTTATAATCACTCTTTTACCTTCAAAGTGAATTCTGCCTGGAAAAATTATCATTTCTAACTTGTAAACCACCATCAAAATACATCGACACCACACACAAGATTTACAAACTTTGATTTTAGGGCAGTCCGAACGGAGTTCTGAGGACAAGTAATGTCTATGCAGAATTTCCATTCAACCAGTGGACCAGCGGACCAGATGAAGCGTTCTCCTTCTGTGAAGCAGACTCCCCACTTCTATTCTCGACCTGTAAGTGGTTCGTGGAAAGGCCACGGTTATCTGCTTAGTGAGTAAGTACAGTCTATTACATTCTTTTCATTAACTGCGTAACAGGCCAGTTCTTATTTACACCTGTTGTCCAAGCACAGTTTTCACAGCGCTCTCTTTCATTCTTAAAACATTCCAGTTTACACAACAAATTCTCTGGTAACCTACTTTAGGCTTCCAAGGAACCGCGGGCGCTTCCTTCCCACGTGAGTGAGACCGCGCCCTCGCCAGCATCCGTGGCAGTGCTTTCGTGGCTGCTAAACATCCTCCTCTCCTTTAACCACTGCTCTGAGGATGAGATGCGCTGTTATTTCCGAAGCCTATTTCGCTTTTTTCATGTTAGGATGCATTAACACCTAATTCTAGTCTTTATTACCCTCCCAAATCCCTTCTAATTTTTTTCACACCTTTGATATACTATCGTCCCCTCCTCTGTCTGGTGAGGGAAGGAGGAGAGAGGGAGGGAACACATTAAACAGTCTAGAGCTTTATTAGTGTTGTTACTGAATACTAAGAGGTTAATCAACCGAATCTGGATTTCGTGGTGAAGAGCTTATGGAAGATAATTCTCCAGCAAGCGTCTCCTCCAGCACACGGCGTTCCTGGCTGTGGCTCACTTCTCCGGGTCCCGGTTGTTGTCACCTTCTGCATCAGAAGGGACTTCCCTGCTCATTCCACTTGAGATTCAATCACTTTTCTAAGAAAATATTACGATTCTACTCTATGTATGAATGGTGAACATGAGTGGACAAGCTGCTGTGGCCATTCTCAAACCGGGGGTAAAAAGAATACGGAACATGCACTGCAGGTCCGGCGAGGGGTTTGTGGTCGATAACTTACTTCTGATTTCTAGAAAAATCACTTCAACGTTTGTGGATGCATAGTGCAACATACATATATGCCTAGTAGGTCAAATTGGCTTTTTAAGTAAATACTATGAGAATTTTACTGTATCAGCCTTGACCCACAGGGAGGGACCCAGACACAGTCAGGGGACAGGACGGCTTGTCAACACACTGCAGTACAGAGCTCCCAAGTCACGCATCCCTCCTCCTGGAGGGGAAGGGGTACTGTAGAGGCTGCGGCGTCTGCCTGCCACTCCCCTCCTTCCAGGAGAACTGGCTGGACTAGTTAATGAATGATATATGTATCAATCTCAGGCGGACAGTATTGTTACCTAATTCAGCACGGAAATCCTAGAAGCACCTGTGTGGATACAAACTGATTAAATTACTGTGCAGTGTTATCTGGCTTTCTTTTTAAACGCCACAGGTGTCAAATGAAGGGGCATGTATATAAATTTGTCCTGAGATATCTCTTGAGTAGACTAGGCCAGCCATTCACTTCTTTTTGAGGAGGAATTTTTTTTTAAAATGAGTGAGTTCTTTGAAGATAGGCGAGCCAAGTATTTACAAAGAATTAGAAGTTGCACAAGTCATTGCCCCAGGCAACTGAGTCTGTACTCAAATGAATAAATAAGGGGCGGATGGAGAAGGCGAATTAAAGAAATATTTATACTGAAATTTCATGTGCCTGAATCACTTACACAGGCAGGCATCGAGGAAGCGCAGTGCTAAGCCTGGAGGGACGAGCGTGCCTGCGGGAAGGCCAGCGCCCGAACCTTCCGGGGCAGGTCAGTCTCTCCTCCGACCGCCTCTGTCCCTTACAGGGACAGACACTTTGCACACACACATTTTAAACGTTCTCATGAACAAGGGGCTCACACATACTGTTCTTTAAATATTTGTGTTAAGTGGCTGATTTTATGGATGTTTATCTTTTCAGAATGACTAAATTTGATATTTATTACCTCTGTATTTATTACCAACTAGCCTTCCTTACGCGACTGCGCAGTCTTCCCACTAGCCGGCCGGGGCTGCCCTGTGCAGTCAGTCCTCCCTCTCCCCTCGTGCCCCGGGTTGGGCCACAGGTCAGCCAGGGAAGTGGTCCCTTTC
>NW_011888875.1:1777546-1789640 GCF_000151845.1 Pteropus vampyrus
AAAAAATTACTTAAATACTAAAAATAGAAATAAACATAATCCAAAAATCATGTGATTCCGTAACTCTTGTACCAAACTGGCAATTTGTGTTTTTCAAGTGAGACCAGAGCCAAACTTATAACATCTGTAGTAAAAAGCCAAGACCAATCTTAGAGAATTATTCACGGAAAGACATTTTCACCACGATGAGCGAGGCGGCTAGGACTGCACTTCATGCGTGCACGAGCGCAAGGGCTTATGGGAGTATTCATTTCACAGCATTTCCACTCAAACTTCCCACCCAGACGTTCCCAGGCAGCATGGGGTTTGATCCACAGGACAGACCTGGAAACTGGTAAGCAGGAAAGCTGAAAAACATCGACGGGCAATAAAAAGGAGGAAAACGGCCCAAACCGAAGCTGCCCGCAGTGGGCCTGCCTCCTCCTCTCCCGCACAATCCTTTTATAGGTCATCGGCGATGGCGCAGGGGGAAATAACAAAAATGAGGGTAGAAAAATCACTCAAAAAAGGACACGACCTTCCTAACATTAGACTCTGTGTAAGGCGAGGAAAACAATGGGTCTAACTTGATAAGTCGCACAAACAACAAATTGATTAATTTATACTCAGGTCTACTATTCGGCTTAAAACAGTGGTAGCTCAGTGGTTATGAGTGTGGACCAGGAGCCGGGTTCAGACCAGCCCGCCCCTCACCTGACTGTGCCTTGGGCTACTTTAGTCCCCCGCGCCGCAGCTTCCCCGACGGCGGAGTGGGGATGAGAGTGAACTTACTGAACAGGTGACGCAGGCAAGAACCGCGGCGAGAACAGCAGACGGCACCGCGTCTGCGCCCGGGGGGACGGGGAGCTGGCACCGTGGTCATCCTCACACGCAGCTGCACCACGGAACCAAGTGCAGTCTGTCCTTTTTGCCAAAATGTTTTTTAAACCTTTTATGTTGCCTAACCTGGCAGATGTCACAAATAAAAGCGTGATTTTTATAAAATGTGCATTCACCTATCCGAAGTTATAGTTCATCCTGATGACACCGCAGTCTCTCTTCTTGGCTGGTGATGGGAAGGCAAGGTCATAGTTATGAGAAGGCAGAGGCAGATCACGCTTCCCATCAGCAAATAACAGAGCAGCCTGCTGACGGCTCAGCCCCGACTGGCTCGAGGCAAAACGAATGAAAACTTTAAGGACAAAACCGTTTATCCCTGTAAGAAAGGCACAGACTTCCTTTTATTATTTTAATAATCCCTTCCTCCTCCACTTGTCCAAAGTCTCATTCTGTGGTTGTTTTATAAGCAAACACATCATTTTGAAAATCAGGAAACCCCAGAAAACCTTAACCTCTAAATAACAATATCCCTTCCAGTACTTCCTATAAAACAAACGTTTTATCACCTTCTACTCAACAGATCTACGTGGAATCAATTTAAAATAAAAATCAAATGTCAAATCCCATTACGAATATTCATTTTTGTTCATAAATTCAAAACCTCGAACGGTGACGGAAGGATAATTTGTTCAGGTTGAACAGGACCAAGCAGAACTGTTTTACATGCTCCTCGGTACAATCGTTTTCACATGCAAAGGGATCCCGCCCCGGAGCCAATTAAACACGGGATGTGGCGCTAAGGACTGTGGTCGACAAGACCGACTCAAAGCCCTCGACACGAACGTTTACGGTGTCATGGTGACACAGACTGAACGACAATTCTTTCTGTGCCTTCACGCCTCGACCACCGACAAGACAACAAAAACCGCCTGGTAACTTCTGCTTTTCCTTGAAAATCCTTACTATCCTATTGAACTGTTGGCTGGGCATCCGCTTTGCTCTAGACTCTAGACTGGATTTTAAAATGGTGCGGGAAATAGCATATAATACATTCCAGTCCTTACCAACTTATTGCACTTGGCACTGTAATTAGACACGTAAGAAAGACCAAAACTGGCCCTCCATAAAACACGATCAGGCTCCCGTGCATCACTTTAGGCTGCTCCGGCCAAATGACTTTTTCATCTCATGACTTTCCCACGTTGACACATCTTGGTCTTAACAATCATTCATGCTCTATCTAATCTGCCCAAATATTACTAAACATTAATATAAAACTTTACACCAGCATGGGTTTATCCACCATGAAAAGAGAATTGGCTCCCACTGGCAAGACAGCACCATTAGGCTTTCCGTCCAAGAGTCTCAAACATCAGCAATCGGTTATTAATGTAATATGAGGTCTTCGTTTCAGAAGTGCCCTCAGCAACCCCACGTGCCTCTGTCCAGGTGAGACTGGCCCTGCCGGCCCCACAGCTACTCAAAACAGCATCGATGAAAACGTCTCACGGGGGCACCGAGGACAGAGCTGCCATTTCAAAGGAGTCCAAATTTAGACTGTGCTCGAGAACAACGTGAAAATCCTGAAGTGTGTTTTTATAGTTCTTTATATGCGCCAGATGACTCACAGTTATGTATCGTGGAGGCCAGGTACTTTTATTTCTAAAAAAGGAATACGTTTGAGTGTGGGCAGGCCAGCCTCATGCTCTACAGCTTGATGACTAGGCAAAAAAAAAACAAGGGAGAAGCTGGTTCATCTCCAGCTCAGGAAAGTGATTTTAAGGACCAAAGGCTTATTTAAAATGTCACACTTAATTCAAGTTTGCAATTTATTTTCCAGCATAGTCTCATGAACCTAGTCAACTTTTAAACACTACTCAGGAGTGCTAATTGGGTCTACCTCTTAAAAGACTGTTTAACAAGCTATTCAAAATACTCTGGTCCCAAGCTGCCTAAAAAAATATTTTGAAAACATTTACTAGGGCACAAGTAGGAATCAGTCTTTCTGGCAGCTCTTCCCAGACTGTGGCACTCGAAAGAGCCAAACAGTCTTTTCGGACTGAAAGAAAAACCTTCACAGTCCCTACCCAAGTCCACCTCCCATGAGGCGTCTGTGCGCTGGGAAAGGTTTGAGAAGCTTCGCAGAATCACCGAGCAAGGAGGTAAAGCCGTCTATATCACTTTGCAAGTGAGAGAGAAATAGTGCCATTTGTAAAAGAAACACAACAGATACACATATTGCAGTTAGATTTTCTACAGATACATACGCAGACTGTGCTGTCCAGTTTGGTTTCCTCTGTCACGGCATCACAAGTACAGAATGCCAAACAGAAATGCGACACTGACAAATCGCCTGAAGCCAAAAGCAATCTGAAGAACAACTATGGACCGGCCCCATGCCGTCGAATAAGTATCAGAGATGATTGCATCTCCTGTTAAAGGTTCTATCACTGGCCACAAACTGTTCAACATATGCTCATAATTTCAGGCAAGGCAACATCAAACATTAGTGATGTTAAACGCAAGGCTGAAAAACTTACCTGGCGAAAGTTAAGACTGAATAAACAGGCAAATGCTTTTTTCTTCAGTTGGCATTAACAAAGTGCTTCATTCAAATTTATTATGAAAAAAAAAAAAACATGTCTTAACCAAATTCAGGCAAGCCTTCCCGTTATCAATTAAACCAGCTTCAAAATATTTTGATTCTTCCCCATGTGCCCAGGAAGTCACTCATCCGCCACCTTCTCAACAACTTGTTCTTTCCCTGCTTGGTCTTCTCCCAGTCATGATTTCCACTTATTTTGGGGGTTCTTCCTCACCTTTCCTAGGTGTTTGGCATGAGAACAGCAATACCCCCAATTCCTCCCTGCTCCTCGGCCAGGAAGCCTTCTCTGCATCCACACACAGCGGCAGGTGCGCACGTGGGCAAGTGCCCATGGTGTGGGAAACAGGTGCACACAGCACTCCCCTAGGGCGCGGTGGCCAATCTGGCCCTGGGAGCCTGCTCGGAGCCCAACACACCTGTTTTCACTGTGATGTTTAATGATTTTATGCTGGTCATGTCTTTCAGCTGTTAGAGCTGCCCCAAAATGAGCAGAATGTCCATCCCACTCTAGGCTGGAAAGGACACACACTGCCAGTGTTTTGATGTATTTACTTTTCAGTTGACGTCAACAGTCTCCAGGATACAATTTGGATGAAAACAGGACCAAGCTCTCCATAACTTTCCTCCATAACTTTCGTTTTGGGCTTTACAAGGGGAAGGAAGGAAAGAGAAAAGGATGGGGAAAGACGGCAGGGAGGGAGGGGACATTACATTTATGGGGGGAGTGGATAGATACAGGTGCTCTGATTCAGCCACTGACAGTGACTAAAATGCCTTTGAGATCTGGTAGTCCACTTACATTTTAGGAAACCCAGGCCCCTCCCCACCCCGGCCATCCCCGCCTCCACATACACACACACCATCTCTATCCAACCCTGCCCCACACCAGGGCCTAGCGAACCTCTGCCTGAGAATCATTTACAAGGCCAGGTTAAACAAACTGCTCCATTTTCCATTAAGCACGTCAGCAAATCATTTTTTATTTCCTTGACTCAGTCTGCTGCAGATTGCGAGACACAATAAAGATTTAATAAGGGTTTTTCACTGGGGGGAGAGGAGATAATGGCACATTAAATAAACATCTCTGTTGAAAGATACACAAAGACTTCAGAAAGTTAGAGTATCTGTAATTACCCATCACCTCAGACACTGATACAGTAGATACTTGGCTTGTAAAAGCACTGGTAAATTTTCAGAATAAGTTTTACGAATATTGGAATTCACAGCAATGACTCAATGGCTGGAGCCATAAAACTCTAAAGTATAGGAATCCTGGGTGTAAAATTCCTATCTATGAACTGAACACTGGGCAAAAAATACTTAAGTATACAAGGCAGAAGCAGCTCATAACGTAAATCATGATGAGAATCATGACGACTTCTACTACAAATAATTACCACTAATGGTGTTAAATAAATGGTCTTTCCCTTTTCCAAATGTCTGTTTTTCTCTTCGTCATACTCACTGACAGGACAATATCTAATACATGTACTTTTTTTGAATCACATGCACAGACAAAACTAAGACCCAACAGTGACCGAAAAAGGTTACAATGTTTTAAATTACAAAAAAAGCTTATAATTACATCACTCAGTATAGAGGTCCACTTACAACCAGCGCTGTCCATGAGCCACGGGGCCTGCACACAAGGCACCAGCAACCCTGCCAGGCCTGGCACCGCTGTCGCACTGCTCAATGAAAGCAGGCTGCTCACAGGATGAGTCCTACCTTTGGTTAGGACTCGGAACAGCAAAAGTGATTAACAAACGAGATGTCGATTGATGCAGAGAAGCACGGGGAGCGCAGGGAAAGCTCAGCAGTGCTTGAAGGGCGCCGAACTGCAGGACGGAAACGGAACCCAGAAAGCGTCTGCCCTCACCCCCACTAACCTGTATTTTTCTGAAACACCAAGGGTTTTCCACATGTAGTGTGTACTGAAAAGAAACATGTCAGAATATTTTACAATGGAAGTTCATTTCAGAAGCATTTAAACAATGTTAACATGTAAGCTTTCCTCTGAAAGTCCCTGTGTTAATCATATGAGGACACACAGCAAAGGAAATGCGACTCCTCCAAACCAATGATGTCCTGAGTCAGAATAACGCACTAATATTAAGCCAATGCAAACACATGCCAGCACACCAAAGCCCTGTTTCTCAACATGACAAAAATCACAAGTTCAAAGCCTCAACGACATTGTCAAAGGCCTTTAGTAGATCAGGGGACAGTGAAGGGCACCTTGCAGAATGGAAGCTCGGTGAGCCGACGACGGGACAAGATGATGGGACAGAGGCCGTGACGCGAGGTAGCCCAGCAGCCACGGGACACAGCGCTTCCAGCGGCTGCCGGTTGTCTTTCTGCTGAAGGACACAAGGACCATGAGCAGTGCTCCCTTCCACTCTCCAAACGCCGCTGCCGCTAAGGCGAACGGCAAAGCTCTTCTAACAAAAACACTTCGAACCCCCACTGGACAAAATCTGCGAGGCAGGCTTAGAACGCAGAAGTCAAGGTCAGTGAGAGGTCTCCCTGAACAAGCCACAGAGCACACAGTGCAGGAAGAAGAACTATGTATTTTTAAAGTTTGGGATCTATCTTTCCTTTCCAAGACATGTCCTCTTGGGTAATATTTGGGGAGGGGGGAAAAAAAAAAGCTTACCATAAAAATAAATTCAAAGAAAATCGTCACCGTTTGTCAAAGGTTAATAGTTGGCAGTGTCCCACAGGACCCCAGGACACCAAAAAAACCCCTCTAGAGATCCAAACAGGTGCAGCCGGCACTGCAAGCAGCTGTGCCTGCCCGTCCTGGCACCACCCCCTCACCAGGTGGGCAGGGGGCGTGGCACGGAGTCTGAGACCAGTCCCATTATGCAGGGGAAAGAGGCTGAGGGTTAAGTAGCAGAGAATTGGTTTTATCTTTTAATCATTTAAAATTTCTTTAGGGTTTGCAGGGTGGTGGATAGGAGGAGGGTGGGTTTATTTTTACTTTTTGTCAAAGAGTAATTTGTTTAAACTAGTATTTTTTAGGGGATGCATTAATTCTTCTGAAAGGGCACGTTACTTTTTTTTAGGAAAAGGATTCCTTTTTAACAGTGTTTTGAAAAATAAATCTCCAAAAAGTTTTTTTTCAGTATTCATATTTCCTGGGCTCCGACTATTGAAGGGAGGGAAGAGAACACAACGCTGTGTCAGTCCACCCTGGTTGATGGAGGGAGAAGACACGTCACAAAAAATGACCACACATGCACAATCCGAGCACCGCGGAACTGCAGGAGTCCAGACACCCAGCACGGCTTCCGGCTGGGGGGGAATTGGGGACAGTTTTACCAAGACTGCAGCCTCTGTAAAAGTGCAGGTGAGCAGTAACACCTGGACGTGAGGAGGGGTGAGCCACAGGATGGAAAGGAGCGGGCATCTTTCTGAACCCTGACAGAAGATGCCTCGTGCCCCCCGGTCATAGGGGACAGCTGGGCTCCACTCTAAGGCCACTGTCATCGACCTCAGTGCTGCCTGCAGGCAGTGAGAAGGAAGGGGAGCCTGTCCTGGCTCAGAGTCGCCACCCCTGCTCCAGAGCGGGTAAACGCGCCGTGAGGGTCTCAGCAGCTTTGGGCCCCACTTTCCTCATTAATCCTCTAGAAAACTGGGAAAGGATTTCAAACATCATCGGAACTCCAAATTCATATCTAGGGAACACTTTACCTGTCAGAAGCAATTAAATGAATTCTTAAATGCTAGTGAGCTTTCCAATAGGTGAGTTCTTAGGATGAAAACAAAATGTAGAAAATGATAGGATTCAATCACAGAGAAAAGGAACAAAGTAAAACATTGTCCTTTTTAGTTAATGGTATTTTCCCACAGACCATGTAAATTTCTACATGTAAATTTCTCACTAATTTTTACACTTCAATCCTTAACGAAATTAAGACAGAACTTATACCATCATTTAATCACACGTCTAGTATTTCGAGAGAGATTTTTAGCCACATCTATGGACGAGAAATGACGCTACTGGATGAGCATTTCTAAAACAATGACTGTCTCCTCACTGAAAACTTCACTATTCGAACCACCCAAGTTCTGACGACAGTTCCTATCACGTGTACGTTTGTCCTGGGGTTGAACCATCTCCATCGAGCAACCCAGGGACCAAGGTGCTGTTTCAGTTAAAGATGGTACCAGCAGGAGTCAAAGAGGGTCACTCTGGTCGAATGTGTCCCCTCCCCTCACTGCGCCTGACGCGGGGTAAGGACACAACAAACAGCAGGCACCTACTCAGGTCACAGACGGGCCCCTCTCCTTCGAGCTTGCTAGCAATGACTTAGATAACAAGATAGCGAAGTCCTTATTAAATCCTCAACCACACAGCTCAGAGAAATCATCCCTGTGTCAGGTGAAAAAAAAAAAAAAATACTATCCAAAGATCTGAATGGAAAGAACTGAAAGTAATAAGATGAAATTTGATGATATGCGTATAGTCACTTTTACATTCAAAATATTAATGCCTTGAATGCAAGTCAGGAAGAGCTCCAGCAGGAGCAGGTGAGAGCAGCAGGTCCTGCTCGGGTCACGGAGGTCAGACTGGGGTTCCATGATCCACAGCAGAGCCACCAGCGGGGGAGAGAGAGGAAGTGCGGGTGTTTAAAGAAAGAGCTTGGGGCCAGGAGGGACCCGGTCCCTTCAAACATTTCAAAGGCTCAGAAGAAAAGAGCTCATGCAGTTCTAGACACCTGGATACCAACAGCCAAAACTGGATTAAACTGAAGCGTTAGGGAAAGAGATCCCAACTTGTAAAGAGACAAGGGACAAAGCGCTTAAAAGTAGGAGGTTAGGCTTGTATTTAGGAATTCTTCCCTTTCGAGTTTGTATTTAGGAGCTTGTATTTAGGAATTCTTCCCTTTCGAGTTTGAGGTGTCTCTAGGGCCTGTGGCAGTCATTCTTAACACTGAGCTCCAAGCCTCGGGTCAGGAGAAGGATGGGGTCGCCCCACTTCACTACCGTGCTCTCTGCGTGGGGCTCAAGAAACCTGGTAACAACTGCAATTTATAAAAATAAGCCTGACGATGGTTTCTATTCATTCACCTTTTCTGCTGCCCATGCCATCGGTAACCTCCCAAGGCCTGTGTTCATACAACAAGCTCACGTGTTCACGGTGCCAAACGTTTACACCACATCACTGTCACGAGCCCTCAAAGACTGTTAAGGACGTGACTGGGAAAAGGAAACCACATCATTTCGGAAAAACAAAGCCAAAATTGGATAACTCTCCCTAAAATGTTGTAATCACGAAAATTTATCCACAGTCCAAAGTTCATGGACCAAAATACATCTTCGGCAAAATCAGAAACCACTAATAGACATCAGGAATAAAAACAGATTTCAACGTCGGTGCTCTCCGTCAGTGCTGCGCGGCTCATCCTCAGACCTGCACTGTGATGCTGACTGCTGGCTCGCTCTGGCCGCCCCGGGGTGAGCACAGCCACGAGGTGGGAGGCCTTGAAGTCACTGACAAAGGAAGCATGTCAGCTGTGATGTGCCCACATCCCCACCTGGTGCCTACCTACCTCCAGCTCAGCTCCAGGGCCATGTGCAGATGGGCTGTGTCCTGGGGAATTAAAGTCACATTCTGGTTGGGGAGGGACCCCAGGAGGCCCTTGGCCTGTTCCCACTCACCAGCCAGAGCCCCTGCTCCCCGGACCTGATCCGCCCCATACTCAGAACCAACTCCTTTCGGAGCCGTCCTAACCAGACTGGTGCCTCCGGGCGCACGCCGCCTGCTCCGGGCCCTGGCCACACCTCTCTACCTGCGCCCCATGCTGTGAGAGCTCAGCTGGAAGAAGCAGTAACACTAAAGGGAGGCAACACAGAACCAAACCGAGAAAAGCACACAGTGCGCTTCAGAGCCGGACGGAGGCCGGTCTAGATTCCAGGACTTCAACGACGGCCGGCTTCACGGCCTTCAGCAAACCAGCGCCTTAATGTTGCTGAGCCTTGGTTTATTGCCATCGCATCTACAGAAGGGAGAGAATGACAGCATCCACATGTCAGAGGGACCTGAGGGGCCTCCACGTCGACGTGAGACCTGCGTTTCTTCACAACCCACAGCACATGCTAACATGGCTTCCGTGGCAGAGCCTGAATGTGAAACTCTATGCTGATTTCTGTTCTTCCCATGACGCCCAGTTACCTCTCCCGCTATCCACTCAGATCCTGAACTTGGCCGAAGTTTCCTAATTTGTCTTGAAATGCCCCAACATTGGTCAATAAAGCAAAGCAAGGAAGGGGAAGTCGGAGTGTTCAGAGTGCACTGAAATGGCCTCAAAAATGTCTGCAATGCAATCGCCATGGGGCAAGTGGAGACATGTGTCCCAGGCGAGTGGCCCCGCGCTCCGTCTCAAGGACCGCCTGGCCCAGAAGTGCCCGCCGCCGACCACGGGCATGCCCACGGCCACTGGCGGGAGGGTCGTCGTAGACCCTCAGGGTGGACGGGTCACGGAACGACCGTGAGGGTCTAATGGCCAGCACCAGGACCTCTTGGCCCCTAACGACAGCTGGTGGGACAGATAAGCAGCTCCCAGACACCTCTGTGCCCGAGTGAAGCAGCTCGTTGTCCTGCAGTGTCCATAGACGTTGAGTGGAGCTTCAACTTCAGCTTCAACAAATGCCAAAACCTTGAGGGAGGCACTGACGCCATCCCCAGCGGCCAGCGCCTGGACAGACGTTCCTTCTCAGTGTCCTCTCACACATTCTAAGGCAACTAGGAACAATATGGCATCTGCAGGAAATAGCCACATTCATTCTGTACCCCTTAAATGTCTCTCTATTACTTAGAAAAAGGCTGTAATGTTAGCTGCATGTGCTAGAAAAACATAGGCTGAGACACAGAGCAGATAGAAAAATCAGCCCAAAAGCTGTGCTGTAATGTTCCACTGTTGAATATTTCTTATAATCCATGTAGCAAAACCAAGGAAAATCCTAAAAGTAAATGTGTATGAATGCTATTTTCTTGAATGTTCTTTATACCCTAGCTCTTTGCTGAGGGGTTTCACTGGACAAAATAAAATATCCTTGCAGATGTAGACAAATAAGCCAACTCAAATAATAAATTTCAAAAAATTAACACTATTCTCATATTCTAAGATCAGGCAGTTCTAAAAATGAGACTCCTACAGAAGTCCAGTTTAGGGGAATATATATATATATATATATATTTTTTTTTTTAAGAAAGTGAACCAATTTATTTAGCTAAGAACACTGTTATCTCCCATTCAGCTCAATACTCTTAGCACAGTTAAGGTAAAATCAGACCTTCGTGCCCCAGCCCCTTCGAAATAATCTCGTTTAATCCAATGAGAACAGGACCTGCAGGCAGAATGTAATGATCAGCTTGGAAATTCAGGCCACACAGACTGAAAATATCATCTTGTAACCAGCTTTTTATCTAGGTTATTTCAAGAGGCTGTAGCAGAAAACCTGGGAATACAATGCACTGGCCTGAGCACACCTTATAGTTAACTGGTCCTTCACCCCACATGCCTTCGAAAATCAAATAAATGTAAAATATATACACAACATGTATGAGATTCCAGATTGTGAGAAGATACGTTTTAATACACATTACTTTTTATCTGTTTCTTTAAATACTTACACTACTGAAGCACTCTGGGGGCATAAAAAGCAAAAAAGAATATATTTTATTTTGATGGTTTTAAAATTTCATTTGAAAGTGCATTTTAACCTAGCATTACAGCACAATCAACAAAGACAGAGAGATCCTCTAAAGGCCAAGGCATCAGGGCTACCCAGGGAATCGAAGTGCAGAACATTCTTCCTCGTTCTGGGACGCCAGACCCACTCAGGGGACCCGGGGGCCAGGGAAGGATGCTGGCCAGGAGCAGGAGAGGACTCTGACCAAAGGACCTCTTCACTGTCTCAAAATGGACTGAAGCCAAAAAGCCTTTCCACCCCCCTCCTTCTGTGACTGCGAAGGGAGGGGCAGCACAAAGACCCCCTCTGAGCTCTTGGGAAGAAGGGTAGGATGCAGGCCAGGTCCTGAGTGTTGACAAATCCTGATTCACGGCTCAAGTCACACTTAGCTCACACACAAAATGGGTGATTCAACCCTAAGGAGGGGGCAGGGGTCTCCGAATGTGCTCCTGGTCTGTTTCTGAACAGACGGCTATTGACAGGAGAACTGACCACTCTTCTCGGCCAGCGGTCAATGCCTTTACGTGTCCAAAACTGAATCAAACACTGTTTTATCCCAGTTTGGGGTAAACACAAAACACTCACCACTGGGAGTCATGGATATCTTCACATGACTCTCATCCTCTGTGTATAGAACTTACAAAACTGCGGTCAGCAAGTCGGGTGACCAGACACCCTGGTTCAATAGGGATGGTTCCAGTTTACACCTATCGTTCCAGAATAATTATCAGTAACACCTTCTTCCACTCTCAAAAGTGCCTCTGCGTAGGCCACAAATCATATGGTCAGCCTCTCGGTAAAGAATGTCAAGCTAAGGAAGCGACAGCATTAGACAGCAACACCCGATCTTTTCAACAGCGAGCAAGGACTGGGCTTTCTAACCAAACCACAGAGCACGCGATATCACCCTGGGCTTCTGAAGTTGAATGTTAGCCATAACTCTGCATCAGTCACCCAGAACACTGTTCA
>NW_011888875.1:1790780-1799011 GCF_000151845.1 Pteropus vampyrus
GGACACTGGAAATTAACATGAAATTCACACAAAGGCCAGAAATGCCTGGCATTAAAAAGATCTGTGTTTGAAATTTTCCGTAATAAAAAATGTTTTTGTAAAAGGTATCTCCTCATTTGCCAGTTATCAAAAAAGTTCAAAGGTGACCTTCGCACCTGGAAACCTTGAAACTTGTGAAAGATAAGCTACTGAAAACAAAATGTAAATGGGGCAATTTATTTAAACAAGTTTTAAATAGATGGATATTGTTTTCGACACTTAGACAGGTTCCAGAAGAAGTCACATGTGCAACAGGGCGTTCTTGTGTGCTCACTCACAGACACACTGAGCGTCTTCCCCTCTCAAAGCTCGGGCAGCATCCTGGGACAAATCTAGTAGGGAATGCAGTGCAGAGAAACACAGCATCTTAAATGGGCTGTTTGTGCTTATCCAAAAGTACTCTGTAAAAATTAAATTTACTGGTCAACAAGGGCTTCAGAAAACCACTGCATTTCTGAAATGAAAATATCTAACATCAACTGTGTAAATATGTGCATCAAATATTCCATAGCCATAAAAATGGGACTTAAAACCCAATTTTCAAGTGACTATACTTTAAAGTAGAATTAAATGTTTTGGCCACCTCCACTTGACATTAAGTAAAAATTTTATTTTTGAAAGGTCCAATGTACCCAAATTTTAAAATCATCTTTAAAAGCATGAATTGGAATTTTTAAGCCTTATTTTATAAAAAATTGGCATAAAATGTGTTTTTAAATAAGAAGTATGCTTGACATTTGTTATTCCGAAACGCATTAACCTCCAGATATTCTTCACAAATCAGCATTTCCAATATAGAGACACATTTTTTACTGTAACATATTTTGTGAACTCTTCTTTCATAATCTGTGTCTCTCCCAACACAGGAATCTATGTACCTACATATCCTATAAATTTTCATGACTCATTAAGTGTGCTGAGCTCACAGTAAATGGACTGACAGTATCCTACATGAGAGACAGGTGACTTCATCATACGAGGAGTTTCCAATATAATCATGTAATCTTCCATGTGATAAAATCGGTTTTATTCAAAATTCCCAGGTAAATTTAACCTTGAGAAACACAGGCTTGTAAAACATATCTTGCTTCCACATCCTGAGGCTGTGCTCCAAGATCTATTTTGTCCTGGTGTATCTCTAAACTTTAAAACTATAATCACCTATAATCTTCAGCTCCAAAGAATATACAATTTATGCAAAGGACAAACAAAAAATGAAATTCATCGCTAGACCTTGAGAGATAAAAGGAGGTAAGAACTGTGGAAAGGGAGAGGAGTTAAGAGTGGGGAAAATTGGAAAACGCCTAGAAAACTAGAAAACATATCAATCCTGACAGCTATAAAGATAAAACTGTGGTCTCAACTCCAACTAGCAATTTTTTGGGAGCAGTGTATTTCCAGCTAGTGCAGTCTGATGAAACTTAATGAACCTCTTCTCAGAATACACATCTTAAAACAATATTCTGAGAATTACATTGTTTAAAGTTATCAAAATATTGTGAAGTATTATGTGCTACTTTACTACACATTAAACAAAAATGTTTAATGGAGGGAGTGTAGCAACTACTACGGCCGTTTGAAGTGGTGGTGAGCATAAACGATACTTTGAGAGATCTGTAATAACTGTAATGTCATCTGAAAATATCTGTGATATCCCTGGTGACAAGCCGCAGGTACTGTGAGAACTACTGCATTACATTCATAGTTGAAAGAAACACCGTATTTAGATGGAGAGCTGCTGGAGAGCTGCGGAAGATAAAGATACACTTAATTTCTTTCCCATCAAAGTTCATGGCTCTCCACTACAGACCAAAGTCTCTTACTCTAGACACTTTGTTACTTATTTGGCTTTGGAGCTCTACCTTTGGACAGAATGTCTTAAGAAGAGATTCTGAACCAGAGGACCACACACACACTCGGCAGCAGAATCTTCTCTTCTCCGGAGCGGGTCCGGGTGGCGGCCTTGTGTGTGCTGTGACCAGCTTCGCAGAGTTGCTGATCGACCCTTACGGAACTACTAAAGTGAGGTTAAGCTGGCTGGGTGGACAGACAAGCGCACATGAAGCAGACATGAGAGAGAAGCAGGAAACAGGGACACACTTAAAGCAGCTATTTCCGAGCTCTCCAGCTCTGATCCAGCAGCTCCTCGGGGGGAGGTGAGGCCACACCACCTGCCTTCCCCAGCTAACTGAGAGGCTCTCAGATACATATGATCAATTCCCTTTTCTTGGCTCTAACAGCTGAAAAAGCCTTAAAGTCAGGCCCTGAAAATACATGCCACACTGTTCACGTGGCTACTTGTGTACAAACTCCTAAACACCAGAGTCACAGAGCGTTACGGCAGTACGGACTGCTGGCGACTAAGGCAAACTCTCCCACGACCCAGCAGCACTATCGAGTGGGTCTTTCTAAAAAGTACGTAAGGTATCTATCTATGCCTTAGTGATGCTCAAGTGTCAGCAGACACAGTTCTCACACTTCCTGCAGCAGCCTGACCTAAGCTTACCTGTCCTTGGTGTTTGCTGCTGGTTATTTTGGTAGCATCATACTGTATTTGCAGAGGACAGCCAAGACGTAGAGAGAGCATGTGGCTCTATATTTATATTGACCACTACAAGAGGACAAGAGTCACAGAGTCAGACACTGCTCATTATATGTGGAAAGCAAAACCTCTGTGCCTTGATGCCAGTGTTTCTGTTTTTAATTAGCAATATGCTACTTTTTCTTGCTAACATTAGTACAAGGAAGAAATTTCAGACTGAGAAATATGCAGCAACAGCAATGAACTAGTCCCTGAACATAGTCAGGTTTCAGACATACTATGGTCTACTAAAAAATTATTCTGATGCAACCTCTTTATCTCTGCAGATTGCTATCTGCGCTCTACCAAGTGATAAGACAGATTTAAGAATAGCTACTGCCTAAACCTACAGCCTTTGTCCCTCATTATCCTGAATAATTTAGATGGTCTAGTTTTGACCTCAGGCTTTTCAGCTTATAGTTTACATCCAAATGTTGCAAAATTCAGCTAGGCAGCACTACTTTAAATGGTGCAATTTTAGAGTCTTTCGAAATCCTAAAAAAATTAGATCAGCATTCCTGTAGTTTTTTTAGTCAGAGATATGAATACTTACAGTGACCAATGAGACTTAGCCAACAAGCTTTTCTTATAATGGCACCATATTTCTGGCAAACAATTATAAAATGTTTTCTCTCTTTTACAACAGTATAGTAATTTACTGTGTGTACAGTTTCTGCTAAACATAAATCAGCTCTTTCCTTGCGGTCAAGCAAATTGAAGTTAGTAACAAACAAGATGTCTGACTTACTCATTTTTTTGGGCAAATCAGGATTGGCTGGGTCTTCCGGGGTTTTCACTGTTTTACTTATCACTATAGGATTTTAAGCACTTCGCATCTTTCCATAAAGTATCTTCATGATATTTGATTTTAGGGCAAGGCCGGATAGAATTTAAGAACTGGAACGCTGAAAGAGGGTCAAGTTCTCAGTATTACAAACTGCCCATATTCCATCTTCAGTTCGCCCAATACTGAAATTGTATGTCAAGTTAAAAACTGAGGTTTTTAAGTTTTGTTTTAATATTTTTAATGAAAGTGGTTGAAAAGTGATAAAATATATTTCTATGTGATATTCTCCTTCAAAAACTTCAAATTAACTTAAAGAAGTTTTCCTTTTACTAACTGCTTAGCACATAGCAGAAGCTCAATAAATGACGCCTGAATGAATGAATGAGCATTGATGACTGTTTTAAATGATGGCGAAACTGAAGGGTGAAGAGTTTAGCAACTGGCTAAAGATTAACGAAAGCATATGTCAAAATTTTAAATAAAACCAAAACTTTCTAACCACAGTATATACAAACTACTACTCTCTCCACCGAACGTGTTTTTAGTTAAAATGGAAAAAGTTAACTATTATCTATATCATAAAGCTATCACAAGAACTTTTTTCCTCTCTGGTTAATATGAAACTTAAAAAAAAACTTCCAAAAACATGTTACAACAACAGGAATCTCCAGTTCGGGTAAAATACAAAGAATGCACCCAGGAGTATAAATGAAGGTTAAGGCAGCGGTGCCCAACCTTTCTGGCACCTGCAAGAATCTAACTAACGCCTGATGATCCAGGGCGGGGCTGAAGGGTGATGCTGGCGCTGGGGAGCGGCTGCAGATACAGATGAAGCTTGGCTCCCCTGCCCACCTGTCACCTCCTGCTGTGCGGGCGGGTACCTAACAGGTCACAGACTAGTACCTGTCTGCAGCCCCAGGCTTGAGGACCCCTGCTCTAAGGTATTTCCCTAAGTCCCTAACACATGGCCTGATTTCCCACCATCCCTTTCCCTCTCCAACTTCCCTATGTTTGCCATTTAATCACCTGGAACTCTACTTCTCTCAACGACTTTCTCTTTTGCCTATTAAAAAACAGCTAGCATTTGCTTTTAGTAATAAGCCCTGTCTAAAATTCTTTGTCTAATTACCAAATCACTCTACAGCTGGTGACAACACAATGGTATGATCCAAGTATTATCAACTTAGATATTTTCAAGCTAATTCTAAAATACCATTAAGTACTTATCACTTTTAATTTTCCAAAAGTAACCTTGAATCTACTTGGGGGCAGGGGGAGGGGATACTTTTTTTAAGAGCTCACTATGAATCCAATATCAGAAATCATAATTGAGAAGTTTAGAAAACAATTTTATCACGATCACTATACAAAATAAACATAAGTTACACTGCTTTTCGCAGATAGGCATTTTATGATATCTCAACCACTCCAGCTGAATGAAACAAAGAACATAATAGATTTACTAAGCCAACATATAAAGAATTTATAAAACAAGAGTAAGTTTTCCTGGGACTCAGTGATAAAGTTAGAGCACTGACCCAAATTTTTCACCTTTGAAACAAAATAGCTCATTTTGGTCACTATAAATAAAACCTGCAATCAAAGGGGGGACAGTCAGACATAACAATTAGTGACCATCAGAAATGACACCGTCCTACAAAAGTAAAGGACGTGGAAATGTAGGAACATTTCCTTAAAAACACAACTCTTGTACTGTCAAATAAAACCGTGAGGAAGAACATGATGTAAATAAAAATAGGGACCTTCCCCTCTTCAAGAGAAAAAGGAATGAAAAGCGGCAGTCGATACCCATTAAGAACAAAGGAGAGAGAGGTGAGGAACAGAAGCCGGCCAGGATGTCTTAGGTTTCCCTTTAATTCTTTCCTGCACAAAGAACAAGAAACTTAATCCATGCGTTCACCTCGAATAACCTCATTAAAAAGTACAAATCAAACGGGGCTCAAAAATCTCACCCTCGAAGACTGTCCCTGAGGACACTGACTGCAGAGGTCAGAGGTCACCTAGAGACCACCAGCATTAGCTGTCAGATCTGGGTGGGAAGCTTGCCAAGGCTTCCTGCCCTGCTTCCAGGCTCTCTTCCCACCCTGGGCACGAAGGCCAGGCCTGCCCCAGGAGAGGCACTCCAGAAGGACGTGGGTTCCATGGTCACGCTTCTAATAATAAATTTGCATTTCAACACAGATTATTCCAAAAAAACTCAGGCTGAAGCATAGATGAGTAATGAAAGTGAAAACGAGAGACACAGAATAACATGAATTTAAACATTTCGATGGCAGCATGACCTCCCAAGCCCTGGCACCACCACCAAGTCAAAGAAGCCAAGTAAATCAAGCAGAAGGCTGGCTCCGACGGCAGCACCGGGAACCAGGAGCAGGAGGTGTGCACGCCCACGCACTTCCGGGCTGGAGAACAGGACCCAAAGCCACACAAAAGCAAGTCATTCTACCGCAGTAAACTGGAAACCAACCCTCTTGAAAATCAACTGCAAGGAGAAAATGAACAAATTTATACATAAGGCACATTCTGTTAGCAAATATTTAGATTCACTGGAGGATCTACTATTTTCAAAATATGATGAATAACTGATTTGGAGAGAGTCTCTACTTAGTTTGCCTATGTAAGACCTTCCTATTCCGGAGACTTCCAGGTAAATTCTAAGCGTATCTCCTGAATTAAGCTATGCTAACAGCATAGAAAACCTGGCCGTGAATTAAACACGTGGCACGTGCATGCTCAGTAGAAGACAAGGGCCACGAAATCGGCGACAAAGCGTTGTCCTGACTTCAGAGTGACATCTTGTGCGTGAGGCTGCGACGTCTGCCCCTGCGAACACAGCCCGCTCTCACAGCTATTCAGGCTTCCTTTCCTTTTCCAAGCCTGAGACAGAGTCCTGGACACTTTTCCAATGATCGTGCCAGAAATTATCACCATTCTTTGAGGGCACTTATTCCCAGATAAATGCGAAGTTACAGCCTTGTGAACCCCATCATACTCTCTTCCCCTGCTGATTTGCTGAGGTTCAAATACGTTCCCAATATCACACCATCATCAGTTGATTCTGACAGATAAAAACCACAATCATCCATTATCCAAAAGAACTTAGGGGAGAGATTTAAGTAGCTCACTATTAAGTAAGAAATGAATGTTGAGTAGTTAAGCAAAGCAAAAGCACCTGTTCGACAGAAAAAAAACAAA
The DNA here is from genome assembly GCF_000151845.1 of Pteropus vampyrus. Lineage (NCBI taxonomy): Eukaryota > Metazoa > Chordata > Mammalia > Chiroptera > Pteropodidae > Pteropus > Pteropus vampyrus. The sequence continues at coordinate 1,797,404 of NW_011888875.1, forward strand.
ACCCGAAGTTACCCTCCTCAGGTTACATGCCGCTGCGAAGGGCTCCTTGGGTGCATCCGGAATCAAGGTGCTTCTCTCAAGGTGCTTCTCCAGGACCAGGAGGGCCTTGCGGGTCTGCACGTGGCCCTTCCCTCTCACTCCCATCCCGGGCCTCACACCTGACCGGCCCACAGGAGGCTCTCCCTTCAGGTCTGAAGCACCTGGCAGAATCACTAATCCTCCAGGGCCGGCGTCTCCTGGGGGCTAGGGTTCTCAGAACCGGCCAGAGGTCAGGCTTTGAACACTGGTCATCTTTTCCTAAAATACCTGTTTCTTCAAAGGACAGAGGATTTCTGAAATCTTCCTCTGTAGAAACATCTTGACCTATTTATGAGAAACTGGGTTAGCCTCGTATTGATGTGTATAATTTTAAAAGGCCCTGTGGCCCGCTTTCAGATTCATGTAAATAAAGCCTTAAAAGGGGCTGAGGGGTTGGCGGGGGAGGGGTTGAGAAGTCTCAGAAATGAAAGTGAAGTTCGGGGAAAAACAGAGAAGAACCCAGAAGGGCCTGAAACAGTCTTCACGGGCTCATGGAAAGCTCGCCTACAAAAACACTCCCAAGAGGAAAGTCCTACCCACGCTGTCTTTCCCTAGTGTGGCCTCTTCGCAGTGGGAAACGCCGCCTCAAAAACAAAAATAATCAAGGGCGCCTAGACCTTACACCTCCAAGAAAATCTAATAAAGAAGGTTCTTCGCCCTCCACTGTGACTGATCGAACGCAGTCATCAGTCGGCAAACCCTGAGGAGGGTGTGCAGTGGGCCTGGCCAGTGCAGAGACGACGGTTTCACAGGGGACACGAGGCCAAGCGCACGAGGTGGGGGTCCTGAGGGTCAGTTAACAGTAAAGAATGGTCAGACGATGGCAGCCACCTGAACGCAACAAGAAGGGACGGCCACTTCCACTCCGGCCTCCCCTCTGCAGGCCCGCCTCTGCCCGTACCCGACACGCACATGGCACGGTCACGCACATGGCACGGTCACAATTTTACCCTAAAAATGTCTGGGCCTCTCGCCCACGTTTGCGGCCTCCTGCCAGGGGACATGGGGAATCAGCAGGCATCTGATCATTCACCTGGCAAACATTCAGTAAGCACCGACTGTGTGCTGGGCACCGTGGATAAAAACATGAGCAAGACCTAACCTCAATGTAAACGACAGCTTAGAAAATAAGGTATCAAGAGGGAAAAGACACTGGCCTCAACACCAGTGGGCCAGCTGAGAAGGACAAAACAGGATTCATTCCAACTCTGACCAAAGGCAAAGATCAGACGTCCCTGCTGACGAGAGACAATTTGCGAAAGCGACCCAGTGGTCCCTCAAACCCAGCTGGCTGGGAGGTAGACGTCCAGATCCTCCCAAAACGGTCCGAGGAAAACGAGGCCCCGGCCTTGGACCTTTCTGCCCTTGATGCACACCGAGCCCTGCTGTCAATCTCGCCTCGTTACCATCACAGGTGGTTTTACAGAACCAACTTGCCTCCCCACAAGCCATGCATTTCACCAGCTGGGCAGTTTCATCCTGATTCACTCAGGCCAGTGCTAACGGACTCTGCCGCAGGACAGTTCCCAA
>NW_011888875.1:1799061-1805009 GCF_000151845.1 Pteropus vampyrus
CACGCACATGGCACGGTCACAATTTTACCCTAAAAATGTCTGGGCCTCTCGCCCACGTTTGCGGCCTCCTGCCAGGGGACATGGGGAATCAGCAGGCATCTGATCATTCACCTGGCAAACATTCAGTAAGCACCGACTGTGTGCTGGGCACCGTGGATAAAAACATGAGCAAGACCTAACCTCAATGTAAACGACAGCTTAGAAAATAAGGTATCAAGAGGGAAAAGACACTGGCCTCAACACCAGTGGGCCAGCTGAGAAGGACAAAACAGGATTCATTCCAACTCTGACCAAAGGCAAAGATCAGACGTCCCTGCTGACGAGAGACAATTTGCGAAAGCGACCCAGTGGTCCCTCAAACCCAGCTGGCTGGGAGGTAGACGTCCAGATCCTCCCAAAACGGTCCGAGGAAAACGAGGCCCCGGCCTTGGACCTTTCTGCCCTTGATGCACACCGAGCCCTGCTGTCAATCTCGCCTCGTTACCATCACAGGTGGTTTTACAGAACCAACTTGCCTCCCCACAAGCCATGCATTTCACCAGCTGGGCAGTTTCATCCTGATTCACTCAGGCCAGTGCTAACGGACTCTGCCGCAGGACAGTTCCCAAGAAGCTGAGCGCGCCTTGCCAAAGGGTGTCCACGCTTATCAAAGAAACTAGGGCTCCACTCCGCACTTGTTCCCTCGCTCCTATACTGGCTCTGGGCCCTCCGATGAGATCGTTTTTTCAGATGTTTATTGATGGAATTACCGAGCCCTTTTTAAAAAGTTTTCTAGCACTGACACAGAGGTGTCAAAGGACGTAAGTCATCTCTGATTCATCCCGAAGGAGGAATGACTACATCCGATGGAGTCAGCTTCCCAGCCGACATACCTGCTCCGCCCCCATCGACGCAAGCTGCACGAGTAAGTGAAAAGCACTGCTCCAGGCAGAGAAGCGTTCCAAGTGAAGGGCCCTGTACTGGTCACTTCTGGACTCAGTTTCAAACAGCGTTCACATGCAGGCAACTCAGGAACTGTCTGGGGACTAGAAAACTTACTTGTTGATTTCCTTTGCGAGTAACTTAATGTGTGGCACATGGGAAAGGAGAGCCGTGAAAATGGGTGTAGGGGCAGCTTGTTACGATTCTTAAAGAATGTGCAGGAATAAAAAAAATCTAAAAACCATCTTAAACGTGTTTTACTACAAGTACCCAAAAAACACGGTCAGTTTTACTGAATTTTTAAATTATACTAATAGGATTATCATTTCCTTAATTTGAAGTGGTTTGGATCTGTATCTGGTCTAGTCACTTACACATGTAAATTATAAGCAACTGTGTGTGTGTGTGTGTGTGCGCGTGTGTGTGTGTGCGCGCGTGCGTGTGTGCGCGCACCTGCCAGATGTGTGTGTGTGCGCGCGCGCGTGTGTGTGCGCGCGCACCTGCCAGATCTCAAGTCAAGATGCAATTCTCTGCAAGAGGCAAAGAACACTTGTCCTTAATGAGAGGGACAATCTTTAAGAGTCGCACATCAGTCCGCGGACTAGAACAGCAAAAGGGAAAAAATTTCAATCAGGCCCTCTTAAAGAAAATGCCTTTTACATGGCTGATCACATATGCACCGCCTTGACAGTGACTGACTCTACATGATCTTTTAACTCCTTTGTGACAAAGCTCCAGGATCACGTCTCAATTACTACCAAGTTGGGAGATAAAAATTACCCCACGCTGGTGCTATCAAATTAATAAAGGACAGTATGGGATCTATATGTGGAACTAAAAAAAAAGTAGCAAAGTGCAAGTGAGTCCTAAAAGCAGCGGTAAGGAGGCCACCCCTAAAATGCTCCAACAGCCCCCGCCTTCCATCTCTGCCATTGTCTGCCGCGTGCATGGCACGTACGATGCCATTTTAAATCTTACGTGAACTTGGGCACTTTTACAGCTGAAAGAACAAAGTAAGCACAGATTATTGAAAATATTCTCAAGTACCAGTACAAAGAACATGGGCTAGGAGAGTGTTAAATTACAAGCCATCTGTGCTTTCTCTCATCTCCTTCAACACTACACAGCATCTCTATGGCAACACAGTGACTTCGAATGTGAGTTGGGAGGGCCAGTCGTGCCTTCGGTCTGTTCGGACTGAGAAAGCCAGACTGGTTGGTGAGCTCCTCAATGAGCCAGGATCTTCTCCTACAAAAAGAATGTCCCCATCGTAAACGGACCGAATTCCCTTTCTCCGTTCCCTTCCAATATGTAGATGAGATGATTCTGCAAACTGCACATCTCAGATCTTATACAGCCTGGCTGTGGTCCCGTAACCCACGACCAGTATGTGCGTCTTGACAGAACCCAGGTTCCTAAACTCAGCTGAACTCTCAGCAGGCTTTCAAAATACAGCTACCAAGTCAAAATCTAGCTACCAAGTCAGAATCTCTGGAGATTCTGTAATTTTTAAAAACTTTCCAGGCAATTCACACAACCTGGGTTAAGGAACCACAGGTGTGTACCACAACAAGTGTCTGCCATGTGTCTACTCGGCACCTGCTCTGGGCTAGTGGCCCAGAGGCTCACATTCACAAAGAACAATCACAACCCAAAGGAAGCAGAACCAGAATGCAGTTTACACGAGGTGCCCTGCCAACACTGATGGCCAGCGAGGCTGGGAGAGGACAGACAAGAGCATGGTCAAGCATCGGTGTCTGAGCTGAGTCAGGGAAACCAAGAAGAGGAGGGGACCCCAACACGAACGAACACAGGTTCGAGAGCACGTGCACAGAGCTGGGTGTGTGATGGGGGCCTGAGATGCCGAGAAAGCAAGTCCAGAAGCTTCCCTCAACTGAGGCCAGCCCAACTAAGGCAGATAAACTGACCGGTCTGAAATTCAGAAATTCACGCTTGTGACTCAGACGTGGCCTTGGTTACAAAGCATCACTCAAAAAAAGAAAAGGATTTGGGGGTGGTAGAAAACTGAAAATGGCTCTGTCCTAGTCTTTACCAAAATCTTCATCTGTGACACTGGAAAAATACTACATGTATCAATAAATGGGTGATAAATGAGAGCTAATATATTATGTCTTTTCAAGAGCATCTCGTTTTGTTTTCACCTTGATATCAATTTCAATGAGGTGGACTTGAGCTAATGAATCGCCTCTTATAATTTTAATTTCTACATTATTCCCCAGCACATTTTTAAAAGAGGCCAAAACAGAGAATCAGCCTAATCATCTTGTCTCTTTTAGACTATAAACTCCCACTGGCCAGAATATTATTTTTGTCTTCTCCAGCTATAAGTCACCTGGTATACTGACGCTGCTCAAAGGGTAAACAGCTCATTCATTACACAGTGCCATGTATGTTAAATAATGCCCATAAAATCCTTTGAAGATGAAAACCACTTCAAGTGCTAAGTAATTCTGAGCTGGGCATTTGAACTGAGAAACAAAGACAGACCCAACATCATAAAAAGGTCACCGCCCAGCAGGAAAGCTCTCGGTCCCTCTGCAGGCATGCTCCACAGCAGACAAAACCCCAACCTGCTTTACGTGCTTTTAATATATATAATCGGGGGAGAGGTTTCAAAATGCTAAAAAGAACAAAAGTCTTCAGTGGTTCATTTCTTTCAGGGACCGTGCCCAAAAGTCACTTCGAAGCCCCAGAAATTCTTCTTTCTGAGAAGTCTCCTTTTAAACGAAGCTAAAATACTCTGTATGAAGTGTCAACTCGATTCTAAAACAGGCACAATGAAAATTCTTGCAACAGAGCATATGTGATTTTATGCAAATCAACATAGTTTCTGTCTTAGAGTCTAACTCGTACTCTGTCTGTCTCAGTCACATTTGGGAGTGAGGAGAGCTGGCTCCAACGTTCAAAAATGCAGAACGCACACTAGCAGGAGACAGAGCCCTGGCTGCTCTTCTTAAGGTCAAGGCCATTTTCAGCGGCAGGACAGCACTAAGTTGCGTCTCCCTTCACCCTTCCCAGAATGTTTATCAGGAAGACTAACTAGCATCAGCTTAAACCATTTCATTTGTGCCCTTTGCTGTCCCCAAATACACTACCTACTGGGAAGCAAAGTCTGTCCTTTTCTTTTTGAAGCTGAGACTCCCTAAAATTTTCAATGGGACAGTCATTCCGAAGTTTTCTAAGAAATCGCCAAATATGCAATCATATCGCCACTGAAGCCCAATCAGATCTTATCCACATGCCCTTTCTCAAACAGAGTGATTTTTTTTTTCTCTCCCTGACACCAAAACAAAGTAGAAAGCTCCCTAAATGGGGTCAAATAGCTCAGTCTGATTTGCAGAGCAATGGAGGAGGCAGGAGAAGCCTTGTTTCCACCCAGGACATCCACTTCTGGGAGAAAACCATTGTCCACTTGGCAACCTCGCATCTGTTCCTAACAGCTACTGCTCTGTAACGAGTTAAAGAAAAAAGGAAACTTCTCTGAGCTCCCTTCCTCACGTGTAAATTAGACGTCCCTGCCTGCCTTGCAGGGGGCTGTGAAAACTGGTAGCTGGTACTAGTAAGCACTTAATAAACGAAGCTGTTCGAGACTCTGAAATATGTTGCCGATGTAGCCATGGCCTTTTTTTTTTTATTAACACACAACTTACATACTATAAAGTTCACCTTTTAAAGTGTACAGTTCAGTGCTTTTTAATATATTCACAAGGTTTCAGATCACCTTCCTCACTAAGCCTTTCCCCCAGAACGCTTGGTCCATTGGCAGTCACCCCCACTCCCCTTCACCATGACCTTGCCCTCTCCAAAACATCGAAGCCTTCCCCCCCTTAAAATATGAATAAGAAAAATTATAATTCTTCTTTCTTGCTAAAATGTCTAGTTGTAAGAAGGGCTTCTAGAAGTAGAGGCCAAATTTTCCAGAACGTGATCTAACAAGCATGAGGAAATTTACAGCAAATACGGAACACAATATATGACATGAGACTGTCTCCCAGAATCAAGGGCCTACGTTCTCTGTCATCATTTAGTATCAAAAAACACTCAACAGCAAATACTCCCTTTACCTGTGACGTAAGATCAGCCCGCACTGCGTCATGACTCCTAGACACACACACTTCCCAGAAACCCCACAGCAACACAGAAACTACACGGCTGCGCCAAATTTACTGCAGGTGGTTTCTGGGAAGAAACATTTAGTCAATGAAAGGCAGCGAGCACGAGTCTCTCAAGTCATGACTCAGGACTTACTCCAACACACGAACTCGTTAGCTCCTTCTGGGCTCCCGGAATGCCACGGATTCTCGAAAAAAGCCTGGCCCGCACACGCCCATTTCCGTTCCGTCTCCCACATCTCGTCGTCCGCGTGTAGCATCGCGACGCTTGCTTTTCCTTCCTCTCTTCCAGAAACTAGTGCCTTCAGATGAGACTGACGAACTTCTTCCCATATCAGGTGTCATGTTTGCAAGCTGCGCTTGTTAGAAGTGAACCGTTTTTTCTTAGCGACTCTTGATTTTTCCAAAGTGAGCTTCGACAGCAGCAGCAAGCGAGCCGCCGGTGGAGTCTGGCAGCTGACTGACTGACAGGGCCCTGGGCTGAACAGAAGCTGACCACTAACTGCCGACTCGAACAGTTCACACTTGAAGTGGGTTCGTCTGCCGCAGCGGTCTGGGTCAGCATTCTGAAACTGCTTTCTGCACATTCTGGGACTGAGCAAATCCGTGAAGACATTGCGGATAAAGGGAGCCTTCACTGTCAGGCGAGAGAGTTACAAATGTGGAAAAGGGACGATTAAAATGCACTCTGTGGTTTGGAGTGGAATTGAAGGCCTGAGTGTAAACTCACAGGTTTGATTACTGACAGGGAAGAAGAAGACAGTGCTACGTGTTCACATGTGAAATTAAGTATGCGCGTGTGCACATATGCACGTGTACACAGACGCCCACCACACTTGCTAATTCCACCCACTGAGAGATTCTAGAAGAAATGACATCTTTGCAGCGATGAAC
>NW_011888875.1:1806279-1816468 GCF_000151845.1 Pteropus vampyrus
GCTCGAGTGCGTGGGGACGGTGGGGGGACCACGTGTGGTGGAACAGTAGTGACTGAGGAACGAGCCGGAGTCCTGCTTCTCTGAACAGAGTGCTGGCTTTCAAAACAAACTTACCTGCCCCCCCCAAAAACAAACAAACAAACAAAAAGCACCCAACGAACTTGAAATGTAATCAGCAATGAAGACGTAAACCAACACAGCAGCCAAAATAATACGGTGAAATCTCAGTTCGACCAATATGAATTTGAGCTCTGTACTCCTTTGACAGTTTAAAATCAAAGATAAACTAAAATTTTATGTCAAAAGCAACCCATAATCTCACATGAAACACAGGCCAATACTATGTTTTTAATTCCAGAAATTTTTAAAAAGCAAGAATTGAACACAACAAAAAAAAACCTTAAAACTTACAAAAACTTCTTGAACGAACCGGGTGAAAACGAAAAGTGTAGATTTTTAGAGTGCAGTAAACCTTCGGGTCATAAACGCTGGCGTCTGCACCCGAGACGCCAGCATGTCAATCATCCCTCTGACTACAGTACTAAAAGTCCAAGGCAGACTCGAGCTCCTCAGAGACACGCGGCCGCGGACCACGCCCCCATGAGGAAGCGATGCTGCGAGGTTCAGGTGGGGACAAACCTGAGCAAGCACCCCGTGAATCAAGCTGCCGTGGCGAGGGGGGCCAGATGAGGGGTGACTGCTGGAAACGCACCCCACAAACAGAAAAGCCTAGAACACCGGCCCAAGAGTCGGTTATCTTTCTAAAAGAGGACGGTGACAAATAACCCTACTCCCCACAACCACAACACATCATCAGCTATGTTTCGATGAATAAGAGTGAAAAAATGAGTGAGTCCAACAAAACAGCTATATATAGAGAACCCAGGGGTTGGCACACCCGCCTCATAAAACTGTCCCCAAAAGAACATCTTAGCAGCCTCCAGCCTCTCCCCACTCCCTAGCCTGGTGCCTTCCTAAATTAGAAAGGAAGTCTGGTAATCCTTATGTGTCACACAGCAACCAGCTAAAAAACGTCTCTCCCTGCCCAGCCTCTCCCCACCTACCCAAACTTCCCTCTGCCAACCTTGACCGCTACAGAGATTTCCTATCCTGTTGGGGGTGGGGATTGGGGGCCGAGGAAAGCTAATACAGCCTCATGCCTCAGACAGACAGCCGAGATGAGATGACGAGGGCTCTTTATGTAAAAAGGAGTAGCAGTTTGAATTAGGTGAGGGGAGGGAAGGCGTAGAAATGAAATTATAGGGCCAGGACCAACACGAGAAAAATGCTGGCTGTGCCTTGGAATCTTCCACTCGAGTTTTGTTTGGCGTGAGACTGAAAAATCGTAGCTTCGATCCTCAACACACGAAGATATACATATCCAATTTTGAAGATTTGAAAATTACGACACAGGACTTTGTGGGATGCTGAGGGTCATTTCTGTTCTCCCTCCATTAGGGCTCTGTGGTCTGGCAGCCTTGGGGTCAAAGTCCTGCTCAGGCACCTGGGGCGGGTCACTCAGCCTCACCAGAGGCTGAGACCTTCATCCTAATACAAAACAGCAAATCCCAGCTAGAAGCGGGGATGTGAATTTACACGAGAAGCATCGAGAGTCACAGGCACTCAGATGGTAGCCGATGGCATCAGCAGTGGACATAAGTTAAGAGGACTTTACCAGGTTTTCTTGGAGGATAGGACTGGGATTAATGGCATTTGGAGAAAATAAAGAAGATACTTTGCATATCATCTTATGATCTTACAAGCAGGTTATTGCTTTCTGGACGCACTTATTTTAATTCCAAAGGTGTTATCTGACCCCTGACAACTGGGCGTCCTGGCCGCTCGCTCTGCTCTGGAAGCAGCTGCTAAGGAGTGAGATTCCAGCGAGAGCATGGAGAGCAAAGGAGAGCGGCAGACACTGCGAGACCACCTGCCGTCCTCGTCTCCCCCGAAACGACCCCATGTCCACACTGCAAGTTGTCACAGGAAGTTTACAGAGAGCGCCTCTCAATCTTGCCAGAGGTTTACAGTCAAAGGTTTCCAGCAATTTGGTTCAGGGGAAAGAAACAGGAATACAGAGCAGCTAACATAACGACTCCACCATGAAGCCTCTCCCAGGAGGAACTGCTCTCACGCAGGCCACCTACCAGGGGACCCTTGAACTGTCACATGAAGAAAATGTATAGCCTGGAAACCATCAAATTAGCACCGGTTCTTAAGGCTCCTGAACCCAAGATTTATTAGGACAAGCGCAAGAAAATGGAAATAACTCTGAATGTGTGAAATATATTCTGTCTCTATGCACTCTGGTTTTTTTGAGCTAGAATTGATCCCTTTCCACGGCAGCTATCATTACTGCGGTACTAGAAAGGGCAGTGAGGGATGGAAAAAATTTCTTAGAACCATGAATTTTTTTAAAAAGCTACCTACAAACAAAAAAACACTACTCGTTTAGTATTAGACTAATGAGGAGTTTATCTCAATTATCTGGATGACAAAATATTAAACAATTTAAACTTTAAATATCTTATTGTGTGAGAGTAGTTAAGTAGAAATATTTATAACAACATTCTAGTCAACGTATTGTTTCCCAAAGATTGCGTGTACCTTCAGAATAACAGAGGAACTGTACTTTGGCCCTTGTCATTGCACAGTTAAACTAATAAAGTTATCCAAAAACTAATAAAATTTATGTTAGTCCTGCAGATCGTAACACATCTGCTGTGCAGAACAAAGGCTGACTAAAAAGAAATGCAAGAAAACGTACAACTTTCAGATTCTAAATTACCCAGGAGCGGCCCCCGCCATGGGTTCTGCAGTGATGGTGTTCAAAACAGCGGCATGTGAGAAGACAAAGCGAAGCAAAAGGAATAAATGATTTTATACACATATTGTTTTGACCAACTTCTTACAGGCATTCCACATGCAAAATTTTCAAAATAAAACATTTTGCCCTAAAGCATACATGTCATACACATGACTGCATATGATTAGAAGACATGGGTTCTTTTAAAGTACATTCCAAATATTAGCCTCTGATATAGTCATTTATTCCTTCTTGTACTCAAACTACCTATTCCACAGAATTCCAAAGCAGGGTGTTTTATGACTTTCCCAAGATCTATACATACCTACACATACTTGGGGAAAAAAGATAGCAAGAAACACTATCTAAAATATTCAAGGACTATACTTTTAAATTTGAATTGCGTTTTCCTCAAGTTCAAGACTAGCTTTATTTTATGGTTATGAATGTTAAGTGCAGGGACTAACACTTTATAAATTCATACATTAACTAACAATACTGAAAAACAGGTAGCTGCAACGTCAATTAAATAGGTGAAGGCCCAAGAACAGAGGCAAAAAGATATTCACATAGATGCTAATTTAGGAACTCCCACTTCTCCAAATGCAACCTACCCCTAGAAATTCCTTCTGTAACACCAAGAAATGCTGAGACATTGCAGATCATCCTGCATGAACTACTCTTTTTCTATCGTCTATCTAGACAGCAGCAAAATTCGTTGAAGTGGGAAAATTTGAAGCAGGAAAAATGGTGACTGTTCATATCCAAAGATAGTTTTGTTTTGAAGTCAGCCCATGCGATTTACATGCCAGATGGATTCTCCTAAGTTAACGCTTCTTACAGAACACAAGAAGTGGATCTCTAGGTCCTCACAACTATCTTTCAAGTTTCCCTAGACTACCCCCAGAATTGCGGAAAGTCTCATGCCCTCTGTCAGAGTGACCACCACTATCTTTAGACCTTTCCAGAATCACTGTTACTGTTTTTGGTCCAGTTTACCTAAAGAAATGACTTATATTGGATTTGGGTTTTGTTGGGATCTCGTGGTTTTTATTTGCAGTTCCTTGACTGCTCGTGAGGCTGAATATTTACTTGTTGGCCGCTTGTACTATGTGCCTGTTTCCCTTTTGGATTGTCTTTTCTTATTGATTTGAGGAGGCTCTTTTTCATTATGTATATATTTCTCCGATTTGTAATAAATGTTTATTTCCAGATTGTTGTTAGTATTTTTATGTTATCTTTTAAGTTAACATACAGTAAAGCTGAATTTTTATTGGTTTACAGGTCTATGAATTTTGATATATATAATCATCACCACAACCAGACTACAAAACGTACAGTTCCATCATCTCCCAAAATGCCCTTCATGCTGCCCCTGGAGTCACACCCTCCCATCCCTAACTTCTGGCGATCAACCAATCTTTTCTCATTGCTGTTAGGTCTTTTTCAGAATGTCACCTAGGTGGATTGATACAGTTTGTGTAGCCTTTTGAGACTGCCTTCTGTCACTTAGCAGTAACCCAATGGATGTAACAGTTTGTTTATCTGTTCCTAGCTACACTGTTTCAATGCTAACATCATCACCAGGTGGCAAAGGGCCCCCAGCCCTTCTCAGCAGCAGGACAATGAAGGTGCAGCATACCAGGTACCTCTTTCCTGGTTGAAGGGAAAGACGGGAGGGTCCACACAGCTGCCAGGACAGTGCAGAAACCCCACCCACAAAGGGAAAGCAAGTGCAATCCATCACTAACCATAACAGGACAACACACACCAAGAAAATAAGCCTGACTGACTCACAGGGACACTACAAACCCGAAGTACCCTAGACCTAGACCCTATTCTTTTTGTTGACAACGTTTTCATTAAAGTTCCCTCTGTCGATTTAACTGTAAAGTGTACTAATTTATGACAAAGCCCAAACAGGGTGATGCTTCCAAAATACGAGATGGCCCGACCCTCCCCAGCCAGACAGGATACATGGCTAATTCAAATCGTCAGTCCTCTAAAACTTGAGTTTATTTTTCACCAAAATGAGGTTCTATCGTTCCACAGAACATGTAGTAGTGGCCCAAACATTCCAGACTCACTGCGAAGAAGCCCCAGAAGCCGAGCCCACCCTCCAACTCCACCCCCTACCCCATCTCATCCCCCCGCCAACTCCCGCTCCAAAGCCAGCACAGCACACTGTGCTCTGCTCTCGATCCTGACACATAACCTTTCCCAGAGGGCAGGTGAGTCATAAAATGGGCTTCAAGGGGCTTCCTTAAGCGGAGAAGGAACAAAAAAGAGGAAATTAGGGTAACGACTATTCAGTAAGCAAACGGTGCTTTCATCAGTGGATGAGAATTGAAAATGAGTATTTATGCACTTGATAGCCATTAAATATGAGAACAAGACTTCCCTCAAATGAGAATGTCTGTCCGCATGTAAGGCTTTACGACGTCAAAGGTTGGGAGGCCACATTGGAAATTCGAGCCAGATATGTTTCCTCTTTGTAAACTGGCAGAGGGAGAGGGAAACCGGGGGCTGGCAGGGGATGGGCACCGTGACCAGCGGGGAGGTAAAGCCCCCCACCCCCCCGCCCCGGAGGCAGCGCCCGCACTGTGGGCACAGGGGTGGGAGGGCAGAGCGGGGAAGGCGGCAGAAACCAGCACCGTGCGGGCCTTGTCCAAGTCCCTACCTCTTTTCCTCCTTTTGCTGCTTTCCCTTCATTTCGAAGGTACAGCAAAGGAATTCCAGGATGGCTCCAGCTGAAGCATCACCAGCCAGCATTCCTAAGTGCAGGGGACACTGAGAAGACCCCCCATCCGGGCCCACTCCCTGCCCACCGCTCTGCTGATGCCCATCAGCGGGTCCGCAGTAGGACGAGAGAGCCTGTCCTGTGCCACCTGACCCCGCTCGCCCCCTTCTCCAATCCTGGTCACTGCCGGCAGTCCGCTTAAATGGGGCTGAGAAGCATGGAGAGGATACGAAAGGCGGCATCTCCATCCACAAGACAAATAACGCGGTTGCCCCTGTCAGGTCCCCCGAGTCCACTCGGCTGGACCCTCAGGACTGAAACGAGAAGGGAGGCAGAGCATGCCACTGCCTTCCCCCGGAACACAGCGGGCTCCTCGCGCAAACCCGTCTCTTCACTGTCCCTGCAGTAGATGCTGGTCCTGTCAGGGGTGCTACTAAAAATCTGTCCAGACAACGCACTTAAGGAAATAAAAACCAATTCATTACAGAATTGAGGAGGGATGAAGGGGGATGTTAAGACTGCTTTTTATAGTAAGGCACAATTCATCCCTATCAACATGAGTGATTTTACTAGGCAGTAAAGCGGGGCTATTGATTAAGAATTTGACTTTTCGCTGGAATTCTGCCAAGGATATAAGATAAAATTTTATTTTCTCAGTAGAGGAGTCAAGTACATAAATATCAGATACAGCTGATTTAAATGATGACAGCTTCAAACACATCTTTCACTTTCAGTTAGAAACAAACTCCAAATTTATCATTACATTAAAGGGTCTAAAAGGACCAGATTAATCACATGTTTTAATATACACTTGAAGAACATATTTAAACCACACGATTCATTTTGAACAGAACCACTGGCTTCATTTAAATCTTGGTTAGTCGATGTTAATCATTTAAATGGTTAAAATGGTTTCATTTAAATCTTCATTTAAATCTTGAATGCTTAAACTGCAAAGGGAAAAATGCAATACCGCACGTCAATAAGTCAGTTTACAAGGTCTCAATGAAAACTTTCTGTCAATGACTGTTTTAATGCTCTTTGATTTCTTGAAAGCCCTTATAGAATTATTTTTGGCTATCTCTTTGCTTTCTTCTAAAACTGAGCCTCACTGTGCCAATGAAAAAGGAGAAACCAACATTCACTATCAAATGAGATTTTCTTGAGCTTGCCTTTTCAAAATATTGAAGGTAACAAGGACTGACTTCTGAATACAATAATTATTACCAGTCTTCACAAAGACCAGGCTGCCAGGCTCTAAATATACACAGAAGTAACCTGGAAAGCTTGGAGGCCAGCTACTTCAGTGGTGTTAGAAGCATAAATATGAAGAGAAGCTTCTCGATACTCCATGAAGAAACCATCATATCAAAACACAGAAAGATACGTATACTGCTCTCTTCCTAAGTAACAGACTCGACTGTCTTCATATATCCCATAGGAAAGAGAAGGGCCGCTGCCAGGAGTCCAGAATAAGACGCAATACTGAAGGAAACTCAGCACGACGGGCCGTAATGCTTCGGGATAGCCACAGACCTTTATTCTCTACACACTCGTTTAATGCCAACCTGAAACACGCCAGGCAGGTTAAAAATAATGCATTTATGTAAGCACCGCCCCCCCACACACACACGCACACACTCTTGCAAGGTTAAATAGAGAGCTCTGAAAGAATGATTTATTGCCACAAGAATAGAGCCCCAAAATAGATTGGCAATAAAAGTGATCGGTCCCAGTGGGGTTGAGAACTAATGTAAGCAAAGTCCCGGCCATGAGAGGCATCGGAGTACCAGAGCCGGGGGCACACTTCCCAGCCCTGACCCCACTGCTACCAGAGTTCCACGCGAAAGTCACTCAAACACCCTAAAAGCCTTCTGTAAAATAAAAAATAAACAACCGTACCAGCTCACGTCTGTGGCTTTGTGTGTGCGTGTGTGTGATTCTGCTTTAAAATCTGCTTGATCTTTTTTGGTGCTGAGCTCTGTGCAAAGTAGAAAAGTGAGGTCTGAGATTCACTAACATATGCAGAAAATCTCAGCTGCCCTTTAACACAATAAGCACGTTTTTTCAGCTCAATCCAATTTAACATTAATTGACCTGCCTCCTGGTGCCAGATGTATAAAAGGGGGCTCGGGATTGTCAAAATGAATAGGAAGTTTCTGTGCCAAGGATCTGAATGGAGAATGAAATGACAGCGTACGAGGTGAGACCTTGAGTGAGGTGGACACTGGGTGCCACGAAGCAGAGGGGAAGGGCAGGCATTGCTCTGCAGCCCTGAACTCCCCAGAGAAAAGTGGAGCACAACCCTCAGGTGCTGGGAGCTCAGAGGGAACCACAGATTCAGAGAGTGAAACGGCCCCTGAGCCACTGCCCCAGTCCCCTCTCAAGTGCAGGAGTCCTGTCCCCGCACCCAACTCTGAACCCTGGGACGCTGCAGCGCCCCTGCCTGAGCATTTCTGGTATCAAAGAACTGACATGGCAGCCCATTCTATTCCTGGACTGTCCTAATTGTTTAAAAGTCCTATTATACTGAAGTCTTCCCCTTTCTTTTACCCAACCATGGGTACCAGTTTTCAATGTGTGACTACAAAAATAAATTTTAATGCATGACAGGTAAAGAATAAAAAGAAGGAAAGAAAATAAGGTGGTCAAGCAAACCGTTCCAGGGCTGAGAAATGAAAGGCAGCCTTGTCTAGGTGTGTTGGCAATCTTCAGCACCAGGCTCAAAAACACCCTGGAAAAAAACGTTCACCCCCTGATCTGTCCACCCCAGTCAGTGAGAACCTATTTTCTGTGTTTCTACATCTTAGGAAAGGATGTGAGATTTTACCGATGAGCCGGCCTCTCCATTCAGCCATCCACATTCAGTCAAGCTGCCCAGGACCCCGCTGCTGCTTGAGCCGGTCCACCAGGTGAGCTCTCCACCCACCGTCCTCATGCTTGGTCTGCTCTGACTGTCCGAACCCCGCATCCCACCCCCACTGATGCAACTGAATGGTCCCTCTCTACCCTCTGCTAAACATCATGCCCTAGATGCTGGAGCCAAGATCTAGGTCAGGGATTCGGAGTTTCCCAAAGGAGAGAAAAGCACTTTTAAAAGATGTTCCAGACTACCCCTGGAATGGGACAGCACAACTGCTGCCTACTTAAAATCTGCTGGTTCCTGATGCCAATTCACACGAACGGGGCGGTGTGTTTGGAGGCTGGAAGAGAGGCACAAACCAGTGAGCGGCACTCACTGGTTCTGCCCCAAACTGAACATGAACAGCAGCAGCAGGACCTGGGGGCGAGCACAGGCCTAGGCATGGCCACCAACGGATTAATCTCCCCAGACGACCCTACGGAGAGCCACATGGACAGGGAGCAGGTTTTCCGTGGGCATGCAGTCCAACCTGATGTCCTCGGGGCCTTTTATGAGCATAAGAAGTGATAATAAAGATGTAAAAAGTCTGTTTTCACAAGCACCAAAAATTCCATCTACGGGAGGCTTTCTAACAGAGAGGAGCTGAATTCTACACAGAATATATTATTTTGTGACAGGCGGCAGAGTCAGGGAGAAGACAGCTAGACTTTAGCTTCAGGGCATTAAGTGAAGACGACCCAGTTCCTCTATTAAGACAGGGCTAGTCTATCGGGCTAGGTGAACAAAAAGAAGCAGAAAGGCTTTCATTTCAAGGAGTTCACGTTTTCTTAAACCTCTGCTTTCTGCAGAGACCTCGCGGGGAAAGGGAACACTAAGAAGTATATTAACCCCACGTTGACACTGCAGACTCGGTATTATGTCACTTCCAGCTACAACCAATCTGTTAAACTGACTCAAAAATAACCCCGCCTGGCAAAGATCACAAAAAACCGAGGGGAAGACAGCACTAGTATCTACTGGTACTGCTAACTTCTGCCTCAGACCATCGCCCTCCGCGGCGAAGTGCTCCTTGTGACCCGTATTACCGAACTGCTCTCACCGAATCTGGGGACTTGGTTTCCAAAGAGGCCACGAAGAAACATGAGCCGCCAACCTCCACCGCGCGTCCCAGGGCGGGCCTCTCCCCTCAGCATCCCCGGCCCCGTCGTCCTCCCAGTGGCCGCCACCAGCACCCCGCACACGCCCTGCTCCCGCGCGCCCGCCCCGGCCCGGACCTGGCCCGCCCTCCACGGCTCTCCAGCTCCGAGCCTGCATCCTCCCTGACCCGCGCCTGGCCTGCTGGGCAATGCGCTCTGGGCTGCGGGCCCCGAGGCTGCCGCGGCCGCCAGCTCCTCTGCAGCCACCCGGACGCGCTAGCAGACTGGACTGCGCGCGGGGACGCGGGGACGCGGGCCCGGCTCGCGAGGGATCTGGGCCGGGCAGGAGGAGGTGCTGCCTCTGGGGTCCCGGGGACGCCCCGTCACGCCCCCCGCGCCTCCTCCGGATCGCAAAGCTCGCCTCTCCCGCCGCCATCCCCTCCCCGCTAGAGAGACACCTGGCACTGCCTCCACCTCCAAGCCACCCAGGCAGTTCCCCGCGAGCGCCCGCCCCAGGGCCACCACGCTCCCAGATGTCCCTCCTGGGCCACCCCCGGAGACAATGGCTCACCGCCTCCCGGCCGGCCTCGCTTCATCTCGCCCACGTCCCCTCTACCCGCCTGGGCAACCGGTGCCATACCTAC
>NW_011888875.1:1819133-1821595 GCF_000151845.1 Pteropus vampyrus
GCAAGCTTCTGAGCTCCTGGAGGAAGTCTCCTTGTCTGTAAAATAAGATTCCAGGCTCACTCCATCAAAATGCGAAGAATGGGAAGGTGACGGGACTGGGGAGACCAAAGGAAATAAGGGGTAACCCACATCCAGCTTTACAGAGGGTCCGTGTCAAAGCCGCACTTGACAAATATTCAAGCACAAAACGCCTAAGACGTGGCTAATAAGAGAGGTGAACAGAAGGATGGGCGTCAGAGGTTGAAGGATCTAACGCTGCTGAAAACAAGGAGAAACAGAAACAAGATTTTTTTTGATTTTTAAAAAAACTGGGTGATAAAACCACTGTAGTGGAAGTGAACAAATGAATGAATGAATGAATGGTAGATGGTGGATACCAGGCTTTCACTGTTGCAGAGGGAGGTTACAAATAAGCAAGGGAGGAAACTGGAGTGATCCATGTGGTACTGGATTAGAGTTGGAGACAGTCTGAACTCATGTTTAGTTTAATCTACATACAGATGGATGTGTAAAAGATTTACTAATGTGTAGATACATGGGTTAGTACACACACAGATTTCCTTGCTCCGTCAGCTAAGTGGGCTTAGAAATAACACTCTAGCAGCAACGAGCACACCTGGCACTCAAATCTTGTTTCTAACACCATTCTCCAATAAAAGGAACAAGGTCTCCTTGGGAAAATGGCCGATTCTAGGACTGGAGCAAAAAATACACAAGCCAAGCCAAGAGCATCTTGTTTTGCCAGAAGGTGAGCAAGTGCTCAAAACAAACAAAAATTTAGCCAACAAACACAATGAAGGGGGTCTGTCAAAGGGACACAGGAGGCAATTGAAAAAGCTGGAACAATCTGAACAAGAAAATAAATAAAACAATACTTGTTTATAACCCAAAGTATAAAATAAATATCCACGAGTTCATACTGATACAAACAAGTGGTCTAATAAGTAAATGAATGGAGGAAAGGAGACTAATCTCCCATGCAGAGGGATTCAAATTTGTTCATGTAGGTACTCTGCTCTCAATGAGATGCAATAGAACTCACCTCGCCTTAGTTGTGGGCTGCAGGTAGTGACTTCCTTCTGAAAAATGGAAAGGGGGTGGGGAGTAACTTTACAACGGAGAAACCGAATGCTACTTTGGCCTGGCGATCAAGGTTAACATGCACAGTGATACATCACGTGGGTGGTGTGTACCCTTGACACAATGTGATGAGAATGGCACTCTTCATCTGTGGTCTTCCTCCCAAAAACACATAACCCCCAGTCTCATCATGAGAAAAACATCCTACAAATCCCAGCTGAAGGACATTCTACAAACTGCCTAACTGGTATTCTTCCAAACTCTCAGTGTCATCAAAAATAAGGAAATCAGAAAAACTGGTACAGCCAAGGGCATCCAAGTACACATGGCCACTGAATGTAATAGTCTTAGTGGGATCCTGGAACCAAAATAGGACATTAGGGGAAAACTAAGAAAATATAAATAATATATGAACTTTAGTTAATAATGAACCAATACCGATTCATTAATTGTGAGCGAGGTATACGGAAACTCTGTACTACCTTCGCAACCTTTTCATAAATCTAAATCTATTCTAAAATAAGTTTATTTAAAAAAATTTAAGTGCCTGCTATCTCAAAAAGAAAAAATGCAGTAGGTCCAAATTGCATAGGCCACTCGCTCAGGTGTGCTGACAATGTTTCTTTTCCTTATTTTTCTCTTGAGTAACTCCTATCTCCAGCTCCCATTCCTCCTCGTGGCAGAAAGCTTAATCCTCTTTCGGGGCAAACTCCATCTCCAGGACTTCTCTCTGTCACTTGAGCATTTGCCCCCTACTGTCTTCTCCCCAAGATTGCAGCCTGAGTTCCCAGAGATGTTGATATCACAGCACAGGTGAGGATGGAGAGGTTGCATGTGTTCCTTGGTCATTATGGGTTTATGCTGCCACCAATGTAGATGTGTGTCCCATGTCTGTCCCCTGACACTCCTGCCTGGACTGCAGGCATTGGTGACCTTGCTGCTTTCTGCTGGCATGTCCAACCACAGGGCTTCTCGAGGTCTGATGGCAGTCAGGACCTCTCCTGAGCTGCTCCCAACCACTCAGGAAAACGTTCAGCTGCACACAGACATGCTTGAGCCCTTCCTTCCCCCATCCCAGAAAGTGAAGCCAAAGTTCTCTTTGCTCCCAAGTTCCTCAAGGTCACCTGGGCACAAACTTCTTTCCTTAGAGACTGACATCAGGGTCTACTGCAACCTATCACCTCTCCCCTAAAAATTTCAGAATTATTTCTTTTGCAGGAAGAAAACCTCACCCCAATTCCATCAGGCTTTCTTCCAAATCTGTTATTTTGAGCATAGCCTTTGTGTTCCTAGGAGACTCAGTTTCAGTATTCAAAATCCCTTTTCCTCCAATTATTCCCATGGGTTTCAGGAGTGTCTTGAAATTCAGAAACCAAGTGCTG
>NW_011888875.1:1823795-1826145 GCF_000151845.1 Pteropus vampyrus
GCTTGGCCGTAGACAAAGAATATTTGATAGGTGCTTAAGATAAAGAATCCAGAGGACCGTGGAGAGTTTCAACTTGAGGGCTATGGGGGTAAATTGATGTTAATGTGGACATACTATGGGCACATCCGGATGAAAACTTGAGATATGGGGCCTGACCTCTGGCCAGAGTTGGAACTCTAACTCTAAATTTGAGCTCAAGAGCATAAAGATACCTGAAGCTTCTAGACCAGACCAGTTCACTAAAAAGATGAGTGTAAAAATGAGTAGGGCATGGTTTTTATGCCATACGGTGGGGAACTCTGGGTGGAGATGTGACTGGCGTTGCCCTGAGAATCCCCAGTCAGTCCTGGGGCAGATTCAGAAGCATGTGGATGGAGAAGAACAAATCCACAGGGGCCACGGCACCTAATTTATCCCAGGCCACGCTAAAGCTGCTCACGAATGACTCCAAGTGAACCCAGCGTCTCAGATTCCTTTGACTGGGAGTGACCTCTACTAATCTTCTAAGCCAGGAAGGTCCAGCTCTGCTCACCCTGCCCTGAACCCATATTCAGAGGTGCGGACCCCAGGAATGGCTGAACGGCCTTGGGAGTCGATTGGTAAGAGTCTTTTGAGCCCATTCACGGTGGTACTTTTTCTAGTCATTGAGATACCATTGAATATACAAATCAAGCAAAGGGGCCCCAAGTGGGAGGGGGGAGAGGAAATTAGTTGGAATGAGCCTGAAAAAGGAACAGAGATGGAATTTGGGAGCATTATAAGGTTTACGAGGGGCGAAAGTGTGTGTGTACGTGTGTGTGTGTGTGTGTGTGCGTGTGTGTGCGTGTGCATACATGCACATACATGTCTGCAGACGCTTATGCCTGCCTGCATCTGGGCTAGGATTTGATGAAGATTCTGATCTTACAGTGGGGAAACCCAATAATACGGAAAGAAAAGATAAAGGCAGATTTAGCTATGAAATGAGCTCAGATTTGGAGGTGGCAAGGTTTTATTATTCCTGGTAAGTAAATGAGAAGGTATATAGAAGTGATAATATCTATATTTGCTACCTTGGCTTCAAATTGATCAACGTTATAAGCTCATTGTTTAATAACTGCTGACTTTCTGTTCCTGGCCAGCAACTCGAAGAATTCCAAATTGAGCCCCCAGCCCAAAATATACAGAATCTGAAATTCTACCAGGTGAGATTCATTCCTTCTGATCCTGGCCAACTTTTGGTCTTCAAGATTTCTTTTCAAAGGATAAATACTCCCGAGAGTGCTAACTCCTTAAATCTTTATCTCTTAATGCCTTATAGAGAGGATTAGTGGATTAGCCCAGGGTTGGCCTGGAGTAATGAAGGATTAAAAAAAGGAAAAAGTGTAAGGGAAGGCATCAATAAAAAAAAAGGGTCTGCTTTTGCATAGAGCTGGTTTTATTGCTTCTGTCTTGTGTGGACCCTGAGAAAGTACTGACCTGTTTCATCTGCAGGGATGGTGAACATTTTCATAGTTCGGGGTCATCGATTACTCACTGAAGGCTTCCCCATCACACACAGAAAGTCGTCTAGAGACTTTGTGTCCAGTTTGGGGCAGTTCTAGAAATCTTGATTTATTGATGCACTAAACATTTATTGAGCCTCTACTATGTAGCAGACACTTTTAAATGACAGTGACCAAAACAAGAAAAATCCTTACCCCTGCAGAGCTTACTTTCTGGGGGGGTGGGCAGAAAGACAATAAACAAATAAGTGACTCGCATAATGGTCCAATGATAATAAGTACAATGGAGAAGAGTTAAGAAACAGGAGAAGGTTGGGGTGGGGAGCAGTGGGCAACATTAGATGTGAAATTTGGGCAAAGATCAGAATGAGAGAATGAACCACGTGGATATCTGAGGGACAGGGGCAGAAACGGCAAGTGCAAAGGCCCAGAGGCAGTCCGGCGGGCTAGGCCACATGAAGAAGAGGAGGGAGGGCACTGTGGTGGAGTGTGGGGGGAGGGGGGAGACAGGGGGATGGGGAGCAGCGGAACGGGAGGTACAGTTGGTGAAGTACAGGAACCTCCTCACGTAACATCTCCTGGGTGCTTTGTGAGGACTCTGCCTTTTACTGAGAATGAGATGGCAGGTGTGGATTGTGTGTGAAAAGATTCTAAGTGATCTAGCGTTGAAAGTGGGAGATTATGTGGACTCATCGGAATGTTAGGAAATAAAGCAGAAGTTTGTAAAAAGCTTTGTAAAAGACGGTCGTGGAGAGAGGCTTAACGAGAAGCCAGCGTCTGTCATCGACTGCTGTGAGCACTCTGGAAGATTCTCGAGGGCCATGGGCACTAACTGATGGGACCCATGGCCCGGCAGAGCTGGCTAG
>NW_011888875.1:1826945-1835611 GCF_000151845.1 Pteropus vampyrus
CCTGGAGCGCCGCCCTGATTCTGGCCCGTGTAGCCGCCCCTTCCACTCGCTTCCTACAATGAACCCTCTTCCTGGGATCACCTGTCGGGGAAGCGGAGAGTCTCTAGTCAAAAATCTCCTCACTGGAAAGGAAATTAGCTCCGGCTCTTCACGACCTCGGGGAAGCAAGGAAAGGAACTAATACCTATTGCTTGAAATATATTATGTGAATTCTTCCAAGGCGGTGGGACAGATATTTGAAGCCACTTAAATGTCATACTCTTTCATTCATTCACTCCCCTCTCAGTCCCCACATTGGTGACATCTCAGAGCCCTGATCTTCTTGGCTTCTTGTCTCTTCCCTTCCCTTCAACATTATCTAATTGGTGTCCCTGTATAGCTAAGCCAATGACATTGAAGGTGAGACTATACCGAAGTACAGGGGAGCAGTAAGTCACGCGTCCCTGGACCTCCCCAATCCAGAACTTTAAGAAGTACTTTAGACAGAGTATGTCCAGATTATTTCACCCTGGAGCCCTACAGAAATAATAAAGATTTTACTTTACGTGCTCTGCCTTTCCTGGGACCCATCTGCATTTGTAGATGCTGGTCTTACGTTATTTCGTTTTCCTTTAATAAACAAAGCCCCGCGTGCTAGCTGTTTTAGAATGTGGCATTAGGAGCGTTCGTCTCTGACAGATGGTCGTGCTTCCATTTATGAGCTATTGCAGACTATGGAACTTGCCATGTTCCTTTTTATTCCTTGGAAGTCAAGATGCTTGGAATTAACTTATGCGCTTATTTAAGACCCTGTGTTATAGTGGAGACTTAACAGACCAGGGGAAGTGGATATTCACGACAGTGGGATGTTACGTGTCCCTGCAGGCGCCTGAGGCTAGGGAATTCTGGGGGAAGGTAACAAAGGGGTACAACAACTGGGAGAGGGGGGTCTGTCTCAGGGAAGGGCTCTTCCTCTGGGCCTTCTCCACACTCCAGTGTCATCCCAATCATTGCTCCTTTGACCATAACTCCAGTGACCTTCCCACAGCACAGGGTGGGGCTGTGCCCCTCCTCAAAACACTTTGATTTACCCCCTGCCCTTTAGAATGCTCTTCAGACTCCTTGAATGACATCGAAGATCCACCTGGTTAGTATCCTACACCTCAGAGTGTCTTAGAGCCTTTACTTTAATTCTACGTTTTGGCGCCGGCTCCAAGCAGAATGTCCCAGGGTATCCCAGGGTCCCCACATTTCCGGGGCCCTGACATCTATACCTGGTGTAGGATCTAGGCAGGAAGGCCACTGGAATTCCAGGACCCAGTCCGGCTAGGACTTCAGCCACATAAGGGACTGGTGGGGTATAGCGAGAGAGCTCCCATCGTCCCACAGTCGTCCGCCAAACTTGTGCTCTCACGGGGCCTTTGCTCTGGATGGTCCTTCTTCATACTCTAAGCACCCCACCCACCAACTTCAGACTTTCTCATCACTATTCAGAATAATTTCTCCACGTAATCCAATGGGACATTTAATGACTGTCTTTCTCACTAGTTCCTTGAGACCAGCCCATTCCTTCTTTGTGCCCGTCACTGTATTTTTGCTACACTGCTTCACAGCTTCAGTAAACGTTCAAAACATGACTACTGAAGTAACGAATTGCAGAATCTGACTTTCTTCACTTACTTTTAAGTAGGAGTATTAGTCAAGCTATTGCCTCCCGCAAGACAATCTGAACCTTTTCTCCAATTATGTTTCTCCAAGTAGGAAACTGAATGTTTTAAAGAGGTTTCCCACACTGGCAGGCACCGAGGAGGTTTGGGGGGGCCTCGGAGGCCCGAGGCCATGGCAATCGCACCAGCCTCCTAGAGCGCCCGTCCTTTCCTAATGTTCCCCTCGGAAAAAGAGGAAAGAGCAAAGTAAAATCTACCAGACCCAGACTTTTGAGTGGCCGGTTTTCCCCAGCCCAACCATTCTGCTTTTCTTAGCATCTCTCTTTCCCTTACCCCTGATTATGGCCTCCAAACCAGCAGCCAAAAATATAGGATGTGGGAAAACTTGAGTAAGAGAGTAAACCCAGAATGTTTTCAGCCTTTAGGGAGAAAAAAGCCTTTTGATGTTGGCATTGCTGTTTGTCTTCTTTCTCTTTTAAATTTCAAGACTTATCAGGCATTAGCTAAATTGATTAATATGTGTATTGAGCCCTCTTCTGTGCTAGGTATTGTGCCACTGATGATTTTATGTTGTGGAACATAATTTCCTTTTCAGTGGGGTTTATTTCTTTAATTTAAACATTTGTGCCTGTTGAAAAAAAAGCTTCTTCCAGGTTAGTGAGGAATCACCATACTTAGGTGAGATTTCATTCTGTGATGGATGCTGCTGGAGCTCAGCAGTGTCCATTTTTCTCTCTTTGAAGTCTCAGAGACTACAACTCCCAGAGTTCCTTGCAGTTAGATAGGGCCGTCCAATGGGATATGTTTGTGAACTTCTATTCTCCACGGTCCATCCGCGTCAGCCTTGGAGGCCACATGTACTACATGGTGAACATACAAGGTGAAGCAGAGCCACCAACCTGTGATTGACCAGGACGCGGATGAAATATACTCTCGCTTTTGTGCAGCCTTTGAAACGTGGGGCTCTATTTATTAGCGAAGACTTTGAGTAATATACATTCTTTCTTTAATTTAGTGGTGTTCATTGGTTGGTTGGCTTAACTTTTTTCCAAAGAGCACTGCATCTTTTACTCCATTTTACGAATCTGACTCAATGAATGACCTTGAAAAGAAATGCCCAAGCCTTAGACACTGATGCTCTTTCCCACCTTTCCGTTGGCTCTTCTTTCCGTTGGCTGAGTCCAGGTAGTGTCCTTGTAAGTCTACAGGCCCCAAACCTCACAAAACACATTTTCATGTCTTTACTTTTTATAGCTTTCCCTAGGAAGTTTATCAAGACCTTATTATAGCTCCTCAAGCTTGGGTTATCCTAAAATGCACTTATGAAATTAAATTAAACTCTACAGACACTAGCCCTACTCCACTGGAGTAGTCATGGTGACAAACTCGAGAGAGTTGTGTGGCCTGGCTGTCTTCACTTCCTCACCTCCCGTTTGCCCCTCAGCCTGTGGCAATCTGGCTGTTCTCCCCATCACCCCATGGAGCTCGCTATCACCCAACAGACACTTTCCAGTCCTCAAATGCATGGGTGTGAATAGGAGGGTTGAGAGTATGTTTATTCCCCAGTCCCAATGTCTCCTTTCATGTGAGCTGACCTTCCTGACTGGTGACTTTGAAAGAAGGGACTGGGCAGGCTGAGTCTTGCTGCTCCCTTTTTTCCTTTGGGAGCAGCTGCTTCAGGGAGCTCGCATTGTGCCCTATTCCTCATCGATGCTCCTGCATGGGGAGGCCCACGTGATCTAGCACTGCCTGTGCCTGGGTGAGTTAGGAGGCCACGTTTCAGTACTGGGTAGCTCATTACCACCACGCACCTGAACCACAGCACTGGTTGTCAGCTTTATCAATAATGAAGGTAGTCGTCAGTTTTCCAACTACCTACTCCCTTATGTATCTCTGAGTCAGTTCAGAATGCAGTTAGGGAAAACAGGAAACACTTGCTACCCTTGCCATAAACCTCGACATAATTTACCAATTTCTCAAATGTCCTCATAGAGCCCTATACTTAACTCTATCCTATTCCTATCATGATATATTCTAATTCCCTGTGTACTTGTGTGTGTCTCCCAGCTGGACTGTACATTTGTGGTGGGCTCTGTGTTGCACTATCCAGTCCTCCCTTCATGAAAGATTTGCTGCCCCAGCTGCTGGGAACACTGTCAGCAGACAGCCTTCAGCTGTCACCCTCTTCAGGGCGTGTCTCATTTATGGAAAACAGTCTTGTCCAAGGTCATGCCCATTCCTGGGGCAGCCCATATCTAGATTGGTTCAGGGGTACGAAGGCTGGCCATCTCGCCAAACTCAGGACAAGTCTGATGCGCTATTCTAACTCCTTAAAATGGGCTGAGACTGTCATTGGGCCTGCCTTGCAGCTGACAAAGATCTGATAGTCTTTTGTGTAATTAAAAGATGCACAGAGCCATTAACACAGATATAAAATGTCATTCTCTCTGGGTGTAAGACGTGAGGGTAGAAATGAAGAAACTAGTTTGCATTGTAATACCATCATGTAATCCTCAAATTAGGTAAAATTAAGTCTGTCCTAAAAATGCCCTTGTGAGATAATACAAATCTGTCCTCTCACCTTGTGGTGTTAGTTTCAGAGGAAGCTAAGAGTTTCTGCTCTAAGTCTTATATTTTGGCATTATCTCTGTGACAAGTCTAGGGCCAACTAACACCCATTTCACTGTAACCGACGTTGGAAAACTATATTTCAAAGATCATAGTTCAGGATTATATTCAGAGTACTATAATTTAATGAAATAACAGATGTTGACATATTGAGTGATCATTTGATTTGAATTCGGGTCCTTTTAAAAAGTAACAGTTTCCTATCAAATGGAAGAAAAAGCAAATGAAAACAAGGAACAACTTTCCGAAAACTGGAAAACAAGGTAATGCTAAGTGTGGACGAGTCGGCTGTCCAGGTGTTGGGTGTCAACTTCCTTCGAGGGCTGTCATTAAAGACACATTCTGAGAACTTCCCATCTGTGGCAAATACTTCAGGAAGCAACGTGTCTATTCACCGTCGGAAGAAATAAAATGATGGTAGATGTGCACGACTTTCAAGAGAAAAATAATTATAATCTGATGGGCTGTGGCAGAGGCCCAGTTGACTCTTACTGATCACGGCCACCTGGTGATCTTGCTGCAGACATCGGAAATCTTTCCACTTCCAATGTAGGGTGTTAAATGGGGCCTACCTGGTATGCTGCTTTACAGAACATCAGCATAACAGCAGAAAGGTACATATTCCTCCCAGGTTACCCTCCTGAATAAAAGTTGGCTAATGTTTTCTTCTGGCTGTAACCATGACCCATATTCCCAAAGCATGTCACTCTCTTAGTTACATTCCTAGATGCACAATCTTTTCATGGGAATCTCTCCAGGCAAAGGACCAGTTCTGCATCTATACACACGTTTCACTCCTTCATTCACCCGCTATTCGGCATCTACTGTGTTATGTTGTGTTGTATTGTGTGCATCTCATTCATTCATCCAACTGTTATGAGCATCTCCTATGTTGTGTTCATGTATGGGAAGCAAAAAAAGAAGTCATTTGTGGATCCCGATTTGAATTAGAGTCTAGCAGAGAAAAAAAATATGTACATATTAATAATAGGCTATAAGAAAAAAGTGGTTGAAACAAAGGAAGTGGTTGACACAAAGGAAGCAGTTTGAAGGAAGCAGAGTCTACCTGGCCAGCAGCGAAGACACCATCTGGACGGTGGCATTCCTTTTCTTGAGCAGGTGAATGAGGTATGGCCAGGTGGTGCCCTGACACCTGGGGAATCAATTTCTCTCTGAAGGGTGACAACTGACTTTCTACTCAAAGCATGTACTTTTTCTGACATCACAGTTCTCAAAATGCTTTTCTCTTTCAAGCCTAATGGTTGAGTAACCTCCTGCTATAGGTAAAACCACGGGTGAACCGTTTAGCAATTGCAGAGGAGACAGAATTAGGTAGATTGGGGAAGATGGGGCTTTTTAGTTTCACAGACTTGGCTTCCAATTCTGTATCTGCCACCTTCTAGCTTCTAGGCCCCTGAGTAAATTACTTGACTTTTCTAAGCCTCAGTTTTCTCGTCTGTGAAAGGGGTCAGTCAGTAAGCCAGCGCCAGAGCCCAGGAGAATTACCTGGAATGCACGTAGCACTGAGCTTGGCACATCCTTATGGAAACATTGTTTCCCTCATACTTTCTTCCTTCAAAAACAAACAAACAAACAACTCAGTGATGAAATTTAATACTGACTGCAGACAGCTTAAAAGAGGAAGAGAAAGTTCCAAAAAGCCTTTTATGCAAGATCTATTTTCTTCTTAATGGGCTTGAAAGACCTCGGGGTCCTGGCTCCACTTGGGCTAATGTTTAGCCTACGATTTCTTAGCGATCGCAATGTCCTCTGCTTTAGGCTTCTTTAGGCAATAGAAAGCATAACACAGTTCCTCATCCTTTGGTAACTTTAAGGTCTGAGGAAGTCTTAAACAGGATAAGTCATGCCATTTAGGAAGGTCCATACACGTAGATGTTTGGAGGCTGCATTTCTTCAGAAAGCCTTGGGAGAACTCTGCCTCCAGCCGCCTGGGCATTGGGCGAGTCCCCAGTGCTATAGTCTGGGCTCTCTCTGACTAGGGGAACATACAGGGACCAGGTTTGTGTGTGGCAGTTGCTGCGAAATGGCTGTACCTATAGGCTGGCAGGTCCCAGGTTGGCCCTGGGCACGCCCGCCCTTGGTTTTTAGTGCTAGGAGGATTGGGGGTGGGGTCACGGAGGAAGGGGCTGGCCTGGGGAGCACTGTAATAACAGAGACGAGCTCCCCACAGTGTACTTTCCGTGTATCAGCCCTATATCAGGACATCTACTGAGACTCTCCCGTGCTAAATGTCCTTTATGCTCTTGCAATTTGCTCCATTCTGGATGCTCAGCCCTAGAGGTCACCTGTCACGGTGTGCACCAGCCGTAGCCATGGCCTTGGGGCGGCCAGCATGAGCGAGATTCCTTCACCTGAAGATAGTCTTCAGCCTGCAGACTAGACTCTCTTATCACTCTCTTCCCTTGTTTCTTTAGCTGTGTTTCCTAGAGGAGCTGTTAAGACATGTTAGCCCTAGAATCTCGGCCATGGGGTTATAGTAGAGGTTTGTGTGTTCGTTACTGTTTTAACTCAATTTCCCTTGTCTCTTTGTAGAAGCTGTTTTTTTAGGAACTGCCCCCTCACCCAGTCCAGAGTAAAAATAAAAAGCGTTAGGCTGAGTCCATCGGGCATGAGGTCAGTCTCAGTTTTAATCCTGGACAGTGCTAACTGGACCCCTGTCCATGCCAACATCCAGGCCTGACCTTTGCCCTGGTGGCCCGCATCAGGCAACGCAGCACTTGTCACGTGAAAGCTTTTGATGAGCTGCAGAAACTGTTAAGTGAAAGCTGTAGACAGCAGCTCGGAGATTATTTTTATTTTCTAATGCTCCTATGATGCCTATTTTCTCTACCTACCACGTGCTTGTTCTCTTCATCTAGAGTTATCTGCATATTAATGTCAAATATCTGCCAAAAGCAGTGACGCGGTGTCCAGCTGCGAAAGTGCACAGCGGTTTTGAACAGTTCATATACTTTTAAAGCTTGTTCTCCTTTTTCTAGGCCTTTCCCCAGGGGTGGGGTTGGGGGGAGTGGATAAAAGAAGTCAGACTGTTTGCTTATTCATCCAGCCCGGGGGAGTGTGCTCAGGTGGCTGTTGGAAAGTTTTTACCACAATTTACTACAGTTTTCAGGGAGCTCTAAATGCGAGCACGTGTGACACTCAGCAAATACCAATACTGGGGAGGAGAAGTCATAGAGAGCCCATGGCCCATTGTCGGTGCCCGTCGCGTGGTCTCAGGGGCTAGGCTCTCTCTAGACAGAGCCCTGGCTCTTGGCAGCAGCCCCTCAGCTGCTCTGTCACCACTGGCAGCCACTCCTGGGGACATCGGCGCTTCTGTGTCCCTCCCCACTGTAACTCTGCCACAGGCCAAGAGACTGACCCCAGAATCAGCAGCAGCTTTCAGCTTGAGCCCTTTGTAACTGAACAATGGTTAACTGTGGCTCTCGGGGGACCTCCGAGGCAGCGCCTTTCCCAGGGGGACTTCCTTCTGTGCGGGCTGTCCCAGCTGTCTTTGTCTTCAGTCGTGTCTAACAGATGTCTGTGGCCTTGGAGAGCCTTCTGAAAAACCAGCGACAACCAGACCTGGGGGCCCTTCCGGGAATACTGCAGCGAGGGCTCTTCTGGGGTCAGCTGAGGCCCAGGCAAGAATAACAGTGGCAAATGGCAGGATGCCACTCGCCTGTCCCCTCCTGTGTCCTTCTCCAAGGGCAGCAGAGCACTTTCGGGGAGATTTAGGAGATAGGTTCTGGTGCAGTCAGGTGGAGATAAAAATCGAATTCCGAGAATTCCTCTTTTGGAAAGTCTCCTGTAAACTTAGAAAGAACTCCACAAGCATGTGAAATATGAAACCGCAGGGTAAGATTATTGGTTTTTTTTTAACAGATGCGATTAACCTGATATATCCGAATCAGAGTCATCCTTCACCAGCGTTCCCCAGGAATCGGCGGACGCATTTCAATTATGGTTTCACTGCTTCGTGCATAATCGGAACTCCTCTATCGGAATTGTTTTCTGAATCAATACATTCAACAATCAATAGTGAAAACATTGCAAACCACCCAAAGGGCTCATATGAGGGAAGGAGTAGGTAAAGAGTAGTGTATTATATGGTCATTATATTATTGTTTATAAAGACCGTGGGGCTACGCTCATGGTAAATATAAAATGAGAAAGGAATATGAGAATATACGTGAATTATTTCAAATTTATTTTTAAAAAGTAAAGTAGACGCAAAGAAAAGACAGGAAGAAAATCCTCTCCCTATACTAATAGTAGTTGTATTAAATCAGTGGAATTATAGGTGATTAATTTACCTTTTTTTCTATTTTCCAAGCTTTTAAGTGCGATTATATACCTATGTAATAAAAAATATATAATTTTTTAAGAGTCCTG
>NW_011888875.1:1836881-1839225 GCF_000151845.1 Pteropus vampyrus
TCCCTGAGAGCTGAGGGAGCTCTTTCGGAAGCCTAGGCCATTGGAGGCCATGACAGCATGAGAACGACATTCCTAGAGATTCATTCCAGCTTGACACTGTCAACAGGACGCCCGGGGTGTGAGAGGTGATGCGCTGAGCTCTGTAGGGAATGGATGCGAAAGGCAAGGGGAGGGAATTAGACAAGCCGAAATGGGACCGCGACTCGATGCAGACCAGGTAAGAGTCCTAAGAAGCAGGAGGCAAGTGCGATGGGGTGCGAAGAAGAATGGGGTGACACCCACTTGGCAGGGAAATCAAAAAAGTCAATCCGGGGGGACTGGTATTTGAATAAGCCCTGAAAGCAGTCATATTTTAATAATGGGGAAGTAGGGGCGGAATCTGAGCTGGGATGGGAGCAGTTAGGAGTGGAGAAAGCAGAGCGAACCAGGCCAGGCAGCATGAGGTAAGAGGTCTAGTTCGATGGGAACATGAATGCTGGTGAGAAATATTGGGAATATAAGGTTCGAAAGAGAGGTTAACTGTAAACTTAATGAAAAGAATTTTTGTTACTGTGATGGATTTGAACTCATCTATTTACATTTTCCTGCCTGGTCCTCGTTAAGAGTCTGGGGACTGCCAGGGGTGCACAGGACGATGGTGACTATCAATCAAACAGTGGTGGCTTCACCCATGCCCTGGATCCCATGAGCAATCTTCTCATTGGGGCTAAATATGTTTGAATTAGAAGGAATGAAAGGGTATGAACTAATAACAGTTAAGGCCCCAAATGTAACCTTGGCAACAGTTGAAAACATAAATTGACTATTACTCTGTGCCCAATTAAAGGCAGAATAACAGTGTGGAAATGGAAATTTATCTGCAGCTGGATAGCTTCATTGCAGGTTATGACAAAGCTGAGTGTGGCAGATCATATTTTCCAAAAATGACTGCAACCGCAGCTCCCATCCCACATGCTTTTCAGCAATGCGACCTTCCCACTCCCCGTCAAGAGTGGCCGTTTATTTCTCCACACCCTGGAATCTGGGCGGGCCCCCTGGCCACTTTCATCAACAGGAGATTGTGGAAATAACGTTGTCACAGTTCTGAGCACAGCCCTGCACTTCTGCTTCCTGCCTTTTGAAACCCTCACTCCTGGAATGCTCCCCTGGAAACCCAGCCACCATGCTGTGAGAAGCCACATCACAGGGAGGGCTCAGTAGATCATCGACCCATGCTGAGCCATCATCGCTGCGGGCCATGCGAGTTGGTCTTATAGGAAATCCAGCCCCGTGGCGTCTTCAGGTGACTGCGGCCCCAGCTGACGTGGTATCAGGTTGCAACTACACAAGAGGCTTGAAGCAAGAACCAGTCAGCTGAGCCTCGTCAACCTACAGAATGGTGGGAGATGGGAATACATTGTTAGTTAAGCTATTAATGCTCTGGAGTAGGTTGTTACCTAACAATAGAGCCCTGGGACATGAAGATTAGGATAGCTGCAGGGATGGGGCAGTGGAATGGGATTGGTCAGGGGACATCTGACCCCAGAGGACAAGAAGGCCCAGGTGAATGCCCATGGTGCTGGGTTGGAGGAAGGACAGGAGGCTGGATTGTGGCTGTCACCTTGAGCCCCAGTGGAAACAAATCCTTACCAGGTGTTATGAGGATTACAAAAGGGGACGTAAATGAAGGTACTTTGCACGCTATGAGCCTTCCCCAGAAGGTACTATTATGATTTCCTACAGATGGTCAGATGGCCCGAAGTTGATGATTTATTTATTAGCGCATCGTGAATGGGTTTGTCCTTGGAACAGCCGGCTCATAGCAACCCCAAGGATCAGCCCTTAAACCACAATCAGAGTCCCCCCAGTAGTCCTGCAATGTTCTCCACATTCGTCCATTCAGTCATTTCTTCACTCATTCAATAATTACTTGGATGTCAATTACATGCCCAACGGTGTTGTAGGCACTGGGCATAGAGCCGTGAACAACCCTCAAATGCCACTTCCCGCGGGCAGCCTGCAGGCTAGTATCAGGGTTTGTGGGGCAACTATTGGCCAGCGGAGTAAACTGTTGGGGGCAGTACGATGTGGTAGTTAATTGCATGTGTTCGCGGGTCAGATAGAACTAGGTTCACACCCTGATTCCACCACTTACCAACAGTGAGACTTTGGGCAACTCACTTCAGCTTTCTGTGCTTCAGCTTCTTCATCTGTAAAGGAAGCATGAGAATAATCATACCTATCTCACAGGGTCGTGATGAGAATCAAATGAGTCAATGCACGTGGAACGATGGCTGTCACAGAATAAGCTATGTCACAATGCATATTATTAATTATTATTATTTCATTTCTGTTAAGTAGTTTT
>NW_011888875.1:1839761-1853886 GCF_000151845.1 Pteropus vampyrus
GTACTTCTTCAAGAAACAAAGGCAGTTTTAAAGAGAAAGTGCAATTACTTAAACTCTAAAGGTCATCGAGTTGGCTTTATTAGTGAATAAATAATGAAAAACTCAAGTATTATATAAAAGAAATCTCAAGACAGGATGTTCAGGGCATGTAAGACAGCAATACCATCATCAAATGTGCATGTTTCTTTTACCTGTCTCAAGATCTACCTCAAGATACAAAATGACTGCTAGAACTCCAGCTGCCATGTCCCCATTCCAGGCAGGAAGAAGAAGGCATTGGAGAGACAGCAAAAGAGCACCCTTCCTAGCTGAGCCAACCCTCTTTTAAAACTCCCAGGGGCTGTGCTCAACAAGCTCCATTGACATCATCTCATTGACCTTTTTAGGGTGAGGAAATTGTCCCAGGGTGCTGCACACTGTCGAGAGGTACCGAACCTTCTGTGATGCGGCTGAGTACCCTGGGGGGCTGCAGCGAAAGCCACCTCTGCTGACACACCCCTCTAAGCTCTTTCGAAGTCAAAACCCGTTACATGTAATATAAAATATCTGAAGTCCTTAATTATCATGACAATTCAAGTCTTAAAAGTAGGGACTCTTTCTCCGATTTCAAATAAAAATCATAACTATTTAAACAGTCTTTGTCTTCTCCCTCCCTTTCTAATTCCCTCCCACCCATCCTCCTACCTCATCCCAAACTCGAATTCCTGGATTAATTTTTAATAATGACAGTCCAGGGAAGAATTAAAGCTTCCATAAATTTTTTTAAGTTGCTACATTCCCTGGTGGGTTGCTTCACACATCCAGACCTGGAATTTCAGATGATGCTTCACGAGAGTCCTTTGTGTGAATTTTACGTCAGAAAGCCCAAAGAGTGTTTCCTCTAAATGGGCATAGGACTTGCAAATTCTAATCCCTTAAAGCCAATCACTTTATTTAGTTAATTTACAAAATTAGGCATCATTAAAAATAAAAATGATAGGGATTAAAAAAAAGACTTAAAAAAGCAATTATCTTTCTTTTCTCTGACTTATAATAAAGAAATCACAACATGTTGCTCCTTCAGCATAATACTGTGTTGAAATATAATGAACATTTGTCAAGTACTTTGAAATCCACCCTGAAAGGTGTTATAAGCTTTAAGTGCCATTGTTATTAAGCACTGTTATTTGAGCATAGCTTTTAGTGTTTACATCCTCCTTCTGATGTAATGTGAACTGTAGGCATATCTTTAGATTCAAGGGACAAATAACTTCCTAATATAATAACACGTCCTGCCTCTTACCCCACCCAATAAATAATTATAGGAGAAATGAATAGGATGTATGCTGACACACGTGATAGCCACTAAGGATGGATTTTACTTTCTTCCTTGATGATCTTTCTCACAAGCACTTTTTAAAAGGTGCCAGCGTGACAGCCTTAAGGAACTGAAAGCCTGGCTGGCTTCTTAGAGAGGTGTTATTCAAGGCAACCTGGTGTTTGCCTGGCCTTGTTAGCATACCTTTAAAACATCCGGGCACAAAGAAGATGCTTTTAAGATATCATCGCTTGCTTGCCGACACTTTAAGAAGAGCAATAAATGGTGTCCACAAGATGAAGTGCATAATACAGGAAACAGGTCCAAAGTGTTGGATTCTAGACTGTTTCGTCACTAACTGGTTGTGGTCTCTTGAAAAAAATCACTTTGACCTCTTTGGACATCACATTTCTTTCTTATCTGGGAAATGCAAGGACCATTTCCAGCTTTATTGATTTATAAACTTATAAGACACTGAACTTTATTGATTCTCTGTGAAGTCTCTCTGCCCCCATGTGAGAACAGCAGGGCTAGCCTCTGGCCCCCGTGATGCGACATGGTTTGTGTGTTTCATGATGACTGTTCACTTCTGGGCTGTGAACAGTGTGAACCAATGATTAATACAAACCGAATCCTCTGATATCTTAAATCTAGTACATAAAAAATAACTGCCATTCGGTAAATAGTTACGAAACATATTTTAAAAATCTAAATGGAGGGAAGAAGTGGGTGGAGATGGGAAAGAAGTGGGTAGTACAGAATTTACTTTTTCCTTTTTAACTGATCTCTTCTTATAAAGGGCAAGACGTTCAACTTTGCGTTAATGGTTCCCGATTCAACAATGCAGATTCGCCACTCAACCTGTGAGTGCATTTGATTGCTTTTTTAAAAAATGAGGATGTATTTTTTTAAAAATGAGGTCCTTCAGATGAATCTTTAAAAAATGAGCTGGTTGTGTTTTAAATCATAGAGATTAAAAATTGTCAGATGGTTTTGTCTTTGTTATTAGGGCCCCAATTACTGTGCTTTGGTTAGTGGAGATTACTCATAGCTTGTGAGTGATCTGAGGAGGGAGATAGCTGAATTGTTGTTTATTTATTTCTTTAATCTGTGAGAGGTTTCTGTAAACACATGGCTTCTGTAAAATCTCCAGGGCTGCAGAAAAAGCCCTGGAACTCGCGGGAGATTATGGGCACACCGCCCCCTACTGGGTGTAATCTGCAACTTTTTACTTGCATGGTCCCCGCGGACAAAGGTGTGTGGATAGTAGAAAGTTCCTCAGGAAACAGAGAACTTTGGATTCGGACTCTTGTTCAGGTAGGGAAAGAATAAAGACAGATAGGGGTGTGTGTGTGTGTGTGTGTGTGTGTCTGTGTCTGTGTCTGTGTCTGTGTGTGTATGTGTCTGTGTGTCTGTGTGCACGCGTGCTTCCTACCAGACAGGAAAAACATCATAGATAAAGGTATGGAAGTCAACACATAGACTCCAGTGTAGCTGGAGAAGATGTATTATGCATGAAAAATCACAGGAAAGCAGATGAAAAGCTAAGTTGGAGCTAGTTGTGGAAGATTTTGTAAAACAAGCTCTAAGATGGGGAGCCACTGAGGCTAATTTTGAATGGAAGAATTCACTTGTTTATTTATCTCCTCAGCCGGTATTTGTTGAGCGCATCCCATAAAGCCATCCTGTGTTCAGTGCGGTGCACGAGTGAAGCTAAATCTCTCTGGATCCTGACCTCAAGCAGCTTAGAGTCTAGTAGTTGAAGTCAGATATGTGCCTAAGTAACCACAACACAAAGCAGCAAGAGGTGCATCATATGAAGCAAAAATGGGAAGTAAAAAGGATTGCTTTCAGCAGTGGACTAGGGCCACGTCTAACAGAAGATTGTCATGGTGAAGGGAAAGTTGACCTTGGCAGCAAGAATGTACTAGAGACTGGAGTGAGAGAAGCCAGTTAGAGGCTACCCAATTTTTTTTGTGTATTATGTTTTATATTGAATATATGCAATTTCATAATGTAACAACTTAGATTACTTATATGTATGGAATGAATGTGGATAAACAAATTGTCATATTCATACAATGGGATACTATTCAGCTATAAAAAGAAACAAATTATTGTACTGATTCATGCAACGATAAGGATGAATCTCCCAGACATTATTCTGAACAGAAGAAACTAGACACAGAATTAGGAAGACTGTATGACTCTGTTTATGTGATGAAATTCTAGAACAGAGTAAAGAAATCTATATTGACAAATCGGATCAGTGATTGACTAGGGTGTCATGATACAGGTGCAAATGAGCAAGAGGAAACTTTCTGGGGAAATATTCTATATCTTAAATGGGGACATGGTAACATGGATGAATGTTTGTCAGAATTCATCTATTTCTACATAGAATGTGTGAATTTTACCACAATAAAATTTACTTAAAAATTAGAAAATGGTAAAGCATAAGAAGTTCCTATGGTCAGCAAGGTACTTAATTTGTAATTGGTCATTTCTAAATTGTGTTAATTCACTATTAAATGTAGTTTTAAAAAAGAAAATAAACTCACTTTAACAAAGAATTGCGACTATTTAGGACAAAACAAAAAGAGACATGGTGGATAGAGAAAGTCATTCTCTCTTATTTTCTAAAGGGGAGAATGAATAGAAGGGAGTAAAGAGAGTATTCAAAGAAATAATGACTGGAGAACTTTCCAGAATTGGTGAAAGACACGAATCTATACAAAGCGTAATTATACTCCAAGTATGGACAAATAAAAATGCTTATCTCCATTTGTAGACTTAAGCTACAATAGAAAAACAAGGGACACTAGGAATTTTAGTGGAAATATAAAAAAAAAAATGACAAAACTAGATGAATTGAGACAAATGAGTAGCAATAAGGAGATATGTAAAGATCAATCGATCATTTCTCCAATTAAACCTTTCGAATGCTTCCTAAATTTGTCCAGGTTTTCATTATTCTTGGTACTTTTATTTGAAAACCAGTCAGGTTTTCTCTGATCTCTAAAAAAAGTACTTTCTCAAATGAAGCCAGAATGATAACTGTGAAATTGTAAAGGGAGTTACCGTAGGTCTGAAGAGCAGTGTGATTTTGCTCTTTCAGTGGAATTTGAAAGAAAATTCCTTGATAGGCAAAATTTCCCATAAAATCTTGCTATAGAAATGAGTACAGTGGAGATTTTTTTCCTTCAGTATTCAGTTAAGCTCCCTGTAAACCAGAAAAAAATGTTATAAAAATGAAATTGAGATAAAAGACCACAAGTAGATTTGAAGGTGCTTAAAAATAGAATAGGGACTCTTGCCATGGGTTAGTGGTAATGCAAGTTATTTACTTCGGACATCTGATTTTATTATTCTATAATCATTTACATAAGTATCTGCTTAAGCCATGCATTCGTACGTGTTCCTCTCATGCATTCAGATTTAAGGACTAATTTTGTTTTCTATAAATAGAAATGAAGGGCTAGCAGATAGAGATTTCTTAAAAAGAACAATAAATTCAGGGGCAAAGTATAGCCTTTTATCTCTGCCTGTGTCTAGATCCTCGTCCTTATTTTTTCCTGCCATTGGCAGAGAGCCTGGAGACCACAGGTTCAGTTATTAAACAAATACCTTACTGATGAGTCTAGGAAGGGGCTTTGGTTATGTCTAATCTGGGAGAAATGTGGTAATTTCCACTCATCTGGTCAAAAGCTCTGATTGGTTAGAGTGCCAATCAAGGTCGGTCAGCATTCTAAAACAATTAGAGCTTCAGGGCACCACCTGCCTTTGAAGAAATTGATCTTTCCATGAAAAGGGAGATGTATGGAGTTAAATTTTTTCCCCTGAAAAACGCAGTGTGTCTCCAGACGTGTGATGTGGACCAAAGAGAGAAGTTCTGAATCCTGTCCGAGCAAGCTCACATAGACTCCATTCCATCACAGACGTTGAGTCAATTTCATTTGCTTCCTAGTCAAGAATGTAGGGAAAGAATAAAGACAGATAGGGGTGTGTGTGTGTGTGTGTGTCTGTGTCTGTGTCTGTGTGTGTATGTGTCTGTGTGTCTGTGTGCGCGCGTGCTTCCTACCAGACAGGAAAAACATTATAGATAAAGGTATGGAAGTCAACACATAGACTCCAGTGTAGCTGGAGAAGATGTATTATGCATGAAAAATCACAGGAAAGCAGATGAAAAGCTAAGTTGGAGCTAGTTGTGGAAGATTTTGTAAAACAAGCTCTAAGATGGGGAGCCACTGAGGCTAATTTTGAATGGAAGAATTCACTTGTTTATTTATCTCCTCAGCCGGTATTTGTTGAGCGCATCCCATAAAGCCATCCTGTGTTCAGTGCGGTGCACGAGTGAAGCTAAATCTCTCTGGATCCTGACCTCAAGCAGCTTAGAGTCTAGTAGTTGAAGTCAGATATGTGCCTAAGTAACCACAACACAAAGCAGCAAGAGGTGCATCATATGAAGCAAAAATGGGAAGTAAAAAGGATTGCTTTCAGCAGTGGACTAGGGCCACGTCTAACAGAAGATTGTCATGGTGAAGGGAAAGTTGACCTTGGCAGCAAGAATGTACTAGAGACTGGAGTGAGAGAAGCCAGTTAGAGGCTACCCAATTTTTTTTGTGTATTATGTTTTATATTGAATATATGCAATTTCATAATGTAACAACTTAGATTACTTATATGTATGGAATGAATGTGGATAAACAAATTGTCATATTCATACAATGGGATACTATTCAGCTATAAAAAGAAACAAATTATTGTACTGATTCATGCAACGATAAGGATGAATCTCCCAGACATTATTCTGAACAGAAGAAACTAGACACAGAATTAGGAAGACTGTATGACTCTGTTTATGTGATGAAATTCTAGAACAGAGTAAAGAAATCTATATTGACAAATCGGATCAGTGATTGACTAGGGTGTCATGATACAGGTGCAAATGAGCAAGAGGAAACTTTCTGGGGAAATATTCTATATCTTAAATGGGGACATGGTAACATGGATGAATGTTTGTCAGAATTCATCTATTTCTACATAGAATGTGTGAATTTTACCACAATAAAATTTACTTAAAAATTAGAAAATGGTAAAGCATAAGAAGTTCCTATGGTCAGCAAGGTACTTAATTTGTAATTGGT
Source organism: Pteropus vampyrus (assembly GCF_000151845.1). NCBI lineage: Eukaryota > Metazoa > Chordata > Mammalia > Chiroptera > Pteropodidae > Pteropus > Pteropus vampyrus. The sequence goes on from NW_011888875.1 coordinate 1,846,206, forward strand.
CATTTCTAAATTGTGTTAATTCACTATTAAATGTAGTTTTAAAAAAGAAAATAAACTCACTTTAACAAAGAATTGCGACTATTTAGGACAAAACAAAAAGAGACATGGTGGATAGAGAAAGTCATTCTCTCTTATTTTCTAAAGGGGAGAATGAATAGAAGGGAGTAAAGAGAGTATTCAAAGAAATAATGACTGGAGAACTTTCCAGAATTGGTGAAAGACACGAATCTATACAAAGCGTAATTATACTCCAAGTATGGACAAATAAAAATGCTTATCTCCATTTGTAGACTTAAGCTACAATAGAAAAACAAGGGACACTAGGAATTTTAGTGGAAATATAAAAAAAAAAATGACAAAACTAGATGAATTGAGACAAATGAGTAGCAATAAGGAGATATGTAAAGATCAATCGATCATTTCTCCAATTAAACCTTTCGAATGCTTCCTAAATTTGTCCAGGTTTTCATTATTCTTGGTACTTTTATTTGAAAACCAGTCAGGTTTTCTCTGATCTCTAAAAAAAGTACTTTCTCAAATGAAGCCAGAATGATAACTGTGAAATTGTAAAGGGAGTTACCGTAGGTCTGAAGAGCAGTGTGATTTTGCTCTTTCAGTGGAATTTGAAAGAAAATTCCTTGATAGGCAAAATTTCCCATAAAATCTTGCTATAGAAATGAGTACAGTGGAGATTTTTTTCCTTCAGTATTCAGTTAAGCTCCCTGTAAACCAGAAAAAAATGTTATAAAAATGAAATTGAGATAAAAGACCACAAGTAGATTTGAAGGTGCTTAAAAATAGAATAGGGACTCTTGCCATGGGTTAGTGGTAATGCAAGTTATTTACTTCGGACATCTGATTTTATTATTCTATAATCATTTACATAAGTATCTGCTTAAGCCATGCATTCGTACGTGTTCCTCTCATGCATTCAGATTTAAGGACTAATTTTGTTTTCTATAAATAGAAATGAAGGGCTAGCAGATAGAGATTTCTTAAAAAGAACAATAAATTCAGGGGCAAAGTATAGCCTTTTATCTCTGCCTGTGTCTAGATCCTCGTCCTTATTTTTTCCTGCCATTGGCAGAGAGCCTGGAGACCACAGGTTCAGTTATTAAACAAATACCTTACTGATGAGTCTAGGAAGGGGCTTTGGTTATGTCTAATCTGGGAGAAATGTGGTAATTTCCACTCATCTGGTCAAAAGCTCTGATTGGTTAGAGTGCCAATCAAGGTCGGTCAGCATTCTAAAACAATTAGAGCTTCAGGGCACCACCTGCCTTTGAAGAAATTGATCTTTCCATGAAAAGGGAGATGTATGGAGTTAAATTTTTTCCCCTGAAAAACGCAGTGTGTCTCCAGACGTGTGATGTGTACCAAAGAGAGAAGTTCTGAATCCTGTCCGAGCAAGCTCACATAGACTCCATTCCATCACAGACGTTGAGTCAATTTCATTTGCTTCCTAGTCAAGAATTCCACTTGGATTGCTCATCAGTCAGTGGGGTCACTGTGAGGAATTTATATAATTATTTTATTCCCTTGGTAGTAAGGAAGAATTGAATAAACAGTAGGTTCTCCTCTTAAGGATAAACCCTTAAAGAACAGTACTTTTCTTACTACCATAAAAAAAGATCCTCGATTGGGACCTTGGACCAAATTTTTGGGAAGCATCTGCTTGTGAATTGTTTTTCATTTTTTTTTTTTTTTTTTTTTTAGTGTTTGGGCTGTCCAGTGTCTACATACATTGTGAAAATGACCAACTTTCTTTTTTTAATGGATTAAGTGAATATTTTTAGTGTAACATTTTAATTCTTTTAATGATTTTTAAAATTATACTTTTAAGGGTTTTTCAGTAGATTTTCCACAGCTTGCCATATACATGTTAATTTATCAGAATCTGCTTCAGATTTATACTAAATTAATTCCAGTTAGATATAGAAATGTTACATTTCACACAAGCAGAATCATATAATTTGTGATTATTGGTGATAGGCTTCTTTTACTTAACAATGTTTTCAAACTTCATTCATATTGTGTAGCATGTATTATTACTTTATTCTTTTTTTACTACCAAATAATATTCCATGTAAAACAGACCCACATTTTTAATCTACTCATTGGCAAGTTGGCATTTGGATTATTACCACTTCTTGGGTATTACGAATAATCCTGCTACAAGCATTTGTGCGTGAGTTTCTGTGTGATTGTATGTTTTCCATTTCCTAGGATACAACTTAGGAATGGAATTGCTGAGTCATATGGAAACTCTATGTTTAGTATCTTGAAGGATTGCCAAACTATTTTCCAGAGCAGCTGTACCATTTTACATTCCCACCAGCAATGAATGAGGGTTCTAATTTTTCACATATTCATAAATGCTTATTATTGTCATCTTTTTGATTCCCGCCATCTAGTGGGTGTGACGTGGTATCTCGTGGTGGTTTGATTTGCATTTCCCTTATAGCTCATGACATCGGACATCTTTTCATGTGCTTCTAGGCCATTTGTATATTTTCTTTGGAGAAATGTCTATTCAAACCTTTTCCCACTTTTAAATTGATTTATATTTACATGTCTTTTTATTGTTCATTTCTAGGAGTTCTTTATGTATTCTCAGTATAAATCTCTTGTCGGGGAGATGATTTTTTTTGTTTTTTTTTTTTTTTTATGTAGGTTATCTTTTCACTTTCTTGATAGTATCCATTGAAGCACAGAAAGTTTTAATTTTGACGTAGTCCAATTTGTCTATTTTTTCTTTTATTGCTTGTGCTTTTGGTTAGTATCTAAGAAATCATTGCCTAATCCAAGGCCACAAAGATTTACTTTTATATTTTCTTTTAGGAGCTTTATAGTTTTAGCTCCTTCACTTAGGTCTATGATGAACTTTGAATTCATTTTTGTGTGTACTATGAGGGAGTGGGTTCAACTTCATTTTTTTTTTTTTTGTATGTGAATATCCAGTTTTTTCAGAACCATTTGTTGAATAGACAATTCTTTCTCTGTCAAATTGTCTTGGAATCCTTGCCGAATATCAGTTAACCGTAGATGTAAAGTTTTATTTCTGGACTTCAACTCTATTCCACTGGTCCATATGTCAATCCTCATGTCAGTGCCACAGTGTCTTGATTATTGTAGCTTTGTTGGAAGCTTTTAAATTGGGAAGGATGTTTCTTCAAACTTTGTTCTTCTTTTTCAGAATTGTTTGACTATTCTGGATTCTTTGCATTTTCTTATGAATTTTATGATCAGTTTGTCAATTTTTGGAAAAAATCCAGCTGGGATTTTGATAGAGATTGCATTGAATCTGTAGATCAATTTGAGAAGTATTGTTATCTTAATCATATTAAATCCTTTGATTCATGAACATAGGATGTCTTTCCATTACTTAGATCTTCTTCAATTTCTTTCAACAGTATTTTATAGGTCTCAGAGTACAAGCTTTATACTCCTTTTATTAGACTTATTCCCAAATATTCTGTTTTTATGCTATTATAAATATAATTATTTTCTTAATTTATTTTTTGATTGTTCCTTGCTAATGTACAAAAATACAGTTGATTTTTTTGTATATTGATTTCATATCCTGACACTTTGCAGAACTTGTTTATTAGTTCTAATCATTGAGATTCTTTTGGATTTTGTATATACAAGATCATGTCTTCTGCAAGTAGAGATCATTTTAGTTCTTCCTTTCCAATCTGGATCCCTTTTATTTCTTTTTCTTGCCTAAGTGCTCTGGCTAGGACCTCCAGCACAATGGTCAATAGAAGTGGTGATGGTAAATATCTTTGTCTCATTTCTGATCTTAGGGGGAAAGCTTTCAGGTTGTCTTCATTAAATAGGAAATATAATGCTAGTAATGTGTTTTTCATAGATACCTTTTATCAGCTGGAGGAAGTTTCTTTCTACTCCTAGTTTGTTGCCAAAGTACTAATTAACTACTCTTTGTAAAATAAGAAAATGAAATCAGTTTCCATTTTCAAAAATTTCCCTTCTCCCCTTATCCTTCTTCAATTTTCCTCCCAATGTTTTATTTCAGTTGGAAAATGTTTATTTGGCCTATACTCTATAACAGAAATAATCATCTAGTAGGGTATTTTTTGTCCCCACCCTCTGCAGTCATCAGAATTTCTCTCTTCTTTCCCTTCTTTCTCAGTATATGACGAGTTACTTATAATTTATAATTACTGTAGAGCTAAATCAAGCTATCATTGGCTCAGGGAGATTACATTTGAAACCTTTCTCTAATTAATATAGAAAAGATATTTTCCAGTTAGGGAATTTCAGGCATTAGTAATGATCATTTAGGCTGCCACCTACTCTGGTTAAATAAAACAAGCTGATATTTGACATGAAGTCATCTTTAGCAAAATGGTAATATGGAAGCTGCGTAGAGTAATTCAGCCACTTCAATGAGACATTCAGTGTCACCTACTTTTTGAAAGTAACTTCCCGAATTCTGAATATGGGTGATGTTCAGCCTGGTAACTAAGCAAACGGTGGCATGAATGAGGTGGGCAAACCAGCTCTGTTGCCTCAGAGAGATGCTCTATTTATTCATGTCCAACCTTCTTGCAGAAAGGATTTAATGCCCCTTAAATTAAGTGCTGAGGAAATTGGGATGCCGGGAGAATGAGAGCAGGGGAGATAAGCTGCACCAGATCTGCCTGACACTTGAGAACTCCCTGCCGGGATCACTGGCAGCCTCAACCTCCTCCTGGAAATAGATGCTACTGCCCTGCTGGCCAAGGATGTGGAAGGTGGTGACATCCCCTCTTCAAATGGTCCAGATGAGGCAAAGCTGGTTTGAATCTCCTGGCACAGGGACAGTGGCTGCTCTTCCAAGTCCCACACACCAGGGCAAGCACATGTACCTCCAGAACCCTGAAGATCGAAGATGTGAGGGACAAGATCCACACAGCCCACCCTTCAGCTTCGTGCCTCCTCTCCCACCCCAGGCATCTATCTATTGGTCTCTTCGGGTGCAGAGAGGGATAAAAGCCTTCAAAGTCACTGTCGGTCAGAGCTGATGAGCGTGAGGGGATTTTAGGGGGACAAGATCGTGAAATCATACTCTCCAAACGTGTGTCTGTGAGGTTAAGTGAACGAGATGTGGAGTAAGACCGCTCAGTTCAAATCCTGGCTCTGCCTTCTCAGTCTGCTGCCTGGCACAGAGGAAGCGCTCAGAAAATGCCACCTGGGGTTTGAGTCTTTAAACAAGTGGAGAGGGCGTCTCACCCCTTTCAAATTCTAATTCGAAAAGGGAAAAATAAACGTTAAAATTGTTAAGGATAATTAACCTACACTTATCAATAATACATAATAAATGTAACAGGCAAATTTATTGCAGTGCTCAAATGTCTACCATAGTTCATGTGTATTATTTTTCATGCACTAATGGTTTAGGATAGCGAAAATATTATGTATGCAGGTCTGTGTTCTGTATTACATATGTGAGCACTATTTCATATTTTGTTATTTATCAGCCATACCAGGTTATTTCTGCTAAAAAGGATAATTTATGCTACCAATTGGTTTGGAGCTAGGAACCTGAATTCCACGTGGCATAATGGGTTCTCCTCAGCTGCACTTTTGTGACTTCCTTGATGTCAAAGGACTCTGAAATTAATCCGTATGACATTAGTTCCCCGGTTTGTTGAGGAGTTCTTTCCAACACATTGTACACCTTCGTGGGATAACTTATACATCGTCTGAGTTGTTAGGGAGACCGGTGGGTCTTGCTTCACGGTGCCATCGATAGATGCGCACTTGCTGTCTTGTCCCTTCCAAAATGGTTTACATCTCATTCAGAGCGTCTGCATTTGTTAAATATCATTCTACTGCAATGGTTGTAAAATCCAGTCTCGATTTCTTCTCATAAAATAAAAATGACCTTGAGTCTTACTAGGGGGAAAAAAAAAACGTGGAGGCTATATAATAGGATTAGAGTTTTGTTAAGTTCAAATTATGTCCATTGTTTCTTTTCATTTATTCGTTTCTTATGTAAGATGCTTTTTGCACAAGCTGCAAAGACAAATTAAAAATGGGAAGCCGTGGAACAGCTTACCTCTTCCAAACTTCCTCAGGCCATGATCGATTGTTTTGTTTCAATCTCTGGAGCAGGGGGTCCCTTTTTTCCAGCTAAGATAGCAGAAAAGCATGTATTTTTCATGAGAGCATAAGAGACTGTACCACTATCCCCTAAAAAGAAATTATATCTGCGTAGTCACTTACTGAAACTTCATTCTTATGAAATTAGGTCAAATACCGACTTTATTTACTTTTTCATAAGTCAGTGGGAGAGTTCTTTGCATTTTGCTCTTTTAGAAAGAGTGTTTGTTTTCTCACCCTTTATTTCACACTCCCTTTGCCTTCTCTTTTTAATGAGAATATGAAAGAAAAAAGAGCATTTTTAATCTCTGTAGACAATATCACCAGAGCTATTTTTAACTTCAGTTTCTGCAAATAACCCACCTCTTTTGTAAAGGAGTGAAAAATTAGTCTTTCATATTAGAAAATAAGATTATGTTTTATGGAGTTCATTTTTATGTTTATTTATTAGAGATTTTAAAGGCGACAACCAAATTCGCATAGTATTAGATTTCCACGCCACTCACATATGCGATGGCATATCCCTCACTGAGCATTCACTTTAGAAATTTTCCATTTTTAAGTCTCTTTCTCCTTTCCCTCCCCTCCGCCCTTCCTTTCTATCTCCTTTGACCTTTATTGAATTTACCAGAAATTCGTGACTTTGCTTACTTCAGAGTAGATCTGCTGAAAGATGCAGGCCCTGTTGCATAATCGAATGACAGCTACAAGTCAAGTTGCAACCTCTGTGCTACAATTCCAGGCATTTTTTGTTGTTGTTGTTAGAGGATTTGGTCTTGAGGTATACGTTACTTAAACAGAAAAAAAACTCATTTGCTGAAAAAATTCCTTTGTTATTGTTATCACTTCATGGATTGTAAAAAAAGAGAAAAACTTCCTTTGTTATTGAGAAAATATCCCTAATATTTTAGCAAAAATTTAGGAATGTTTTTAGTAACTAGGAGAAACTAACAAACACAACTCTTCTTTAGATTTAAATTGGAAATTTGCTTTAGAGCTAAAATTTGAGAATAGGTGTAATTTTTCATCTTGGGTTCTGAGTATGACTAAAATCAGAAAATCAGACTATCCTAAGAAATCTGTGTGTCTTAGGACACACATGAGTAAAAAACCTTGCTGGAAAATTCACTCCAATATTTACAGAATTGATTTTTCCGTCTGACATTAGAGGCGAGTGATTATTCATGCGATGCCTCTGCTTCATACCACTATGTATATTGAATATTTCTGATGGTTATTAAAGTTGAAAAATGGCAGTACCATTTAACCAGGCTGGTAAACAAAAAGGTTAATTAAATATGCCATGATTATCAATGACTAAAACACGAAGATAAAACACATTTGCAATTTTTTTCTATAATCGCTTTTTATTTTATCATTTGTAAAGTATCAGGAGTTTTCGGGGTCATGAATTATCATTATGAAAAGCAAGGCTATTAATATTTGGGAATGTTCTTTAACACAGGTGTGATGTGAGGCACAGCAAGATGGCGAGTTGAGCATCCTTGCTCCAACTCTTGTCATCTGTGTGATTTCAGACATGTTAGCTCTATCAGTTAGTTACTCCCTG
>NW_011888875.1:1854136-1857374 GCF_000151845.1 Pteropus vampyrus
TGACTGAGTAGCCATCTTATCTGATATATTTATGCCTTTCTAAACCTCCGTTTTTTTAATCAGTAAAATTATGACAAAAGGAATGGCCTCACTGTGATGTGGAGGAAATTAAACGAGATGTTGGGAAGTACCTAGGGCAGCGATGACGACCACTAAGATTTCCTGACACAGTAGATGTCATCACCCTCACGGAACACGACAGGAGGGGAGCTTAAAGCATCGTCTGACAATTCAGACGTACAGGAGAGCTGCAAAAAATCTAGCACAAAGAATTTGGGCTTGCACTTCACCCAGACTCGCTGATCGTTAACATTTTGCCACGTTTGCTTTCCCTGAACCATTTGAGAGTTAGTTGCAGCTATCACGCTTTTTCATCCCTAAATGCTTCGGTGTGAATTTCCTAAGAGCGATCTGTCATACAGACACAGTACAGATGTCAAATCAGAAAATTTAACACTGACTCAATATTATTATCTACTATATAGTCCATATTCGGTTTCAGCAGTTTTATGGCCATCCTTGTCCCCATCCCTACAACTCCCCTCCCCCACTAATCCAGAGCCTATTCCCAAATCATGCATTGTATTTAGTTATCATAGTTTTCTTTTTTATTAACTCACCTTTAATCAGAAAAAGTTCTTCAATCTTTCTTTATTTTTGTTGTCATTGCTTTTGAAAGATTATGGGCTAGTTATTTTGCAGACTGTCCCTCAGTTTGGCTTCGTAGGATGTTTCCATGTGATTACATTAGGTTCTGCGTCGTGGGCAAAATGCTTCGTGAGTGGCATTTTGTTTTTCTCCGTGCATCGCATGAGGAGACATACGATGTCCCTTTAACTCGTTATTGGTGATACTAACTTTGATCCTTTCACTACGGTGGTGTCTGTCAGATTTCTTCATGAGAAATCACTGTTTTCCCCTTTATAATTTACAAGTAATCTGCTGTAAAATACTTTGAGATTGTGTAACTATTGTTCTTCATATAGTCACATTACTTTTTGCAGCCCTTGAGAATTCTTCTTTGAATTGATTATTACTATGATGGTTATAAAAGAATGATTTACCAACTATTGTTTTTTCTACATTTATCAGCATTCTGCTACAAGGAATCACTTTTCCTTCTCATCACTTACTTATTTAATTAGTATGAATTTTTAGTGAATTTTTATTCTATCTGTGGATTGTAGGTTATCATGCATAGTTTTTATTATATTTTGATGTGCAGATTGTCCCATACGTGGCCAGTCAGGAGGCCCCTTCAAGCTGGCTCCCTTGCTTTTTTGATCACATCTTCCTTTTTTGGCATGCCAAGTTGTTCCGGGCTCATGTTGTACTGAAAATATTCTAGTCCTGGAATTAGCCATTTCTCCACAGAACCCTAGGTTAGTATGTTCTTTTGCCTTCAGGCCGAATTATATTAATTCATATGAAAATGTAGCCCATAAGCTCAGTAACTTAGGTTTAATAACATTATCATGACTGCTCTGAGGAACTGTACAAACATGATTTACCGACTTTTATAGGGGAATTTCAAGTTGATGACATTATATAAAATATCATGATTTGGCAAAGTGACTAATGCACAAAAATTGTTAGTCATGAATTGACCACATCAATCATATTTAGCACATTTAGATATTCTTCATGATAACATAAAAGATCTGACCTGCAGATTCCACACTAAACAAAATAGAATACATACTATCATATAAAAGATCTTAATTCCTGGAGAGTTTTTGTTTTTGTTTTTCAAGAAGAAAACTGTAAATAAATGGTGAGACATAGAGGTCATCGATTCTTGCGTTTGCTGTTATCTGTGTGCATTAAAGAGATTCCAAAGTCAATGTTCCTTTTTTTTTTTTTTTTAATCACGATCAAATACATTGTCTTGATTGTTCAGGAGAAAGGCGTCATCTATCTGAATGTTACATGCAAACTTGAGTGAACGTATTCGCAGAAATAACTCAGACGGCAGCATCAGCTAGAAATCCAATAGGTATATGCCTGCTCTCTTAAATCTCCTTACTAACCAAACAGCCTTTTCACTACGCAGTGCAGGTAGGTAGTGGGTCAGTCATTTACGAATTCACTTTTTTCTACCTCCTTCTCCTCGCCTTCCCTTCTAGATCAGCGTTCTCTTCTCATCCTCATGAAGGTCAAACATGGCGCCCTCTTCATTTCACATTCCTGAGTGTGCCGGCTTCTCTGAGGAGAGGATGTTTCCATGAGCTTTCACAAGGAGCGAAAATACACCTCTGGTAGCAACTCAGACTCCTTGTGACTCCAGGGCTACCGAGGCCATGGAAGTGTTTGGACGGAGCCAGAAGTATCAACAGAGGAGTCCAGCCTGGCTCAGCTGAGGGGTGACCAGAAGCATTTCACTACCCTCCAGCGAGGGTGAGGTGGGACTCGAACTTGCAATCTCAGGCTGGGGCGAGAGGTATAGAGTGAGAGTGGATGCGCACATACCCCAAACCCTTTCCTATGCCCATAAAACTCGCTAAAATACCATCTCTTTGTTCCAAACTGTGTGAGACTTCTTCCACCAGGTGAATCCTGGGCACGTTTTTATTCATAGCACTGTGCTTACAACTGTAATATGATTAATTCATATTGTTATTTGAGTACTTATCTCTCTGCTTTCCAAGTTTCTATGTAAGCACCTCGAGATCAGGGGTGTCTCTAGCTGATCTTCACACACTCTCACAGTCGTTGCATGATGAAAGTGCTCGATAGATACTATTTCTTCCCTTGAAATGTGATTCTCTTCTTTATGCCAATATCCAATTATGCAATGTATTCATCTGCAGGGTTTTTCTTCTTTCCTAAAAATGTTTTAAACAGGCAACACTCCAACTTAGACTCTCATCTCTCACGACTAATTACATTGCTTTAAAAATGGTGATCAGGCACCGGAATTTATTTTAACAAGGGAGCACATTACACACTCCAGAGGGAGTGATATCAGCCAGGGTCCTGGGCGTGTAGACTCAAACTGCATCCAGTATCCATCGCCTGTTCTTGGGGAGCGGGAAGGCTCCACAGAGGTTCACAGATACCTCTTTTCTTAATTAAAAGTCTCATTTATGGCTCTAGAATAACGGCATATTTATTTATATCTGTTTATATCTTCATGAAGTCTTTACTCCCCAAAGCATAAGTGCTTAATGCATGCTTTAATCACTTAAATGAATGATTAAAATAGGAATGGGAGCTTTTCTTAAAAAAAAAAAAAAAA
>NW_011888875.1:1858639-1872740 GCF_000151845.1 Pteropus vampyrus
GTCAATGTTTCAGTTACTTAACCTCCTTGACATCTCTGATACTGTATCAGTAATTAAAATCACATATTGTCTCTCCCTGTAAGAAAAAAGATACCTGCTTTTTTTTTTTTTTTTGCTGAGCAAATGGCTGCCACATTTACCTTGATGCCGCCTGCATTTGAGAACACCCATGTCCTTCGCCTCCTGTAATAGAAAGAAAACGAGCACTTTGAATCCTGCGGTGGGTTTGTGGAAACGTTTCTAATTCCACAGTGCTGAATTGTTAAAATGGCATGTGAATGATCTCGTGTCACTAATAGAAAATGAAAATCCCGCAGGCGATTGCTTTTCCTAATTCTGTTTGATTTTCCGAGAGCAGATACAATTATTCAAAGCACAGATGAAATCATGCACGTGGGCATTTAAATTTGGGATTGAATCTCCTACGAACCTGAGCTTGGAAAAAAAGCCTTCAGGGAATTAGCATTTTCCCAGCAGCAGATTTAATAACCCTGAAAAAGGGTTTGTGAACCCTGCCGTCCGTCACGGCGCTCAGCTGCTTTAAGGGCGCTACAAAGGAAATAGATTCTATTAAGGCGACTTCTATTTCACTGACAAGGTATTTGCGAATTGTAACAGACATAAAAAATGAATCATGTGTCATGAGACAATTTGTAAGGTTTCTGTTGAGTTTTTCTTCTGGTTTATGCTAGTTGGCACTGCGCACAAGCCGTGCCAAAAAAAAAAAAAATGTCTTAGACAGAGGCTTGCTTTGGAAGAATAAAACCCAGTCTGTGTGATATCTACAAAGGAAAGCTTCTTTCTACCATCACTATGCTCCTTCTTATGCATCATTCATTCATTTATTCATTCATTCTTCATTTGGGTTTCATTATGCTTTCCATGTTAAGTGCAGAATTTATGGCCTGTGATGGCACTTGTGAGAATATAGAAGGATGCATTGAGCATCTTTTTCTAGCATTTCCTTTTCTTTTCATTCTAGGATCACATGTGCATGTGCCTATGTGTTTATAGGCTCCACATCCTGGTCAGGGAACTAGCACCTGTGGCGTGCCAGGGGGGCTGCAGAGGGGGCTTCGTCTGAGCCACGACACATAACACCTTGCCATCTAGCTGTGATTCCAAACAGAGCAAGGGTGTGATTCCTTCAGGCCACTTTGAGCCAATCTTCAGCTATTAAGGGTCTTAATCGGTAGAGCTCCTGGATTTTCTAAAAAGACTGCCTCGGTTCCTTGTTTGAATTGCCACCAGAAAGTTGTATACCTTTTATACACTTTTTAAAAAATGTATAATCGCCTATCCATTCACTCGACAAGTATTTACTGAGTATCTACCAAGTGTCAGGCATGGTCTAGGTACTGGAAATACAATCGTGGAAAAGATATCCATGGACTCAGTCCTCACTTCTGTGCTATAGAGATGCAGGTTTAGTGGGAAGAAAGATATTAAGAGAAGAGGAACACAAATATGGAATTACAGACTGTGGGGGGTTTGGGGTGGTGGCTCTCTGAGAAGAAAAACTGTGCATTGAGTGACTCTGGCAGGGAACCCATTCTAGAAAGGTGGGGATCAGGGAAGCCCTCTTTAGAAGTGAATTTATGCAGACACCTGAAGAATGAGTGGATGTTGGGCAGGCAAAGATTTGGGGACAAGAGAGTTCCAGGTGGAGGGAGTGGTATATGGGAAGACCCTGAGTCAGGGCCAACGAAGGCCAGCATGATGGGAGAATTGTGACAGTACAGATGTCGGTGGCCCCTCTGGACTCCTGTGGCACCTGCCATCCCAGTGAATGCGATGGCTTCCAACAGCAGCTTCGCGATTCTCCGTCGGAGGGTTTCTCGGGCACGCTCGTCCTGAGCGATGCAGAGCAGACAGGACGTACTGGATAGAGGTCCCTGCAAGCAGTCGTTAGCCATAGGTGACGTTAGTTGGAGGATGAATGTTTCAGCTTCCTCATCCCTCAGGTGAGAAAACTCTAGCCGAGACATCGTTTTCAACGTGTTGAGAGCACATCATTCAAGCTCCCACACTGCCCTTGCTGCTCTGACTCCAGGGGGTTCCTTGTGAGTATGCCACACTTCATCTCCTAACGGTCCCCAGCAGGACTGAGCCCCAGTTGTGGGGGTAACCCGCTCATGAACACATCAGTGAACCAATATTTTCCAAATGATCAATGCATGATGGTTCAAAATCACATATGGGTGAAAGATCCATTCGAAGGGCAAGAAAGTCCAATGGATTTTAAGGTAATGGAAATGAAAAGGTCACTGATAGGATTTCACATTCTGACCGGCAACGAATCATTAAAAAACGGCCACATGCTGAGATTTGGTGTAGTATCAAAAAAGGATCGCCACAGTGATCTGAAACGCCTACTAAACACTCCTTTTTTTCCCCCCGCCAGCTGCCTGTCTGTGCGAGGCCTAGTGGTCTTTGATTTACCAACAGAATGTATCACAGCGGATTGAATGCAGATGTGAGAATCCAGATGTCTACGATCACCAGGCACTAAAGAGATTTGCAAGAATGTAACACGATGCTATTCTTTTTGCTAAAAATGATCTGTTTTTGAAAATAGACTTGGTCTTCATAAACTTGTTACTCGTGTTAGTCACACATGTTACTTACATTAATTACGCTACTATGGAACGGTTTTGCTATTGTTATCTACAAATACATTCATCATTAGAAATGACATTCCCTCCGTTCAAATTTCTGTTACGGTACATGCTGATAGGTCTAATCCCCACACACCACAACTCTTCGAGGTCCTCGATACCTTGACGGGTACGATGGGTTTCTGAGATTACAGTGTTTGAGGCCTGCTGACGTAGGGCCTGCCGCTTGTGGATTGGGGATATTTTCACCAATTCGGTGGGAGCCACCAAAGAGTTTTAGGCAGGTAAGTTCCAAGTTGAAGCAGATATTAAAAGTCATTAACCTTGCATGTGTGTTTGTGTGTGATTAAAATATGTTAATGACCTCTGCAGCTGTGGAAGGCAAATGGATCCTAATGGGGCATTTACAGTCTGTTCATCCAGCCCTTCTAAGGAGGCCCCTACTCAGCCGCTCTCTCCAGCAGACGCACCGGGTCGAGCTCCCTGATAGCAGCAAGGTGTCTTTTCTTGGTCTTCAATTAACCGCCTGCATGTCATCTGAGGCATGCAGAAAAGCATTCAGTTAGTCACGAGCCACTTAACAAATGCCCACAAGGCACATTGCGGTGTATGAACTGACGAAAGTCACCTGAAAAAGATTAGACGAAGTCTTTATTCTTGAGAAGTCCGGGGTCTGGGAGGCGAGGGCCAAATCTGCTTTCCCCAGGGGAATGATTGGCATGCTTCGCTCCTTTGACTTGCTCTGACCTTTCCGCACTGTGTTCTCCTGACTTGCTCCAGACCTTCCTCTCTGGAGGGCAAGGTCCAGCTGAGCGAAGGAGGATGAGAGAGAAGATTTAAGTGAGGGAAGCAGGGAGGAAAAAGGAAAAGAAAAGGGAGTGAGACGTTCTAGCCGAGACATCGTTTTCAACGTGTTGAGAGCACATCATTCAAGCTCCCACACTGCCCTTGCTGCTCTGACTCCAGGGGGTTCCTTGTGAGTTTAGAAATCAATGTTTAATGGGGTGAGTGAGGGGAAGTGAGCATTTGTCTCTTGCTGAGCAGAGGTCAGCCCCCTGCGACTCCTCCGGGCTGGAGTGGGAAATCGAGGGAATTGTTGTCATATGGCCAATGTCATGGCTAAGTGAATGCTAGATTTAGGGATTACAGTGTGACTGGGCGACAAAGAAAGTGCTTGCCAGCGTGAACCCGCCGCACACAGAGCTGAGCTCTGGACAACACAGACGACACAGGGGGCCGGCTTTCCTCCTCGCATTTCAAAACTCCTTCCAGCGACAAGTAACAGGTTGCTTCTGAGCATGCGCGGTAACATGGGCAACAAGGGTACCTGTTCTCCAGATGTGCAAATGGCGCATGGAAAGTAGGGCTCCTTCCTCCTGCAGAGCGGGTTCTCTCACAGGGCATCGGGTCCCGGCGGAAGTTCCTGCCGGGAGTTCGGAACTCTCACACACACACGTCCAGGATGTCGCCACCGCCAGCTAGGCTCTGGCGCGGACTCTGTCAGCCTGGAGCTTTGTTCTTTCTCTCTTCCAGGAGCATTGATGAACTTCTGGCACCCTCTTGCATGGCTGGCATCGGAGTGGAAACATGAAGCCTCCAGTGTATTTTCCTGAAATTCATTGCTTTCTTTGGACCCCTTTGCAAAAGGGGGAAAGTCCCCACTTTGATATTTCCGGTATGAGTTGGCTCAGTCATCTGCTTTCCAGGCCTCATTACATGCAAAGTCTTCATTAGCTCTGGGAGTATGTGCACTATGGACGATTTCAGCAAAATGATCTGGTTTTAGAGCTTTTGCATTATGAAGCTTTGCAAACTATACGGAAAAGTTTCTCCGGAGAAGAACGTATTCCTTTGGCTCAAACCCTTTAACATCCTGCTGGGGGAGCGGAGAGACAGAGCTGGACCGAGTGGCACTCTTTGGGCTCCAGCCCGGGTCACCTAGGGGGCCAGGGCCCGTGCCTTCCCTCCGCAGAGCCAGCAGGAGCTAGAAGTAATGAAGAGGACACTCAGGCTTTGTGAGACACAGGAAGGGGCCAGATGGAGAGGTAGAGGGGCATGCTGGGGTGTGGGAGCCTGAAGGAGAAGGTGCTGACTTGGGGTGCGGGAATGATTTCGTTGCCTCTGGAAGTCTAGGCAGTGAGGCCTTCTGTTGGCCTTTTGGGCTTCAAGGGAATGAGCCGCACCAGGGAGTCCGGTTGTAGATTACATAGCAAACCCAGCCCTGCATCCAGATCAGAACCAGAATTCAAGTGTTGAGTGGGGCTGGGGCTGCCCCGTTTACATTTTTATTTACCACTTGGCTCACATGCTAAGATCCGATCCTTTGTGGAAATCTAGTACCCCTTTCAGAGGCGTGGCAAATGCCTTTAAGGACATCGCTCACTCAAACCTCTCTGCCCTTCTCAGATTCTTAGAAAGCAGAAAGACAAAGTGCTGTGACCTCATAAAAGATGTAATACTCTTCCTACCAATCTGCTTTGAAGTGAGACAACGGTCCATTCACACAGGCGGGTAGAGTTAGGTCATGTTTGGCTTTGATCACCAACCCCAAACTCTTGATGACTCAACCACTTCCTGTGAACCCGAAATCGCAGCTGCTGTAACAGAGCCGTGGCCCTCCAAGAGGCAATGTGATGTGGAGCCGACAGCCCAGTGTTTGAAGTCGGACAACTCCAGGAAGGGGTCCCAGCCCTGCCGTTCCCGGTGTCACGTGGCTCTTCCGTTTACTGATTTTATAATGTCTACTGGACTGAGGCAATAGGGCAGCAGCCCTCAGTGCAGGTTCTGCTCCCCCGTCCACGTCGAATGCCTCGTAGCCTTTTCATTATATGAAGGATGGGGTTCGAGGTTGAATCTCATAATTTATTAAGAAAACCAGGACACTGTTGAGGGTGAAAGGGAACGGTGCTCCTCAAAAGTGTGCCGGACAGCAGGCATGCTTCAGCCCTGGACCAGTGGACCAGGCGATGGAGTCTCTCTGGTTATAAAGAGGTTCCCACTGGAGGAGAGGGGCTCAGGCCATGGCCCCAGCTGCTGTGGGAGTCGTCGAGTAGTCCTGGGTGGCCAGCGGGCAGTGTGAGAGATGGAAGGCACCTGAGTGGAGGCAGTGACGAGGCATCGGGGCGGGGGGGCGGGGCACCTGAGCAGAGTACTTGTGATTTAATCCAGGATGAAGGAGGCTCTGATCCACCGTGGGGGCGCAAAAGTGAGGAGTTGCGCTTCAACTGGAAACTGGGAGATGATGACAGACCCCAGACGGGTTTCCTGGTGCTGAGGAGGCATTTTTGAGACCAGGGCTGTTGGCGCCTTCGGGAGACTTTAAAATCAGCATAAATTTGCTTATTCCAAGGCAAAAAGACCTACCTGCTGCAAAAAAGTGAGAGAGAGATCCTTAGCAAATGTCTGAGCCCCCTCCATCTAGACCCCAAGATAAAACTAAAGTACTGGTGGTAGAAAATGTTCCAAAGCTGGAAAAAAAAGTTTAAGCCAGGTAAAAATTTGTTGCAAACATTTGTAAAAATTACAGCACAAAGCTTGAAGAATATAAGGGGAAAAAAAACCCAACATACAGTCTGTTGACTGTCGAAAGAAATGATTCTCATTTTTATTTACATATAGGTTAAAAAGAATTACTGTGAGAAAGGATCTTTCTCAGCAGCTTTTCCTTACAAATGTTGTTAAAAAAAATACTACGATTTTTCTTGAGTATGTATCTAAAGCAGTTCTATTTCGTACATTACATTACACCAAATGTTTTCAGCTATAAATTAATTTCTATTGTAAAATAATACTAAAGCAAGCCTCTATATTATGCATTGTATTTAACAGACATTTCTTTTTCTGGCCTTTCTCTTTAAATCGTCTAAAGTTTTCATCGTTTTACAACCAAAAAAAGATGTTCTGAGTATCCAGCTGATATTCATCAGACCAAAATGGGTAAGATAATTTCAGCCAATTAACAGGCGAGGGGAAGATGACCTGACTGATGGGAGGTTGGGGTCCCAGTTCTAATTGTGGTTACACTAACAATGTGATGCAAAGCAAAGCAATTAACCTCTTGGCTTCCCAGGGAGCGTTTTGGTATTAAGATCGTCCTGCTTCAAGTAGTAGAAACAGAAATCAAAGTGGCTTAAACAGTAAGGGCATCTGCCACCTCACATAGGAGAAAAGCTAAAGGCACAGGGCTCAAGGGAGAGTTTATTTAGAATCATCAAGGCTAGGTTCTCTGTGAGCTCTGCCATCCCGTGTCATCGTCATTCTCAGACTGGTGTGGGAACGAGAGGGCTGAGGCAGTTCCCGGTGTTCCATCTGGACATGATAACCTCCAGTGGAGGACAAGGGAGCCTTTCTTCCTGTGGCTTTTCTTGAATCGCCCTTCAGATGTTTGCTCACATCTCATTGGTTAGGTTGGGTCGCGTGCTCATTTTTGGATCAGTCACTGGCCTGAGGAATGAGGTTACTCTAATGAACCCAGACATGTCACTTGGGGTGGAATAGATGATGTAGAGTCAACAACGGTGTCCACTCGATGACATCTTATGGTGGTTGGGAAGACCACGGGGGACGTTTACTTTGTAAATAGTAATACAATCTAAAAGTGCAAGGTGCCATTGTCATTTAAACATTCATAATATATTTATCTTTCAACTAAAAATCTCGTCATGATAAAAGAGAATGCATTAGAATGTCTAACATTTGTCCAGCAGAAGAGTACATGGTTATGGATTTTTCTGTCCCTGAAAATCTGTCAGGAAAGGACCAGACTTTATACTGGTAAAATCAAAGGGACATTTAAATGAGCATCTTTGTCATCCATCACACATCGGGAGGGAGTAGAGGACGTCACACTTCATATTCTCATTTTGCATATGATGAGGTTCAGATTCCCATTACGAGGTTCTACTCTTTCACACTAATCAGCTCAGAGGCATAGTCCTGATTGAGAGTTGGGTGGATGGAGAGACCAGAATTCAAGTCTTAGTTTTTCCATGTAATAATCCTACATCTCCACACAGATCCATTTACTTATCCTCTCTGAGTCTCAGTTTCCCCATCTGTACAATAAGGCTAGTAATATCTCTTTCACAGAGTTGGGGGTGGGGGGGATTTCATGAACTATTACAAATAAGAATGGGGTATCAGGGTGCCTAATACCTTTCATGCAGTAGTAGATACTTGTTAAATATTTGTCGACGTGAATTTGTTTAATTTGTTGAGATGAAGTTTTATGGGATATCCTATCATTATTATTGAATAATAATTTGAAAACACCTCCTATATGGCTACCATTTATCGAGCAGCTGCTTTCGTGACGGAACACTGTGATTAATGCTTTTCAGCTTTTCTTCATTGGGCATTAATACCCTTTAAGTTCTTATAGTGTCCTCCATTCTGTTCAATCTTGAGTCCCATTATACCTTAATAAGTGAATGCTGGGAAATAGAAATGCCGAAAGTATTTCAGTTGGTAGGAATAGAATAGTGGCAGGGGAAGGAGGGAGGTCAAGACCAAGTCTAAGATTCCGTTAGTGGGGCCAATAACAAAATGACTAAACGTGGTTCTGTGATTCCGCGAACGGGCAGAGAGGAGCGTGTGTCCGTGAGGGTGCGTATGCATGTGCACACGAGATGTGTTTTCATGCCCAGAAAAGATAGCCTTGGCCTTTATTTTTAAGTAGACTTTGTTGAGATACAATTTTACATGCAATAAAGTGCATCCATTTTAGGAATACACTTTGATGAGTTCCGACACATGTATACACGAGTGTTGCCACCATCGCAATCAAAATTTAGGGACATTCCATTATTCCAGAAAGTTCGCTAATGATCCCTTCCCCTCGCCTCAGGCAACTCTTGTTCTTCATGGTTCCCAAACTGTGCCGAGGCACCTGGGACTCTGCAGTGAGCTCCTGGGGCTCCCTGGACATTTGAACTTTTTGAGAGGAGCACAGAGGCACTGTGGAAACCAAATTATGAAGTTGTTTGGACCTAACTACTTAATAAATAGAACTGTTAGGTATTTCTCTTGGCTTAGGCGCCATGAAAAAATTACTGAGACCCTGAAAGTAACATTTCAAGGCTCATCCATGTTGTTGCAAGTATCACTATATCATTCCTTTATATCTCTGAGAAGTCTTTTAATGTAACACAATTTATCTAAAGAAAGCTGCTTTGAGCGTTCATATAAAAATCTTTTGAGTACGTATGTTTTCATTTTTCTTGGGTGGAAATCTAGAAGCAGAATTTCTGGGTCATATGTTAAGTGTATGTTTAATTTTTTCAGAAACTGCCAAAATGTTTTCCAAAGCACATTTTTACGCCCCCAGTCACTCTACTTCCTTGCCAACGTGGTATCGCCAGTCTTTTTAATTTTAGCCGTTCTAGTGGGTGTATGGTGCTATCTCATTGTGCTTTTAATTTGCATTTTCCCGATGACTAATGATGTTGAGAATCTTTTCAGGCGCTTATTGGCCATTTGTATATCTTCTTTAGTAAAGGCGGTTGAAATCTTTCGCCCATTTAAAAAAAAATTGGTTAGTTTGATTTCTCATGATTGAGTTGTAAAAATTTTATATGTTCTTAAGACAAAACCATTGTTTCTCTTCATCTGTAGTTTGCCTCTTCATTGTTATAACAGTATTATTCATAGAACGAAAGCTTTCAATTTTGATGAAGTCCATTTTATCAATATTTTCTTTTATGGTTTGTGTTTTCTTGTGTCCTAGGAAATTTTTGTCTACTCCAAGATCATAAAGATTTTAGCCTTTTTTTTTTTTTTTTTTTACATTTACATCCATTTTGTGTTAGTTTTTATGTATGGTATGAGGTAAGGCTGGAGGTTTTTTTTTTCTTTCTTTCTTTTTGGATATCTGGGTGTTCAAACAGCATTTGTTGAAAGGGTTATTCTTTTTCCATCAAATCACCTTGGCATCTTTGTTGAATATTAACTGAGCATGTATGTGTGGGTCTATTTTTGGACTCTCTCTACTCTTCCATTCATTTAATACTGTCCTTGGCCAATACCTCATTGTTGCTTACTGTAGCTTTATAATAAGCTACAACGACATTTCCCAGTCTCCTTTGCTGCTGGGATGCAGACATGTGACTTAGAGTCCACCCATCAAATGTACCAGCAGGGAATTCGATTCTCAGCAAAGCTGGATGAGGAAAGAGGCAGGACAGGCATCCTTCTGGGGTCTCCTCGCCACCTTCCCCAGGGAGTTGTTCCTTGAAACTCAGCCTGGAACCTGATCCACTCTTCCTAACAAAGGCTCTCTTAGGCAGCTCATACCCCATTATCATACTCGTTCTTTCGAAATGATCTCGGTAGATTCTATTGCTACAATCCAAACCCTGGAAGGAACGCACACTAAGTACCAAAGCCACGTGCCCTGCCCTGACTCCCTTCTCTCTCTCACGCCCACAGCCATCATTCACCAGGCCTTACCGATTCTGCCCCTACCCCTCAAACATCTGAATCTGTCTGCTTCTCTCCTCCACAGTCCCAGCACAACAAACCTTACTCAAACCATCACTATCTCTCCTCTGAACTTTGGCAATAGCCTCTAATGGCTTTCTCCTTCCAAGGCCATCGTCACACCATCTCAAAGCATCTTTGAAAAGATGGTTAATCTAATATTGTCTTGCTTAAGACCCTTTAATGGTTCATTATTGCTCTTTGTGTAAAGTTCAAAATCTTCAAATTGGTTTACCCAGCCCTGTGTGATCTGCTTCCCGCCTCTCTCATCAGATCCAACAGGCACCCTCCTCCCTCTGTCTCCAGCTACACAGGCTTTCTCTGATGCTCAAGTGGGCCAGCTCGTTCCCATCTCAGGGCCCTCTCTCATTCACTGTTCCTTACCCACCCCCGCTCCCACCCCGCTAGCTGCTTCTCACTCTTCAGAAACTGGCCTCAGCTTTACACCTCAGCGAACCACTTCTGACAGTTGTAATTAGGTCACCCTGCATTAGATTGGGTAGGGAGTATGGCATAGATTATAAAGCGTGGGATTTATACATGTTTTACATTATAGGTCCGGTTCCTTCATTTCCTACATGTGTGACTTCGAACGAGTTTATTTGTCTTTCTGTGCCTCAGTTTCCTCATCTGCAAAATGGGTGTAACAATAGTACTATACCTACATCTAAGGTTTGTTGTGCTTAGAACAGGGGTTGGCATATCTTCCTGAAAAGGGCCAGGTAGTAAGGAACAGTGTTACTTGTCTCGGTGACAGCTCTGCCATTGTAGTGAGAAAGCAGCCATAGACAATTATCCATAAATGAATGAGTATGGCTGTGTTCCACTAAAACCTTCTTTACAAAAACAGGTGGTGGGCCAGATTTGGCCCGTGGATGGGAATTTACCAGCCCTGGCTTTGAATAGGCTTGACACAAAGCGCATGCTCAGCAGGTGTTAGCTGTTATTATTGTTTCTTTTTTTCTTTCCTACTAGAATAGGAGCTTCATGAGGGCGGGGACTGTGTCTCTCTTCTTCAGCTCTGTATCTTCAGTCCCTAGCTTGGTAAGTGGTGCGTAGTAGAGGCTCAGTAAATGAACGTTTAATAGGTGAGTAAATATGTGAGGGCCTTAACCCAGAACTCAGGGCACAGCTGGTGCTCAAACATTGTCAGTGTTTAGTGTCCTTCATCTCCTTCTTGTTTAAGAATTGTATTATTAACTTATTCTCAGTGGGGTATATGTTTTAAGTTTTTTTGTTGTTGTTAGTAGACATGGTAGACTTGATTTCCTTGGCAAAGATTTTCAAGGGCAGAATTTTCTAGTTAAACGGCATGACTTTTATGTCTCCTGACACATGACGGTAACATTACGCATTTTAATAACAACATCTAGAACTTATAGGGCATCTATAATTCTGTTATCTTCACCACAGCCCCATGAAGCAGATATTCCCCATTCGCCAGCTAGTCGTTGGCAGAGCTGGAAATTGGACCCAGGTGTATTAGCTTCAAGTTCTTGTCTCTTTCCACTAAGCTCACTGCTCCTCACATTACCAGATTGCTTCTCAAAGGGGCCGACAGCGATGCTTCCTTTCTAGCCCTAGCTGTTATCATTAAAGAAAATTGCTTCCTAATTCATTTGGCAAAACTCCATAACAATGTCAATGGTGCAGCTCCTGTGGAAAAGAGTTTGGCAGTTTCTTGATAAGTTAAACATAGAACTACTGTAAAACTCCGTGATTGTATTCCTAGATGTGTACCCAGAAAGACTGATAAGAGGCATTCAAACAAAAACGTACAGAAAATGTTTATAGCGCCATTATTCACAATAGCCAAAAAGTGGAAACAACTCAAATGTCCAGTAACAGACGAATGGAAAAACATAAGGAGGTATAGCCACACAGTGGAATATTACTTGGCCATAAAAAGGAATGAAGATCTGATACATGTTATAACATGGAAGAACCTGGGAAACGTGTCGAGTGGAAGAAGC
The DNA here is from genome assembly GCF_000151845.1 of Pteropus vampyrus. Classification (NCBI taxonomy): domain Eukaryota; kingdom Metazoa; phylum Chordata; class Mammalia; order Chiroptera; family Pteropodidae; genus Pteropus; species Pteropus vampyrus. The sequence continues at coordinate 1,870,707 of NW_011888875.1, forward strand.
CAGTCACAATAGGTCATGTGTGGTATGATCCCATGTACTGTACACAAAATATCCCGAACAGGCAACTCCATAGAGATGGAAAACAGATCGACGGAAGCTAGGAGGGAGGGGACGTGGGGCATGGCTGCCAATGGGGTTTCTTTTGGGGTGATAGGCATGTTCTGGAGTTGATGCTGGTGATGATTGCACGACAGTAAAAATGCAATCATGCCACCGAACCATAGACTTTGAAAGAAAATGATGAGTTTCATGTTATGCGTATTTTCCCACATTAAAAAATGTCCATAACAAATCTGGAATATAATAAGGCAATAATTTGCCAGAAATATGAACATGTAAGTACTTCCACAACCTTTTCTGTTTACCCTATCTTTTTTCTTCTTCTTTTTTTGGAGAAATAGTTTTCTCCCACTTACGCTCAGGTCCGAAAGACCCAGAGACAACCTGTGCTGTGTCAGTGTCAGTAACATCTGACTTACTCTCGTCTGCCCTGAGTGGATGTACTGAGCTTCATCAGAGAGAAACAGGCTTTCTGCTGATACAGAAGGCTTGCTCGGGGCCACAGGGCTTAGCTCTAAAGTGCCCTGGAAGCGTCCCGCTCAGTGTCCTCCTGTGGCTGAGGGAGGAAAGAATTCTCTGGGTTACTTCCCGAGTCTGCCTCAACTCCAGGACAATCTTTTTTTTTAACCTGGAGAGTTTCTGTGGCAACCAAGTCAATAATAGTAAGCCACTCACTGCTCTCAACTCTTCAACTTATTAATGCTTGTTCAGTTTTGAACAGTTTGTCTCACTTAAAAAGAAACTGCAGAAGCTGCACTTTCGTTGTTGCTAAATTTTTTTAAGCCTGGGTTCTTGCCAGGCCTTTTAAAGGGCCCATGCAGACTTCCTCTATGAGTGCTTTAATGCACAGTCAGTAAACACCGCACATTGTGAGTCAGGCTTTCCGCATAATCACTAGTTTCACCTGTATGACAATTCATGAGGTAGGTACAATCGTCATCCCCATTGTACAGGTGGGGAAATTGAGGCACGAAGACGTCAAGTACCTCGCGCAAGTCATCAGGCAGTACCATTTTTAGGCTATGTTGTAATTTCTTCAAACCTGACTGGGATACCCGTATTTTACGTGAGGCCCCTGGAGGGGGAAGCCTCAGCGTGAATGGGTGGACTTTTAGTGATGGAGTGGCAGGCTCTGCTGCAGGTGGCTGGAGAGAGAGATTCGAGGGTGAGGGACCTTTCAGCAGAACTCCTTATATCCCGCCATCCAAGTACTACAAGTAGAATGTCCCTGTTTCTACTGATCTTGGCATATGACAGAGAGGTTTAGAAAGCACAGACCCTGTGGTTAGGCAGAGCTGGAAACCGATTCTGCCTCTATCACACACATAGTCACTGGGCAAATGACTTGGGAATGCTTAAGCCTAGGCTGGCTGAGCCAGGAGGGTTTTTTTTTTTTTTTTTCCCCTGAGGATATGCATGCCTGGACGGGGTTTTGGATTTGAGTAGGATTTCTTAACCTTGACATTTGGGCCATGTAACCCTCTGCTGGGAGGGCTGCCCCGTGCCCTGTAGGATGCTGAGTAGCATCCCTGGCCTCTCCCCAGTTGTGACAACCCACTGTGCCTCCAGCTGAGGCCAGATGTCCCCTGCAGGGTGAAATTGCCCCTGGTTGAGAACCACTAGATTAGACAACCTAAAGCCTCTTCCCATTCAGTGATTTTATGATTCTATCACATGCACTGAACACTTAGAGCTGTTCTCTGTCACGTCACCCCGTTAACACGGAGTGGGATCAGAATTCAGTCACTATTCAGATATGCAGAAGGGAATTTGTTCTGAGTGGCCTTTTCCTCTCTGTGGGAACAATCTCCATAACGATCTTGCTCCATTTCCATTCAGAAAAGCAATCTAGCCACACCTGGTAATTCTGTATTTTCTGCTTAAAAACGAAAGCCCCTTTTTCAATAAATTTCTCCGTCACCTCAAAGTTCAAAGTTCTGATCAGGCCTTTTCCCACCTTCATGGTTTCTCCTC
>NW_011888875.1:1872790-1883741 GCF_000151845.1 Pteropus vampyrus
CCTGAGGATATGCATGCCTGGACGGGGTTTTGGATTTGAGTAGGATTTCTTAACCTTGACATTTGGGCCATGTAACCCTCTGCTGGGAGGGCTGCCCCGTGCCCTGTAGGATGCTGAGTAGCATCCCTGGCCTCTCCCCAGTTGTGACAACCCACTGTGCCTCCAGCTGAGGCCAGATGTCCCCTGCAGGGTGAAATTGCCCCTGGTTGAGAACCACTAGATTAGACAACCTAAAGCCTTTTCCCATTCAGTGATTATTTTATGATTCTATCACATGCACTGAACACTTAGAGCTGTTCTCTGTCACGTCACCCCGTTAACACGGAGTGGGATCAGAATTCAGTCACTATTCAGATATGCAGAAGGGAATTTGTTCTGAGTGGCCTTTTCCTCTCTGTGGGAACAATCTCCATAACGATCTTGCTCCATTTCCATTCAGAAAAGCAATCTAGCCACACCTGGTAATTCTGTATTTTCTGCTTAAAAACGAAAGCCCCTTTTTCAATAAATTTCTCCGTCACCTCAAAGTTCAAAGTTCTGATCAGGCCTTTTCCCACCTTCATGGTTTCTCCTCTCGCTCTCCTCCCTGAGAAGTCGCTGGGGCGGGGAGAAGCTTCTGGAACACTGGGGCCCCTGGGGTAGGCAGCTGGTTCTCTGAGTTGGCCGGGGAGGAGATGCGTGTTGTTCTGCTTGGTCTTCGGGTGGGACCTTGTCTTGTTTTCTGTGCACATCGATTGATTGTTCCAGGGGAGCTCAGCGCCCTCCCCCTGCAGCCTGGGCATTTAGCCACAGTCTCTTTCTGGTTCCCAGCTCTGGGCTGTCACGCCTGGCCTTCTGTGTCCCCTTGTTCCAGTCCAGATGACCCTTGGCAGGCACCCTGATGGAATTCTCAGTTACTGCCTGGCCTCTCTGGGGGTATGGGAATGTCCCTGGATCTCCAGCGTGCTGGGTGGGGCACGGGTGGCTCTCTCTCTCCGTTCTCCCTCCAGATGGACCTGTCACCATGCCTCCCTTGAGTCCACTCTCCTCCCACCTCCCACGCCCACAGTCCCAGGGCGCCGTCCGCCTGGCTTCTGGAAGGGAATCGTGGTGCAGTTCACCATGTCTTGGGAGCCTCGATCTTGCAACTGCAGTTCTGGAGAAAAATGGAAACACAGCGATTTCAGTATTTATCTTCCGTAATGCTAATTGGAAAGTATTTAGAATCGACTTTATAACTTAACTTCCTCTAATGTCTTACTGCAACAATCCGTCAAGCCCACGGGACCACAGTCCATGGAATTTACCACCAGTGATTCACCTCATCTCTCTTGGGCCCTCGCCTTCCTCCTTATGCAGCTGAAAGTCCACCCTCAGCTGGGTGTAAACATCTCAGTCCCTTCTCTTCTCTCCCTTCGTTGTACTCGGCTGAGAGAAACGGAACCAACAGATATATATGAAAAAAGATTTATTTTGAGGAATTGGCTCACATGATTATGGAGGAAGGCAAGTTCAGAATCTGAAAGGTGGCCTGGATAATGTTTCAGTTCCGATACAAAGGCCATTTGCTGAAGAGTTCTTTCTTGCTCAGGGGAGGTCAGTCTTTGTCCTATCGAGGTCTTCAGCTGATTAGATGAGGCCCACCCACATTATGGAGGGCAGTTTGTTTTACCATAGTCCACTGATTCAAATGTGAAGCTCATTCAAAAACACTCTCACTAAAACATCCAGGATAATGTTTGACCAAATATCTGGGCCCAGATAAGTTGACATAAAATTTACCATTACAGTTGGCTAAACCACAGTCCTGGTTAAACCCACTTTTACCTGCTCCGAGCCTGTCCCCACGGGGGCAGTGAGAGCAAGGCGCCCGCCCTTTCTCACTAGAAATGAACGATCCATTCAGTAGCCGTCAATGCGGTCGAGCCGCTGCACTGCATCCCCTGCTCCCGTCGCCCTCCTGCTTCTAGGCAACTATTTCTAATCTCCTTTCCGATCTTTACTCTGAGCGGATGACCTTGCTCCCCGTGCCTCGGAGACAGACTTCCCCGGGTCCTCGCCATCACACCCGCCCACCTGCAGGCTGAGTCTGTGTTCACACACTCTCCCTCTCCCCTCTCATCATGGAGGAAACGCCCAGGCTCCCGGCAAAGACCAGCCCCTGCTGTGTATGATTAATCGCACCTCCCCTTCGCTCAAGGTCATTCTTCAACGATTCCTCCCCGTCTCTCCTGAATCATCAATTTTGTCGTTCCTCGTGTACTTCATTACTTTCCTTGGCCTCCCTTAGAACTCCCGTTCTATTTTGCTCCTTTTTATAGTACCACTTCCATTTGGGCTGTTCTCAATCTCTCTTCTCACATTCTCTTAACAGGTTTTTTTTTTTTTTTAATTGTGGTAAAATAAACATAACGAAACTGACCTTTGTCATTATTTTAAAGTACATAATTCAGTGGCATTAAATACATTCGTGATGTCGTGCAACCATCTCTATCTAAAAGTTTTAGAACTTTCCCATCACTCTAAATAGAAATCTTATACCCGTTAAGCGCTTATTCCTCATTCCCCATCCCTGGCAACCACTGATATTCTTGCCTGTACTGGACATTGCATATGACTGGAATCCTGCAGTATGGGGTCCTTGGTGACTGGCTTCCTTCGCTCAGCGTATTGTTTTCAGGACTCATCTATGTTGTAGCATGTATCAGTCCTTCATTCCTTTTTGATGGCTGAATTCTATTTCATCGTGTGGATGGACCCATTTCGTTTATTCATCTTTTGATGGACACACTGAAGTCGTTTGCTCCCTTTCTCTATAAACCCTTTCCAACCAGGCTCTCCTTCCTACCAGTCCACCAGGACTGGTCTCGTTGAGACCACCAATGACCTCCATGTCACCCAATCTCGCGGTCGAATCTCAGTAATCATCCGGTGCGAACTACCTGCGTGCGTGGCCTGGCCAGTCACTCACTCTCTCTTCTCGAAGCCCTTCCTCGCTAGGTTTGTTGCATGTTCATTTTCCAGGTTTTTTTTCTTTCTCTCTGGAAGGTTCTTCCCTGTCTCTGCTTCTGGTTCCTCCTCTTCTCTAACCTCTTAAAGCTTGAATGTGGTCTGTGGACCTCTGTCCTATCTACTCTCATGCCTTTGATGATCTCGGCAAGTCGTGTGGCTCTTGGTCCTGTTTATATATCGACAACTGCCAAAGTTCTATCTCTAGCCTTACGATCTCCCCTCTACTCCTCACTTACATGTCCTCCTGCCTGCCGCGGATCTCCACTGGGAGGGATGCCTAATAGCTGTTTCGAACTTTTAAATTGCTGGGATCTTGGAGTCATCTTTGATTTTACATTTTTCTCCTACTCTGTATCTAATTATCAGCAAACATCATTGGTTCCTTCTTCATATATATACGGAATCTAACCATTTCTTTGTTCCTCTGCTGACACCCTGGTAACCGCATTGTTTTCCCCCTCGGCTTCCTGCTTCCGCCTGTTTTTTTTCCCCCCAGTCTAGCCTGACACACAGCAACCTGAGTGTTTTTGTTATCATGTAAGTCAGACCATGTCTCTTCTCTATGCAAACCCTTTGGTAACTTCTGTCTTACTCAGAGTAAGGGCCAAATCCTCATCATGACCCCTCCCCAGATCCAGGATGAGACGATGAGTTTCCTTCTCATGTCCCTGTACCAACAGGCAGATTTTTTTTCTTAGCTCACCCCAGGGACTTCAGTTCCAATTCTCTACCTGGGACAGACCAAGGCCTTCTCTCACGCCCATGTGTGGTCATTAAAATATAAATTCCTTAGCCACCAAAACTTGCCACCCCTCTCACCTTCATAGAGCAACCCTCGCATCGGTTCCTGTTTACTATGCTGATTTCCAGTTTTGTTTTTGTTTTGGCCCTGAAGTTATCTTTACTTGCTTAGGAGCATGACTATGACTTTAAAGTTATTCTTCATATTTTGTTCAGCACTTCTCAGTGCTTGGTAGCGGGAGGATATTTAGGTTATGTTGTGTGCCATATTGCCAGAAACAGAAGACTGGTCTCTTGTCTCTGCATCTAGGTCCAGATGTCCATATGGGGCCCTCCTCTTCCTGATGATGCATCTGGGCGGTTCTCTGACTCGAAACTTTGTCTCTCTCTCAGACATGGTTCTGTACTCAACTTCTAGATCTGCAACTGACAGCAAAATGTGTTTGTGTTGTCACTTTGTTTCATCCTTCAGATTTCATGTGTGAGCCCCTAGCCTGCCTGTTAGGGTATGGTGGGCTGAGTAAGTGCTCTCTTCCCCAAGGTATTTGTGGAAACTGTGAAAATATGACCTTACATGCAAAAGGAACTTTGCAGGTGTGATGAAGGGCCTTTCGATGGGTAGATTATCCTGAATCATCTAGGTGGGTTTGATGTAATTACAAGGACAAGGGTCCTTCTGAGAGGGATGGGCACAGGGGGCATCAGAATGGAGACAGAAGGCCATGTGATGATGGACGGAGAGGTCGAAGTGGTAAAGCATACACATGTAGAATCACCAGGCTGTATACTCGATACTGATATATGTCAACTATACTTTAATTTTAAAAAAGTGATAGGGAAGAAATGAAACAGGCCATGTCAAGTATTTGAAAATTAAGATTCAAAGTTGAGGTCAGAAATGTACTCGTCGTATTTATTAAAGAAAGTTAAGCAGAATTTAACCATTGGTCCTCAGAGTAAGTGGGTGGGAGGCTTTGAGAAAACACATTTGTTTTGGATTTACCCACCTAACTGGGTGGCTGCACCATTTTTGAGACCTTATTCTATGTGAAGCTTTGTGTCACACACTGTAAATACATCCCCTTACTTAATCCTTATCAATCTCTGTGGTGTATTATTTCCCTGACCCCGACAGGCTATGCAATTCATTTGGCCCAGTGAAAGATGAAAATGGGGACCCTTTGTTCAAAAAGTATTAAGAATTTCAAGAGGGCAACAGCAGGGCATTAAGCCAAGCTCAGGGCCCTTCTGAGTGTGGGGCCCTGTGCTCCAACACAGGCTGAAGGCCCCAAAGTGAGATGTTACTGTCCCCATGCTTCATAGGAGGATACTGAGACAGAGGGGTCATGTCTGCTCACGCTCAGACAGCTCTGATGCTGAGGGCCAGAAGACAGGGTCATCGTACCCCCAGTTTAGCTCAGGGTAGATGCTTACTGAGTATTTCAGGAGAGCAGGTCAAGACAATCCAGCAAGTACAAAGGAGTGCCTAGAACTTTTGCAGGTACTGTTGGGAGCTCAAGGGAGCAAGCTAGACTCTGAGAACATAAGCTGATAGTTCATGCTAGTGAATCACTGCAAACAGGAAGGAGATGCTCATCCTGGCTTTTCTGTTTCATTCCTCTGGGAGGGTAATGTGAGCCATCTAACTTGTGAAGATTTCTCATTAAACAACTATTTGCCTAATTGGAGTAAATCAAACTAAATGCTAATTAGTATCTCCCAAAGAGTAAAAATAGATTTCTAATCACTCACATTATTGCTGAGCACAGAGAGCAGCAGGGGACTGTTTGGAAGCTTCGGTCTTAGTTAATGTTTGACTGACTTCATACAAAACCTCACATGTTCGTCGCATGGCAGTAGCTGACACGCAGCTGAGCTGCTCGAACACTGTTGATTTCCAGAGGCTGTTGTCACGAGAAATTCAGTGGCTGTAACTGTACTTGTGGCATTCTAACAAAAAATTCCCTTCGCGATCATGTGGCTAGCATATGCTGACGAAATCCGAGTGACAGCTGAAGGCAGCAAGATGGAATGAGAAGGGCCAAAGGTATGACAAATAGTTGCACTCACTACATATTGTGTCTTGGGGAACGGCTTTGGCAGATGATGACACATTTGGACTTTTGTGTTCTCCTTCTGCAGGATTCCAGAGAGATGGTTCTGTGACAGCTGGCCCTTCCAGCTGACCTTATATCTGAGACTCCTGCCTGTGCTGGTCTAAAATTAACATGCTTCTTTTGCCTGCTCGTGACATGGGTGTCCCATCTCAGAGATCACTTAGGGCACTCCAATGAAAGTGGCCTAAACAACGGATTAGAGTTCCATCTTCTCCTTCCAACAAGAATGGAAGGAAGGAGCAGGGTGGGGGTTCAGCAGCCCAGGGATGTCACCAATGACTCCCATCTCTTCTCGTTTCTACTCCGCCATCCTCCGCAAACCGGCTTTTACCCTTAGCTTTGTCCTCTCGAAGCACAAGATGTCGCTTCCTCATAAACCTGTGTCCGGGTATAGAAAGGGTGTCTTATGTTGGGTTTCCCGAAAAGCAGAGCCTGATATCATTTATTTGGGAGCCGATCCAGGAAGTGGAAGTGAGAGCCTGGAACTCGTGAGACAGGGAAGCAGGACAGGCCAGGACGCAGGCGTGTCACTGAGCTGCGCCGGGCACCAGGGGCCGAGTTCTGCCGGGATGGACTGATAAGCGCACAGAGCGTGGTCAGGGCGCCCACCTGGAAGACGAGGTTCCTGGAGTCCGCCTACCCTGCTCCTGTCCCGGGTGGCTGAGAGGGCTGAGGATGAGGGGGCGTGGCATGTCAGGGAGCAGCGCAGGAGACTCAAAGGCAAAAATGTGGCAAGCAAGAGGCTTAGCGTGTGGGCTTGAGGCGGGACAGGGTCAGCTCGGGGGAGGAGGAGCGGCTACGAATGCCCATCACTGTGGAAGGCCTGAGAGTCAGGCCCAGGAGCATGTGCTGCCTCCATGTCTGAGCCCGGGAGGGCGAATTCCCTCCTCGCTTTGCTCTCACAGATAAGGTCCCCTCGCCCAAGCACCCTGCTGATCACAGGACCAGGCATTATTTCTGCTCATCCCTGAGTATGGCCTTCGGTTTCCTGCCAGCCCACAGAATTATTCACATAATTCATCGCATCTCCTGTGAGAACCGGGCCACCATACCCTCTTGTTACTATAGGGCCCTACTTCTTCTCTCTGTTCCCAGTGCAGCCCCACGTAACCCAAACAGCGTGTGGGGTCCTTCTCCCCTGGCAGAGAGTGCAGGTGACTGACTAGTGCACTGCGGTCGGTCTCATCTGTCCAGCGTTGGGTGTCAGGTGTTCGGCTGTTCCCATAGCCCCAGGATGGGGATCCCTCCCTCCCCTATGGGGTAAGGGGGAGGTGATCAGAGCCAAAGCTAAGATGTCCCCCAGGCCTGCGGCTGAGGTCGAGGGGGGCTCAGGGCTGTGCCACAAGGACCAGAGGCATCTGCTACGGGGGGAGGTGCGAAATTTTCCCTTTCTTTTCTCTCTTTTTATCAGGGCCAGGAATACACTGGTCGTCACTTGTCCTTGTGTCTATTTCCCTGATCACCCAGCAGGTGGCCCCTCATGTCTCACTGGACAGGACTGGGTCACCTGTCTTCCTCTGAAACTGCTGGCAAAGGGCAGTGGTGTTACAGTGACCGATGGGACTGATCACAGCTAGTCCCCCGAGGAGGGGCCCTGTGGAGGGGGTAGGGCTCACCGTCTATGAGCACAGTTTTTCCTCAATACCTGAAAAATCAGGGTTCTATTAGAGCAAAATAAGAAAGGAAAGGCCCTTGGATGGGGAACCAACAGTGTCTGTTCTCTAGATAATGGAGAAACCACTCCGTCTAGGCTTTGATGTCAGAAATAGTGCCACGTCTATTCCATTTGAACTGTGGTGACAAAACAGAGACTAGAGAGGGAAGAAATCGGGACAGGCCAACCAATTACGGGGCGACTACCTGAACTGACGACTGTGACCATGGCCAACAGCACGTAATGTGGGATGTTGACCACAATCAGGGAGGGAAAAATCCCACTGGACACCATGACACGGCGGAGTTCATTGGTTCTCAAACGCTGGTGTTCTCAGCCATCGCCCAGGCCCCAGCGCGGGGATTCTGATTCGGAAGGTCTGGGGCGGGGCCCAGGAAAGTGCAGTCTTCACTCGCATCCCCCAGGAGGTTCTGGAGTGGGTGGTAGGTGCCTGCATGTTGAGCATCACTCTCCTATTGAGTTAAAACCCGGGGCCCAACAACTGCACACACAGCAGCACCTCAGTAGGGGTGGGAGGTGGCCTTTGACCCTCGCCAAAGTTTCTTTGTCCGGCCCCTACTGCAGCCGTGTAGAGCACTGGCTAGTGGCTGACTTGGCTTGAGCCAGGTGTCATTCCAGGCACAGGCTGCCTCCTTTCATTCTGTCAGTATATAGCGAGTAGCCACGTGCCAGGCATTGTTCTAGGCGATGGGGATCCAACATGGAAACAACAGTGTCCCCTCCCTCATGAACTTCCAAAACATGAGTCATATAGTCAGTAAATAGATACATAGTCTAATGGGTTGAATTGTGTCCCTCTCAATCAAGCCAAAGTTCTAACCCTGGTCCCTGTGAATATGATCTTATTTGGAAAAAAAGAGTCTTTGCAGATGTAATTAGTTAAGGATTTTAAGATGAGATCACCCTGGATTTAGGATGAGCCCTAAATGTAGTGACTAGTGTCCTTATAAGAGAGAGGAAAGGGAGGTTCGAGACATACAGACAGATGGAAGGAGGCCATGTGAATCCGGAGGCAGAGATTGGAGGGATGCTGTCGCACGTTAAGGAATGCCTGCGTCCGTCCATCGGAAGCTGGAAGAGGCAGGAAGCGTTTTCCCCCAGAGCCCTCGGGGGGAGTGCGGTCCTGCCGACACCTTCATTTAGGACTTCTGGTCTCCATAACCACGGGAGAGTAAATTTCTTCTGTGTAAGCTCCCCAGTTAAATTACCACTTGTAATTTGTCACGACAACTCTAGGAAACTGATGCACATAGTCAGTTGGGTAATAATGAAAACCGGAAACAAAAATAAAGCAGAATGAGTGGAAGGGGAGGGCTGGAGGGGTGGAGGAGATGCCGCTCGAGGCGGAGCACACCGATCCTCACTCGTGGCTTCCTCGCGGGTGGGTGCAGGGGCCTGGGGGAAGGGCAACATGGAGGACAAGTGCCCCGTCCTCGACCAGGCAGCCGCTGCTCTGCACCAGCTGATGCTTGCCACGTGGGGATGAGGTTTCACAAGAGAAGCCAGAAATCTGACAGAAGTTTCCAACTTTCTTTTTTTCATTTAAAAAATTGAGGTGAAATTGACATAGCATAAAATTATCCATTTTAAAGTGGACAATTCAGTGCCCTTTAGTCCATTCACAACGTCTTGTGGCTGCCGTCTCTAACGAATTCCAAAACGTTTTCGTCACCTGAAAGTGCTCACTCCCCAGCCTCCTCCACCCGGCCCCCCAGTCACACCAATCTGCGTCTCACCTCTGTGGATTTACCTGCTGCATCGTCCGTACAAATGGAATCACTTGCAACTGAACGCCAGCAACAAACAACAACAGTCAGACACCCTGTGGACCAAACTGGCACTTGGACGTGCGGTTTCTGACCTCTGGCTTGGCCGCTGACAGGTGGCCCCTCGCTTCAAAGTGACGCGCTCATCTGGCAGCTGTCTCCGTGGCCTGTCAGGACACCCACGATGCCAGGCTGGGGCGTGGCAGGGAAGGCCGCCTGGCGAAGTGGTGTTGGCGACTGTACTCTGCTTCCAATCGTCTCCCCAAGAGGAACCGTGGCCGTGACCCCTGGCGCTGGAAAGGCAGCCCCTCCCCTGTGGGTACGGGGCCCTGGGAGGTTGGAAAAGGCGCCCCCCGTTCTCCGAGGTCCCGACTATAGCGTGAGAGAGGAGGGTGGGCTCAGGTCTCATAGCCACAGTGGCCCATGTGTCCGAGAGTTTCCCTCTTGAAACTGAAATTCTGCTCTGGACAGCCAAATGTGCCCTGGTTCGTTCTCTTCCTCTGGGGAAGGTGACGTCACACTCTTCCTTTCAGCTTCAAGAAGGAAAAAACGAGACCGAGGCTGCGTTCATTCTGTCCCAGAATCATTCGCCCTCCAGTGAGGGGCACTGAGCACCTGCCGGGCCGGTGGACTAGAGATCCTGATTACCTGTCAGCCCTCTGGTTTCTTAGTAGAGGGTGACAAATAAATTTTTAAAAAGTCAGTGTGACCACGTGTCAGCGACAAGGGGCCATGGGGGTAAAAGTGGGAAAAGGCCGATTTTACCAGGAAGAGGTGGGAGGGAGGCATGAAAAGTTTCATTTGCTTCTCCTCAGGCTGCTGCCCAGGCTCCCCACATTCCTTCTCTGCCCAGGAGGGGGCAGGTGTGATGGGGTGGGGAGGTCAGCAGGGGCGGGGTGGGGGCAGGAAGGAGTGAGTGCGGACTGAACCCATTTGCTGAGCGAGCCCAGCTCTGCACACAGGCTCTGGGCAGCTTCTGCCCTGCGGGGGACTCTTCCCCGATTTCCTCACCCTGGGGGCCACCTTTTTCTAATTTGCACCCAGGCGCTGTTATAAACTGGGCTCCTGACTTTGCGTAGTTCTCTTTAGTTTGTACTTTGGGGTTCTACTTTGGCATGCTTTGTTGTTGTTTTTGGAATGTAAGTACGTATAGGAATGGCCCTTATTATTGTTGTAAATGATCCTTCTCTGACCAGCTTATTAAAACTATGACTCCTTCTCTGGCTGGAGTCGGCTAGGTGTGGCGCTACTGAGCAGTGAAGGGTACAGTGACTCATTTAGGTTCTTTTCCAATGTCTAATTCAATGAATTAGGTTTTCTTTAGAGCCCGTGAGTCATTTTCCCTGCCCGGCGACTTGCATGAGGCGGGGTGGGGTGGGGTGGGGGGGCGGTGAGATAAGCAAGGACTCAGGGAGCCAACTGGTAGGCTTTGTGAAGGATTGTCAAGAATCACAGACGGTCAAAGACCTGGGGGCACATCCAGAAGTGTGGAAAATGTCATTATTTAAGAATACAGTTCCCGAAACAAGGGAAAACATCTTCCAGCAGTCATCAAATTTTTCACCTTCTCGTGTTTCACTTTTGTTTAAGAAGGCCGTCTGACATCACCAGCACAGCCTGCCGTGTCAGAAATGCTGCGGGTGCTTTTGCAAACAGCTGCG
>NW_011888875.1:1883791-1886401 GCF_000151845.1 Pteropus vampyrus
GCAACTGAACGCCAGCAACAAACAACAACAGTCAGACACCCTGTGGACCAAACTGGCACTTGGACGTGCGGTTTCTGACCTCTGGCTTGGCCGCTGACAGGTGGCCCCTCGCTTCGAAGTGACGCGTTCATCTGGCAGCTGTCTCCGTGGCCTGTCAGGACACCCACAATGCCAGGCTGGGGCGTGGCAGGGAAGGCCCACCTGGCGAAGTGGTGTTGGTGGCTGTACTCTGCTTCCAATCGTCTCCCCAAGAGGAACCGTGGCCGTGACCCCTGGCGCTGGAAAGGCAGCCCCTCCCCTGTGGGTATGGGGCCCTGGGAGGTTGGAAAAGGCGCCCCCCGTTCTCCGAGGTCCCGACTATAGCGTGAGAGAGGAGGGTGGGCTCAGGTCTCATAGCCACAGTGGCCCATGTGTCCGAGAGTTTCCCTCTTGAAACTGAAATTCCGCTCTGGAGAGCCAAACGTGCCCTGGTTCGTTCTCTTCCTCTGGGGAAAGTGAGGTCACGCTCTTCCTTTCAGCTTCAAGAAGGAAAAAACGAGACCGAGTCTGCGTTCGTTCTGTCCCAGAATCATTCGCCCTCCAGTGAGGGGCACTGAGCGCCTGCTGGGCCGGTGGACTAGAGAGATCCTGATTACCTGTCAGCCCTCTGGTTTCTTAGTAGAGGGTGACAAATAACTTTTTAAAAAGTCAGTGTGACCATGTGTCAGCGACAAGGGGCCATGGGGGTAAAAGTGGGAAAAGGCCGATTTTACCAGGAAGAGGTGGGAGGGAGGCATGAAAAGTTTCATTTGCTTCTTCTCAGGCTGCTGCCCAGGCTCCCCACATTCCTTCTCTGCCCAGGAGGGGGCAGGTGTGACGGGGTGGGGAGGTCAGCAGGGGCGGGGTGGGGGCAGGAAGGAGTGAGTGCGGACTGAACCCATTTGCTGAGCGAGCCCAGCTCTGCACACAGGCTCTGGGCAGCTTCTGCCCTGCGGGGGACTCTTCCCCGATTTCCTCACCCTGGGGGCCACCTTTTTCTAATTTGCACCCAGGCGCTGTTATAAACTGGGCTCCTGACTTTGCGTAGTTCTCTTTAGTTTGTACTTTGGGGTTCTACTTTGGCATGCTTTGTTGTTGTTTTTGGAATGTAAGTACGTATAGGAATGGCCCTTATTATTGTTGTAAATGATCCTTCTCTGACCAGCTTATTAAAACTATGACTCCTTCTCTGGCTGGAGTCGGCTAGGTGTGGCGCTACTGAGCAGTGAAGGGTACAGTGACTCATTTAGGTTCTTTTCCAATGTCTAATTCAATGAATTAGGTTTTCTTTAGAGCCCGTGAGTCATTTTCCCTGCCCGGCGACTTGCATGAGGCGGGGTGGGGTGGGGTGGGGGGGCGGTGAGATAAGCAAGGACTCAGGGAGCCAACTGGTAGGCTTTGTGAAGGATTGTCAAGAATCACAGACGGTCAAAGACCTGGGGGCACATCCAGAAGTGTGGAAAATGTCATTATTTAAGAATACAGTTCCCGAAACAAGGGAAAACATCTTCCAGCAGTCATCAAATTTTTCACCTTCTCGTGTTTCACTTTTGTTTAAGAAGGCCGTCTGACATCACCAGCACAGCCTGCCGTGTCAGAAATGCTGCGGGTGCTTTTGCAAACAGCTGCGGCTTTCATCTGCGTCTTGTTAATTGCATGGTCGGGGTGACTGTTTTGTCCGCCGAGGTGAGAATCATTCCCTCCCCACTCCACATTCTGGCCTCCGCTGTAAGACGGGTCTATAAAAAATGCCATTTTCACCTTAGCATCATCAAAAGGTAAACCTGAGTAAGGCGAGAAATAACGTGTGAGAAGCGCACGTGTATCCGGGTGTTATTAAATGGAGAAAACAGATGTCATCTCTTGTTTCCATTTCAGATTCGAGCCGAACGGCGAAGAAGCTGTTAGTTGTATAAAATGGAAACGGTAAAATTATCAAAAGAATGTCTGTTCTACTTGTCATAGGCTGTGTTCTCAGACATTTTTTTTTTAATTGGTGTTTGATAACTTTCAAAAAAAAAGTTATTTAATGCCTTTCAAATAAGTCCATTGAAAGACTATTCATCTGAAATACAAAATTTCCATGATCTTTTATGTGTGTGTGTGTGTGTCGGGGGGGAGGGGTGGTTGTCATATGAAAAACTGAAGAGCTTGTTTGTTTAATTATGTCTGTTTGTTTAATTATGACCATTTGTTAGCCCGGCTCTTGGCTATTTATTCGTTTGGCACCAGAAAGAGAAGAAAACTGTAAAATGAACTTGTGACATATCCTAGTTATTTTGTGTACCAAGCTACCCAAAACCTTACTGGCTTCAAACAATCGCCATTTTTATTACACCTCGTGATTTCGTGAGTGAGACATTTGGGCAGAGCTCGGCTGTGCAGTTATTCTGTTCCATGTGGCATTGGCTGAGGCCGCTTGGTGATCTTCAGCTGGCAGTTAGGCCGGTCTGGAGGGTGGAAGACAGCTTCATTCATGAGTCTGGCACCTCAGTAGGGATGGCCGGAAGGCAGGGCCCAGTTGGGACTGTCGCCCGTGCTAACTTTTGAGCCTCTGGCGTGGCTGCTCGGGGCCAAATGTCAAGCATCCTG
>NW_011888875.1:1886451-1894331 GCF_000151845.1 Pteropus vampyrus
CTGAGTAAGGCGAGAAATAACGTGTGAGAAGCGCACGTGTATCCGGGTGTTATTAAATGGAGAAAACAGATGTCATCTCTTGTTTCCATTTCAGATTCGAGCCGAACGGCGAAGAAGCTGTTAGTTGTATAAAATGGAAACGGTAAAATTATCAAAAGAATGTCTGTTCTACTTGTCATAGGCTGTGTTCTCAGACATTTTTTTTTTAATTGGTGTTTGATAACTTTCAAAAAAAAAGTTATTTAATGCCTTTCAAATAAGTCCATTGAAAGACTATTCATCTGAAATACAAAATTTCCATGATCTTTTATGTGTGTGTGTGTGTGTCGGGGGGGAGGGGTGGTTGTCATATGAAAAACTGAAGAGCTTGTTTGTTTAATTATGTCTGTTTGTTTAATTATGACCATTTGTTAGCCCGGCTCTTGGCTATTTATTCGTTTGGCACCAGAAAGAGAAGAAAACTGTAAAATGAACTTGTGACATATCCTAGTTATTTTGTGTACCAAGCTACCCAAAACCTTACTGGCTTCAAACAATCGCCATTTTTATTACACCTCGTGATTTCGTGAGTGAGACATTTGGGCAGAGCTCGGCTGTGCAGTTATTCTGTTCCATGTGGCATTGGCTGAGGCCGCTTGGTGATCTTCAGCCGGCAGTTAGGCCGGTCTGGAGGGTGGAAGACAGCTTCATTCATGAGTCTGGCACCTCAGTAGGGATGGCCGGAAGGCAGGGCCCAGTTGGGACTGTCGCCCGTGCTAACTTTTGAGCCTCTGGCGTGGCTGCTCGGGGCCAAATGTCAAGCATCCTGTAGCCTCCCCTTGGAAATCAAGAAGCGTCACCTTCCTGCTCCAGCGTCCGATGCAGTCACAGGCCAGCCAGAGTCAAGGCAAGTGGAGACAGGTGCCCCTCTCAGTGGGGGAGGACCTCATCTTTAATCCACCACATGATAGAAGAGAGATATTTTCAGCCGGCCTCTCAGGAATGCTTGGAAATTCTTATACTTTGCCCAGACTGGATCCTTCGGTGACCCCCAAGGCAGCTGTCTGAAATCTTTTCCACTTCTTTCTCCTAATCCTTCAGCCTAGCACCCCCTGACTAGGAGATATCTTTATTCCTACTTCCCTGATAAAATATGGGTCATGAGGCATAGACTCGGTGATGTGGGAAAAAGCTTGGGTTCTTGAGCCAATGAGCTCAAGTTCAAAAGTCAGTGTTTACCATCCCTGAGACCTTGAGCAAGTTACTCAAGCTCTCTGACCCTTGGTTGCCTTCTCTGCAGAAAGGGGATGATAATATTAAAATCACTGATGAGAGGTACATAGAAATGTGCATGAAAATGTTTATACAAACCTTAGTCAGCATAATTTCAAATGTAGTTAACTCTGAGCCCCATTTTGTCCAAATCTGATCAGAGCTGTTTTCCTGACACTGACATTTATTAGAATAGCTCACTAAAACTCGGAGAATTTTAATTATTTACAGTATTGAAGAGATGATTAAATAAATTGATGCCCCTGAAACCCTCTGTAGCTGTCAAGTGTAATATAATGATGAGTAAAATATTAACAGTATCATCATCACAGTCGGCTCATAATTGCTTTGTGTTCTACATGGTCAGAAAGTGATTGCCTATTTCTCTGCCCACTGCTTATTTTCATGGTGTCTCTGATATTGGAGATAATATGGAATGAGGAATAGAAGAAAGAAACTTTTTCAAGAGTGAGAACAATCAGCTACATCCACAATAATTTATGTGGTCTAAGCATATGTGCACAATTCACTATTATAATGTAATAAAACCCAACCAAGTTGATCTGACACTTCTAATGATATATATAATCCTTTTAGCACATGGTAATTAGGCATAAAAAGTAAGATTTCACATAAATAACTGTAATTAGTATCACTTGAGTGCCACCAAAGCGAATTTGTAATCTATTCTATCTTTATTTTTTTCTTGTATCCATAATTAGTAACAACACTGAAAACTTTTTCCCGATAACCTGTACTATTTAGTTTTTTTCACTCATTCATTCATGACTCATTCATTTATTAATGACTCATTCATTCATTCATTCATCCAAATATTTATAGGGTGCTCAGTGTATGCCAGGCACTGTGCTGGGTCCTGTAGATACAGCCGATAACGGAGAGGCAGGCAAGACAAAGGCGGTTACTTCGGTACATTGTTAACCCTGCAGTAGGATAGGTTAGATTTATAAGAGCATTAAAAGGGTGTATAATCTAGTTTTGGGGTTCCAGGGAGGAGAGGATGAGCCCTAAAAGAATTTAGCCAGGATAAGAGATTTGATGAGGGGGAAGACTGCAAAAAAAAGCACAAAACTGGGCTTAGAGGTCACGTGGGCATGGCCAGGCAGGAGTTGGGAGGGACCAGATCAGGAACCGCCCCCTCCCTGCCCCCCCCCACCGCCATGATAAGCATTGTGATCCTGTGAACAAAAATCTTTGGGAGGTAGACGTGGCCGACTCACTGCATGTGGGGTCAAGGGAGAAGGGGAGCCAAAAAGGACACCCATGTTTTTGGTTGTGAAAGAGGCATCTTTGCCAAGACAGGAGGAAGAGAAGCTTGGAAGGCAAGACGTTTGTCGTGAACATGCTGAGTGAGCTTGCGTTGTTCACGCGATATCCAAGAGGAACTGCTCTGCGGCCGTAGGATATGGATCTTGAGGTGCACTGTCCAAGACGGTGGCCGCCAGTCACTTGCTGCTCATTAAATTTAATTAAAGAGAAATAAAATTTAAAATGCAGTTCTTCAGTCATACATTTCAAGTACTCAGTAGCCACGTGTCGCTAGTGGATACCATATCGGACAGTGCCGATATAAAACATTTTCATCATCTCTGTGTTCATGCTGCCATGACAAAGGACCACAAACTGGGTGGCTTAAAGCAACAGGAATGCATTCTCTCACAGTTCTAGGGGCTTGAAGCCTGAAATCCCAGTGCCAGCAGGGCCCTGCTCCCTCTAGAGGCTCTGAGAAAGAATCTCTTCCATGACTTTCTCTTAGCTTCCGGTGTTGCCAGCAGCCCTTAAAGTTCCTTCGCTGTATACGCATCAGTCCAGTGTCTGTCCCCGTAACATTCATGGGGGAGACTGAAGAGAAACTCACAAGGGGACTGAGAAGGAGAAGGCCAGAGAAGGAGGTGTGCAGTAGGACACTGCTAATTATTATGGATACATTAGTAACTACTGGGTATGTAATGTAACACATTTATTGTGTATGTAATATAACACACATTCATATAATACTCAATGCGAGAACACAATAATAATGATGGAAGCACTTACGTAGGGTTTATTATGTGCCAGGCATGGTCTTAAATTCTTTACCCAGATAAAGAAGTTAAAACTAATGAAAGTTTTACAATCACTCTGTAAATTAAGCACTCTTATTACTCCCATTTTATAGATGATAAGACTGAAGCCGAGAGGCTAGCACTTGCCCAAGGCAGCAAAGCTGGTAAGAAGCAGCGTCAGGGCTTGAATCCCCCGACCATGATTAGCCCTTTTATCCTGTAAGGGGTGGAGGACTGATCTCCGATGGTGTTCAGGACTCTTCCCTGGGGGAGACCAGAAGAAGGGGTGACCCCAAGGCAGAGCAGAGGAAAGGATTCGGAGCAGAAGGGAGGGATGCTGATGGAGGCTGCAGCTCGTAGCATCTCCTTAGCACCGGATGCGAGAGCCGCGGTGGGGAGAGAAGCGAGTAGGGTGGAGGGCAGGAGCTGAGAGAAGCAGTGGATGCTCGTGGCAGCTGCAGAGAGGGATGGAAAGGAAATCATGTGGCCATCAGGAAAATCATCTTCAAGAAGCATTCAGAACCCAGCTGTGAGTCGGAAAACATAAATGTGCAGCGGAACCACTCAGCTCTTTTAAAATTTTTTGCCATCAGCGTTTAGGCAGTTAGAAAGCAGGACATGTTGCCTTGACCCCACTCTTCAGTCTGCTTACGCTCCGGGGGTGTTAGGTGTTGCTGCCCTGTTGGGTCCTCCGATGTCCACTCTCCTTGCTCTGCCTTCGAGTCCAGTTTTCTGCTTTCACCCGAAAGATTTGAGGCAAAATTCGGGATATGAATTCCCTACTTAGGAACTCATCATGTGGGGAGCCCTGGGCAGATGCGATGGCCGTGGAGAACCAAGAGCCTGGAAAGATGGCATCAGGAGAACAGAGGGTAGGAGTAAGGGGAGAAAGGATGCTCATGCAGCAGCCCAATTGTTCCCTCTTTCCCAAGTACTGGAGTGCAGCCAAAGCAGTTGCCGTCCAGGGCCAGCCTCTGTGCTAGCATGTTTCCAGAAATATCTGGAAGGAGGCCCCCGAACATGGATTCTGAGGCAGGTTGAACAAAATTGCTCTTCCTGCCCAGAGGAGACGAATGTTCCAGGCTTCAGCCTGGGGCAGAATGCAGGACCTCAAAGACAGCTGGGGGTGCTGTGGCCGCTGACGGTCCAGCATGTGCCACAAGAGAACCATGAGCCATTTTAGGGGCAGTAAGAAATCGTCGGGGGGGGGCGGGTTCATATTGTTTTAGATATGCTGCCGATGAAGTCCTGGAGGATACGTAAAGTCTGAGCAGACGATGAGAAATTTCTGCAAATAATAGAGTCTCTGCGACCAGAAAGTGACATCTGAGAGCTGGCCAGACCGAGACGAGAGCATTATGGGATGCGCGCAAACACCCGCCAGAACCAGCGTGAATCAGGGCAGGGAAAAATCTGGCTGGACCAGCCCAGAAAATATTTTCTTGCTCTCACATTGTTCCAAGTGGGGAAGTCAAATTACTAACTCTAAGTTCATTTCCTCCTACTCTATATCATTATCATTTGGGGTGTATAATTACACTTACGTCAATTATATCGAAACTACATTTAGTTTTCATTGCGTGGCGTAAATTCAGTTATTCTTACCAAATCTATAAGTATTGTTATGGATAATTTTCTGAACTGGGTGGCTCCATCCTATCTGTCAAATTCAAGATTTTAATTCCCAGAGTGGGCAAAACAAGGGAATTTGTTGCCTTTAGAAAATGCTGCTCGAATGAGGCAGAACGGGAGTGTTATTTATTACGTTAGTATTTACATTCAAGAATGTATCTAATTTGAGCTTAAGTCACATGAAGCATTTTTTCTTTTTTTTTACACCTTAATTGATATTTCTATTTTACATACCATGAAATTCACCCATTAAAATATTCAGTGATTTTTTAAAGTATATTCACGGAGTTGTGCAGCCATCAGCATGATCGAATTTTACAATATTTTCAACACTCCAGAGAGAAATCTTTTCCCTTAGAAGTCATTCTCCATTCCCCTCTCTTCCTCCCGGCCCTAGGCAACCACTGATCTACTTTCTGTCTCCATGGATTTGCCTGTTCTGGACACTTCGCATGAATATAACCATACAATCTTTTGTCTTTTGTGATTGGCTTTTTGCACTTAGCAGTATGTTTTCAAGGTTCCTCCATATTTTAATATATATCAATACCTCATTCCTTGTTCAATGCCAAATAATATTGCATTATGCACATATACCACACTTTGGTTTTCCACTTGTCATTTGGATAGGTGATGTGGTATTTCCAAACAATGGAATATTATCCAGCAATTTAGTTTATTTCCACATTTGGCTATTATGAATAATGCTTCTATGATCATTTGTGTCCATGTTTTTGTTTGAACATATATTTTTATTCTCTTGGGTCCATACTTAAGGGTAGAATAGCTGGGTCACAGGCTTGGTCTAGAACCTACCAATTACCGAAAGTAACTATAATATTTTATATTCCTGACAGCAATGAATGAAGAAGGTTCTAATTTCTCCATATCTTTACCAACACTGGTTATTCTCTCTCTCTCTCTCTCTTTTTAAATTTTAACAGCCCTAGTGTGAATTGTTATCACCCTGTGGTTTTGATTTACATTTCTCCATTGACCGATGATGTCGAGCATCTTTTCACGTGTTTCTGCTGCCTCTTTGTCTCCTCACCTCTTACCCACGTTTCTGGAGAGACTTCAACGTACAAAGCGTCGGGACAAAATCTCATGTTCTCCATGATTTTACAATCTTGTCAAGGAGACAAGAAAATGGACAGATGAGAGTACCAGGTAGTAAGGGGGTTAGAAGTTCGGAAACAGTGGTGACACACATGAACCAAATGGCTGCAAAAGGATGCTAGGCCTAAAGCAATGGGGTGGATCTGAAGAGACAGAGAACGAAATGATTCCTCTCCTTTCATTTCAAATGCGGTAATTTCTGTTTACCTTTAGATGACACTGGGAACAAAAATCTCCATGCCTGGGTCTTTGAAAAAGAACTTAGCCTGGGAGGTTACTGCAGTAAATGAACTTAAAATGAGTGGAACCGCATCCCATGCTTATAAAATAGAAAGATTAACGTCTTTGTTTATGTGTTTATTCACTCATTCCATAATTATTTAATGCTATGTGATTTCAGGTCACTTTAGGAAGAAATTGATTAAGAAAACATCAGACCCATAGATTCAGTTATATACACTGTGCATAAGATGTTCAAACACCTTTACTTAGAGTCGCATAGATAAATTCATAACTAAATGATCACCTGCAAATGTTCTTCTCATTACTTTCCTTGATCCCTATACTTTGCACGTATGTACTTCTATCCATTTGAGTTTTACTGTATTATATTTATTGGTTGAATGCTGGGTTTTTGAGAGTAGGGGGCATCTTTGTCTTACTTGCCTTGTATCTCATTGCCTATGTATTTTAATTCCTGATGTGTAACAGGTGTCCAAAAGTATTCTGGAGTCAGGGACTCATGAACATTATTCTGTTCAGAAGTTAAGATAAAGTTATTATCTCCTTTTGGAAGTCCTCTCCTAGGAACCAGGAAACAGAAGAATTTCTACAGTAAAAATTTCTTACTTACTTTCATAGGCTCACGAACAAACCCACAAACCATTGTGTAGATCCAAAGTTCTCTTGTGTAGACACAGGTGGGCCCAGGTCCTGAGGTGCCCGAAGGAGCAAGAGAAGGTCTTTGCCTTATCAAGACAGGGGCTGCACAAAACAAGATGAGGCACTCAGTGGAGTGGGGAGAAAGCCCAGGGTCTAGACCAAGTTCAGGGTTCAGTACTGCAAGACTGTTGCTCCCTCTCAAAACCCTCCCCTCTTCAGATGCCAATCGAAAGTCCAGGTTGTCACTTGTGCTTCCAACCCATCAACTATAGACTGGGGGTTCCAACGACTCTCTCCTTGGGATTGACTACTTTGCTAAAGCTGCTCACAGCACTCAGAGGAACATTTGACTTACTAGGTCACCAGTTCATTACAAAAGTACATAACTCAGAAATATCCAGATGTAATTTGGAATATCCAATTACAGAAATATCCAGGGACAAGGTATGGGGAAAAGGCACAGAGCCTCCGTGCCTTCTCCAGGAGCACCACTATCCCCATGTCTCCACGTGTTCACCAACTCAGAAGCTCCCCCAAACTCCATCCTTTTTGGTTTTAGGAGGCTTCATTACATAGGCATGATTGATTAAATCTTTGGTCATTAGTGATTGAACTCAATCCCCAGTCCCTTTCCCCTCCTTGGAGGTCAGGGGGATGGGGCCGAAAGTCCCAAACTTCTAATTACATGGTTGGCTCCACTGGCAACCAACCAGCCTTCATCCTTAGATGGTTTCCAAAAGTCACCTTGTTCACATAACAAAGGTCAACTTTATGGCTTGTATCAGAGGAAATTCAAAGACTTTTAGGAATGAAATTGAAATATAGATTTCTTATCGTAAACCACAGTATCATAAGGGATCTTGGAAAGATCCTCTGGAATGAGTGGGGAGATGCCACGGAACTTTTCATGCCCTAATCAATCAAGCTGTG